>NC_137593.1:15938259-16432738 GCF_963210335.1 Falco punctatus
ATATTTCTCCGTTTAAGCATTAAATATTTCTGAGCTGTACCAGGTATTAAATCAATGGTATCTTACCTACTGGCTATGAAGTATTCTATTATTCTGACCAGTGTCTTATGTGAACAGTATATTAGTGTTCAATGAAAGGAAATTGTGCGATTCTAATGGCTTTTTTTGGCCTCAGATGCTATGCATGCACTGGGAACAGGATTGGGCCCATGATCTTTATTTGAAAATGTGTACACCTGGGAAGCATGCAGGATATCAGCTTTCTATGGCCTAATTAAAGTGTACTGTGGTGCAAGACTTGGCAAGGAACAAACATTTGCAGGAAGGTTGTACTGTGAGAATAGTTCTTACTCTGCATGAAGAAGCGAACGTTGGCCTGCATCACCCTGATTTGCTGTGCTGAACAGTTGATTATTAAGATGCTAATACATGAGAACGAATTGTAGTCTGACAGGCAGACACAGTACTTTTAATTTCATAAAGAAAAGCAAGTTTAAAGGCTGATGGATTTTGTTCCAGTGAAATAAAAAGTCAGCTTGCTAGAGATGGATAATAAATATTTTGTACCACTCTATTTAGTTCTATCTATCCAAATTCCCTCTGTACAATAAATGCTACTTTCTGCGCATTTAAGCAAAGAATTAACAGATGAACATGGGTATTAGCACTGGAGCTGAAGGCAAGCCCTTCTAGTTACTTCAATCCTACTGTGAAAACAACCAAAGCCTTTTCTAAAATACAGACTGTCCATTGTGCTGCATTGAGAGCATGAGAGCAAATTTAATATGGTTCTCACTTTTGTCTACAAGATGGGAAGCTAATTCTTATTGCTACATTTATTTGGCTTTTTGTCCTCTGTGTTAAGACTTCAGCTATATAAACAGTGATTGTAAATGCAGAGTGTTGAGGCTTCTTGCTCTTTAGGCAGAAGAAGTACCCGTTTGTTTAGTGCTTCTCTTCCCCCCCAGAGCAGATATTTGTCTTACTGTGGTGATTTTTTGTGGTGTATAGCCCTGCTCCTCCTGCCCCAATGCAGAAGGACAGTGGGCAGCCCTTCATCACTCAGGATATGATGTTTTGGAAAAGTCATTCTTCTTCATATTGGGCAGAGAATGTTCGAGCTTTTCTTTGCTGGTGGAGGATCATGCATTACAGGATCTGGCTGAGTCCCTCCCTCACTCAGAGTCTGTTGTTTTCCTTTACTTCCATTACTACCGGGGCATCTAAATTGTGGTTTATGCTGTTACTGTCATCTAAAAAACACCCGTGGATTACTCACAGACAAAAAAATGCATTCATGGGTGTTTACTATGCTGCATGTTTCGCTCTGAGTGATGTTGGTCATTCATTTGTGGCTCTGTCTGGCTGTTGCTACCCAGTTTCATTTCACTGGTGACTCACTCTGGCTGCCTACTTTACAGAAGGATCACTCAATTAAGAGGATCCAAAGCAATCCCTTCTCCTATATGCATTTGTTTGGGGATGAAAAAATAAAAAAATGAAAGAGAAGGCAACTCAGCCAGTTTCAAAGCTGCCTGGATAAGCCAGGGACAAACCCAGATAGGATGAAGGTGCAAACAGTCAATGGTTTATGGACAAATCGGCTGCTTTGCTGATGCTGTGCAGTGGTATGAGCTGTCGCATTGGTTAGGCAGAGGTGGCAATGGCCTCTGATCCAGGACAGTTTATCGTCCATTCAAGCAGGCTGCCTTCAGCGCTGCCTGGCTGAAACTGTGCGTGTGTCCCAGGCGTTTAGCTCTGGGCAGTGTCTCTCTCTCTCCTTACAGCATTTAGCTAACATTCTTCCTCATGTATTGCCTCTTGCTTTTATTAGTAATTAATCATTTAATTAACTCTTGTTTTTGAGTCTCATGTTGTCAGTGGTCAGGCTCATAGTGACATCTCCTGTGACACGAAATTATGTTGAGAGTTATATACATAACATATGTGTTTCAATGCAGCTCCAATATTGTTTTAAAAAAAATCAAAAGAATGTTGTTATTAGACAGAAAACACTCGATATTACCCATTTATAAAAAGTAACTAGTGATGTTCCTAACTTACTTTGCATCATTTCCATTAAGCACTAGAAATTAAAGCAGGTTTCATTTTCCATTGTAAAGGGTGATTAGAATTTTTTCCCAAATTTGAAAAAAGTAAAGCAGTGCATATGTGAAAATGATTAAAGACGCAGTGATATATTTCAAATGTTCTTAAAATCACTGTTGAGGAGAGAAAGGAAGAATCTTGTGGTCACTTCTAGGTCTTGATCTTCTGTTCACTGGAGTCAAGAGGAAAGTTTCCACTGATTATAATAGTGCTACAGGGGGAAAATATATAACTGGTTATGGAAGAATATGTGAATTTCAGACAGAGAAGTTTCAACTGACAGCATTTCAGAAATGTCCCTTCTAATAACACTTTTTTCCCAGCTATCTTTTCACAGCTTATGCATGACGAGAAAGACTTTTTTTCTAAATGAGATTAGGAAACAGAACAGCTTTGAATGGGTTCAAGTTTTTCATAAAAAAACAGCACCCCTTTACAATATGGACTATTTTAGATTTGAAACACTGGTGTGTTGTTTCTACATTTAAGTGTAGGCTGTGATGCCAGACTTATCTTCCCACTTATCTTCAGTTTGTCACACATATAGTGATCTGAAGAGATGCAAAAATCTTTTAGATAAAGTTCACTGCGTGATTTGTGTCTAAAGACTTGATTTTTTTCATCCTTACTCCTATATGTTTCAGAGCAATAAACTGTTCCTTATTCTGTAAGGGACCTAACACAAACTTATGTACATAGTTGAATCAGGTCTGCTCAAAAGACCCCTGGCTTTTGAAGTAGTGTTAGCATTTTCCATGGGACCATGTGGAAGGCCAGGCGTTATGTGGTGTGAACAACACCCTGGAATTTATTAATGTACTTAAGTGGAACAAATGAGTAAATTCACATTTTCAAATAACCCTGAGCACACTTTCTCACCTCATCCAGAGGATTATTAAAATAACATTTAAATTTTGGTTTTAGCTTTTCGCAAATCTGAAATACTTCAGATTGGTGTTTGTTAATACATTAATACTATGTAGCTCTTGCAATCCCGTGTAGTAGGTGGGCAGGATTTTTCCTTCGTGGTCTACAGAGTTGGCTGTACTGGACCTGCAAATGTTTATAGACGCTTGTAATGTAGATCTTTATTGGAACTGCTCATTCACATAAAGCATCTAAATAATGTCAGGGTCTTATCTACAAGCTCAGGGTCTTAGTTGTTAGTATTGCTTTATTTAGCAGAGTAACATTATCTTTAAGTATACTTGAGATATAATTTTACCGGAATTTATTGCATTGTTATATTAACTCCTAGATGAGATTTAGGTTGTGACCTCCCAGCAGGCTTAAGGCATGTTACCTGTAATCTTTCACATGCATACAGTTTATCATAGGCAGAACTCCTGCTTTCAGATCAGTCATATTTCAGAACTCACAATTGATATATCAGTCACAGCATAAAATGCTATCATTCCTGTAGACCAACTGTTTACCAGAGAATAACACAAACTCTCCTCCTGTGTCTCATTTCATCACACTGTTCCACATAGTGATGTTTCAATGTGAAATGAAGTTTTTTCATGCTGTGCTTCTGAGTAGAAAAAAGACAAGTACATGTATGATAAATGGCAAAGGTTCCAAGAGAAACCTTGCAAAACAATACAATTTGGAAGCATTACATTTGCTTAAATAATTTAGTACATAAATGGATCTGTTAAAGTTTTATAACCAAATACTGTTTATGTGGCTTTGGGTAGAAAATCGGTTGTATTTCCACTGAATCACATAATCTTATATCTTATTTAGAAATTAGGAAATATAACTAACTTGAGAGTTGTCATTGTAAAGTACTTTTGGAATCAGTAGCATTAGAAAAGTATACTTTTCTTGTAAATAGCTTCATACACTTAAGGTTCCCATTAAAAAATAAGTATTTTAAATTTCTCTGAGGTTGAGTTCATTTTCTGCTGGTTTTGTGGCAGATTAAACTGCACTGTTTAAACAGATAAGCTAGTTGATCTCATACACTAATAGTGATATTTAGATCTGTTCTCTCAGATACTAAAATGTGCACTGAGTTTGATGGGATATTCTTGTTTTGCCTTTATTTGTAATGTAGTTTTAAAAGCTATCAACAATGTTATTGTTGCTATTGTTAGAACTGATGCATTCTGAAAATCAGGGCTGATGCTCCTTGATCTCAGAAGACAGATCATTTGCTGAGATACACAAAATTAGGCACCATTTCAAAATATAGGTATATGTGTCATTATTTCCACCCAGAACGCTGAAATAATGGAGTTCAACATTTGCTAAGAAACCAAACAAAACCAAACCTCTGTTAAGACTCTTTAATGAGAAATTATGTCCAGGGACCAAACATGAGCTGGGAAGCTAAGTCCACTTGCAAAGAACGTGTAAGTGCATTTTGTGTCTTCAGAAACGTGCCTATGTCTAGAGTTTATAAGCATTAAGTGCATATATATAAATACTTAAAAACAAGCACATGCTGAAGCATTTTCAAGGTGTAGAACAGACCAACAGGAAAAAAAACAGTTGATAGTGAGTCTCTGCCAGGATTTATTTTTTTTTTTAATTAGGCTTGCTTGTTCTACAAGACATATTTTAGCCTGTTGAAACATTCATAATAATAAATGTTGATTCCTCCATTCCCATTCAAGAGTGAGAAGTGTGCTGCTCTACCTCCTCTAACAAAACCCTCTCCCTTAGAAATGGATTCTGCCTCGCTCCCCCTTCACTCAGAATTTGGGATTTATGCAAATATGCAACTTGTGGGTATCACCAAGAGCTGACCAACAGGCAAACCCATTTTCTTCAGCCATGCAAGCTGTATAGTTGCTAGTTCTTGTGTGAGGTGTCGTCTTTTTGTCTCTGTGCTTGCTATTATATGGTGGGAAATCTTTTGCTAGGAATGTATTTTAATGTTCTCATGTAACAACTGAGGAGTTCTAAATTCTTAACTGGGATTTTTTTATAGCTCTCAATTAAGCTTTTAAAATAAGTAAAGGATGTTGAACTAAATGCTGGAGGAACTCAATGCTGTCATGAATTTTCTTAATTAAAAATCTTTTAATGTTTTCCTTGGTGTTTTTTTTTTTTTTGTGTTTTTTTTTTTTTTAAGCAGTAATCCATTGGTACCTAAGTAACAACTGTGAAATACAATCTTTTGGTGAATCAAAGCTGCAAAATAGTGTACAATACAAAAAATCCTCAGTAAAAAATCTACTTTTATTGTAAATGTTTTATAGCTTTTCCACACAAATAGTCAGTTCAGCTTTGTCTGATGGAAAGATCCAACAAGTATATAACTATTTTCAAAAGTTATTTAACAGTACATACTTATAAAGAATAATTAAGTGCTGACATTTCAGTAAGGAAGAGAAAGGTTTTCTCACACTGAGGACCTTATTTCTTGGATAATTTTGACTTGACTGCATGGAAAGAAAACCAGTAGAAAATATTCTGAAGTTTACAAACGCTATATATACAACCCCTCATTTTGATGATGTAAAGTCATAGGAAATTGTCTAATGTCTGTTTTCTTGTTTTGAGGCATTTATGCAGAACTGTGAGTACAGACTTAACAATCACACTGGGTTGGAATGACATTTACCTTTAAATGTTTCTAGCGCAAAGACTGATTTATTAGATGACCACTTTCTCTGACACCAGGTGATAAACACTGATGTATTGTGTAATTTAATATTTATGGTATTTGTTAAAGACAACTATGATTAGACTTGTTGACATTTTATTAACTATGCCTTAATAGTAACTAAATGACTTGTAGACCCCATGTGAGAGCATTTGGTGTAGTGCATGATCTGCCACATATTGAAGATAAAATGAAAACACTAAGCATGTTTATTTTGCTCACTGGAAAGCCTGAGAAGTATGAATAGCCACTTGTACTCAGAATTCAATATTTCAGAATTTCTTCCTATATAGGAACAAGACAACCTTGCCAAAACAGGAGTGGAACTTAGATGGAATTAAAATATTACATTAGTAAACACGCTGTTCAGAGTCCAGGCAGGTAATATTAGTATCTTTAAACCTGAAGCTGATTTTTAAAAACTATGCCTACAACTTAATATAACACATACACAATCCAATCCATGTACATTGATTTGCATTCCTGTCTTTTTCCTTGCAGTTTTTACAGACCTATCGGACTCAGGAGAAAAGCTCTCATAATTAGACATTTAGATATTGCACTGTTTGCTTGATATTTTTTTAATTCCAGATGTTTTTCCATCTGGATGAGGTTTGAAACCCAAAGATGCACCCACTAGTACATATGTGACTACAAATGAATAATATTTACTTGGCATGCTACTTTTATTTTTTCATCACCAGCAACTTCCTACATGCCCTTCATAAAATGAAAATAAGGCTGGATTAGCACACAGATCTGTTTTCACTTCTTTCATTCTGTCAAAGAAAATCCAGATCTAGGCAGAAAGCATACTGTGACAACATCAACAAAAGCTCAGAGATTTTGTTATTTGAATTAGCTATATGCTCTGAGCCATCAAAAATCTGCGCATGAAAGGTATCAAAAAATTGTCAAGGTACATTGAATGATGTAGGATCTTGTAGCTGAAGACCAGGTCACTAATGTTAGCTGGCTAAGACTAGTGCCAAAGATGAAGTGACTGAAGAGCAGAGGAAGCACTGAGTTGAAAAAGCAGAAATTGTGTCATTCTCCTCAATTTACTGGAGTGTGCCTTCTGACTGTTAGTCAAATTTACAGTCTGGTTGTCTTGGATCCTCATCTGTTTCTATTTACTCTGATAACAGCAAACCCCAACAATGCTATATTAATCTGCTTCTGGCAAAAAGTTTCTCTCAACTGCCACTCTTGGCATGTGTATTTGTGATTTTTGTCACTGAGAGTGAAGGTTATTGCGGGCTGTGTGTTTGAAGCTTATATTTTAAAGACTTCATAGGAAAGTGCAGAATGCACCCACCTGCTGAGGCTGGTCTGTCCTGCAGAGCACAAATTTCACTTATGTTTTCTGTCCCCCTTCATTCAACTCAGCTTGAATGAAGCTTTCCCTCCTCTCCACTCTCCCTAGATTAAACTGATTTGGAATTAGACAGTTGCATAGATCAGGTCTCACCTCTTCACGTGTTAATCAATTACAATTAACCATCACGCATAAACAGGTCCCTTTTTAGTTTTAACAGAATGGAACTAGGGTAGCTGTTTTCAGTGGAATCTGTTTCCAAGACACAACAGTTTCTAAGGAAGTGTAAATCAGTGAGATAATCCCACTGTAAACTGTGGCTAGGATCTGGTGAAAACCTCTATTGGCGCAAAATATCCATTGGAGCCTTTAGCACTGAGTTGAGCTGGCCTGAATATCTTGTGTACTGGTAAGGAGATAAAGTAGGTTCAGTCATGACCATCAGTGAGAGGGGAATTTTTGCATGGACAGGAAAAGTGGTGTGTCTAAATATCCTAGACCAAAGGCTGCTTTGGGCAAGTTTTTCTGGTTCTTGAGCAGTTCAGGGAAACTGATTCTGTTAAGGTTGATGGGAGCTTGCTACTGCCTTCAGCAGAATGCAGATCTATCCCTAGGCATTACACACTGCACAGCATTTTAGACAGTTTAAAAGCAATAGATATATTCTTCTGCTTCAGATATGAAGTAATTTACACTGAATTAAACCAGACTCAAAATATCTATTGCATATAAGTAGACAAAAAAAGGCTATGTATTTCATTGCAAGATCATATGTGTGCAGAAGAAAAATTATAGCCCAGAGAGAGTAACAGAGGATCACCAGAAAGAAGTTCTTATCAACACAATATGGAACATTATAAATTATTCCCTTTAGCTTGAAATTTCACTAGAAATATGTCACCAGTAACAGCAAAAATATAATACAGGATTGCAGGCTCTAACAACTTCATAAAACATCATATTAAATTAGAGAAGAGGACACAATAAAAACATTAAGCAATTAACTCTAAGAGTCTTTAAAGAGTCAACACCAGGCTTAAAATCCCCAGGTCTGTACAAGATCAAAGAAAATGGCAAGGGTCTTACTGAGAGTTGATCTCTTTCTGAGATGGTAACGGTAGAATGAAACTTTGATGTTTTATATACTTAAAAGACATAGATTAAAATATTTTAATGAAGGTAAAAACGAACTCTGAAGCGGCCAGCCCTAATAAAAATGATACCGTGTACAGTTCTGTGCTTGACTTGCTTACCAACGTGTGCTTGTTTTAAATTGGAACTGCAGAATTGAAAGATCTGAAGTGAATGAACACACAATTATGTTCTCTTCTTTTAATTTGGTCTTGTTGATCCTTTAGGCTCTTTTAAAATCACAATGGCATAGACTGGAAAAAAAAAAAGTAAGGGCTTGACCTTTTATGGGTCTATGAAATAAATGTAGAGTTCATAGCTGGGAACATGATCATTTTGGTTGAGATAAATTGAAGCTGACAAGGGGACAGGCTCTGAGGGAGCAAAACCCACTCTTCTGTGAAAACTAAGACCAATAAGAATATTTCTGTATTAAAAATTACATATTCTTATAAATATCAATATCAATTGACTGTGGCCCTCAGACAGCACAATATTCAGCAAACCTGTGTAAATAGTCTAAAAATTGTAACACTGATTAGTTCATTACCTTAGTGAATTAGTGAAAATATAGGAATTCCTATGTATAAAGTTAGGTGCCTCATTCCTACAACAGATGTACTGACATGTTGACCAGTAACACTAGCTGTTCACATCGAGTAGTAGTACATGGTCATTAAAAAGCACAGCATGAATTTTCAAAAAAGAAAAGCATAAAAAAAAAGGCAACTGGAACCACTAAAGCAATACACAATGTGAGAAAAAAGAGCTACTTTTGCTTTTCAAAGAATCAGACTTCCTTCTCTTAAAGTCTTCCCTCCAACAAATTGAACAGAGCTGCTAATTACTAGTCAGGAGAGATGATCTGGTGCAGTATTACCAGTGTGGCATGCGAGACCTGCGCTTGAAACTCATTTAGAGGGTTCCTTTTCCCAGAGAGGATGAGATCAAATTCATTGCATACAGAGCTTGCCTTGCTCCAGGCTTGCCAGTAACTCCTGTCTGGGTCCTCTTGGCCAGCCCCTATGCGGAGCCAGGGCTGCTCCCCAAGGGTGCCCTCTCTGAGGAGTGAATGTGTGAATCTGTAAACTCTTTGGGGCAGGAACTCAAGGAGGGTTTACTCGTATAGTGGTTTCCATACCCAGCAGTAACAGCTACATCCTCATAAAATGCAGCGCTTAAGATGGTCAAGGAAATAGTCGCAGCATGACAGAGAGAGATTACAACTTCATTTTCGGTCCCATCCAAAATTAACATGAAATGATATTGCCAAGCAAAACAGCCTCAGCACTTAATTTGGGGCATTAGTGATGCCATTATAAAATATGAGCTGCTGATTCTCATCCTGCCTCAGAAGCTTTTTATGCTTCCCAGATCAGCTTGCTTGGTGAATTAATCAGATGAAAAAGGCTCAGTTCGCCTGCATGAGAAACTGAAAGGATTGTCTGATGGCTTATGAAGCTATGTGATTTGTTTCATGGTGTGGAGACACTGAAAGAGAATTTTTATTAAAAAAAGAGGTCTTGGAACACAGTCCTGCATGTGGTCAGCTCAGTGGGGTATCATTTGAAGCAGAATGTGAACAAGTAGAATTGAAATGGAGGGATCTTTGAAGAGTAATGAAAAAGGGGCTTCGGTTGCCAATAAAACAACTGTTTGGGATACTGAAGGGAGATTCCTGATTCATTTAAAATCATTCTGCTCAAGAAATTTATTGTATTTTTTTTTTCTTGGGGAGCTGGAGGAATAAAAGGTAGATGAACTCTTCAACAACCTGAAGCATGTTTCACAACTTCCTGGAGAATTTGCATGTGGTCATAATTTTCTCATAGCAACTGCTCTTCAGGAGCAATTTCTTCCTCCTTTGCCTGTTTATGCTTTAGCAGCCTTGGTTTCAACCCTGGTGCAGGCATTTACTGTCTTCTCTGGTTTCCAGAAAAGGGATAGGGGTGTCATGGCACAATGCCTAAAGTACTGAATGCTGCTCAAAGAATATGCCTTAAACCATGCAAACTACAAGAGGCAAACCTTGCCCCCTTGCCCCAGCTGGTCAGGAATTGGAATTTTGCTCTTGGTTTACCATGTCCTCTTTAGCATAAGCCCAACCTTGGAGCTCTAGAGTAGGAGAGAAGGCCCTGTAAATATTAAAGCTAGAGGTTATGCAACTTTTTTGCTCAAAATCTCTGTAGTTTTAAGATTAAGGATCTCAGCAACTTGAGGGACCTCATATTCCCTCACATGGGTACTGCCTGCTTCTTATTATTCCTTCTTCATGTGTCTTTTGGGAGGGGAAATTGAAATCCCTAAAGCATAAGTTACCTGGTTTGGGTACTCAAACTAAACTGTATTGCTACTTGTGCAAAAATACATATGAAATATTTAAATTTCTACACAAGTGTTTTCTATGTACACATTAATTATGTATCTATGTCTAGATTTACAAATAAGTGATATCAGCTTAAACTTTGGACATTAGCCTGAAATAAATATGGTCATATAAAAATAAAATGACGTTATTTTTGTATGTAGGAAAGATAAAGCTTTCCTGATTACTCTGAATTTTTATATTTGTGATCATTTTTCCATGTACTGTGTTGATAAAAAACCTGAAATTACAATCTTCTGTGTTGAGCAATCAAGCCAAAAAAATTGTTTAGATTACACAAGTTTCCGTAGATGTTTTGGAAAAGTTTTATTTTGATTTCTGCTTTCTTTAGTCTATTTTTTTTTTAATTTTAAAATACAAAATTATTTGAACTTTGTTTCTTTTCTCCTCCTCTTTGTCTAATGTCCTAATTTGAAAAATTGAAAAAAGAACATTTTTGGCATCTATCCTAAAATGGTTTGGGACAAAAGATTTATGGCCCTGTTTCACAAACTGTTTTGGTTAGAACAAACTAACATTTCTCTGGAAAACAAAACCAAACAGATCCCCCTCCAACCCCAGCAAATAGTATTCTGAGATGTCTCCAATTAGCCCGTTGGAGATCTTCACAGAAATGCCTCCAAATCACCACATCAACAGACCACTGAGAAGCTGAGGAATTGTACCCTAGTCTGTTCTTTCTTCACTTAGAATATACACAAAAAATTGGAAGGGCTCTGTCGTCAGTCTATGCTGAGAATTATTTTAAATGTGTGAAGAAAGGGGAGAAGTGAAGTTCGGATGACAGGGCACTACATCAGTCCTGCTCTGCCAGCATCTTTCTTCTACACCTATATGAGGGTTTAGCTTTAGTTCTTTTCTGGATTACACGACAATCTGGTACCTCTGCAAGTTAGCCTCCTCTGGAGATGTGTGGTCAGTAATTAACAATGCACAACAATGCACAGTAATTTAGGAGACAAAGTTAAGAAGAACACCTCATTCAATTAAAACTTGGCAAGGCAATGCAATTATCCATCCTGGAGTTTTGCCAGGATGGAGGAGCCTGTACCTTATCACCTGAAAAAAAGCGATGTGGGATGTATAATCAGTATAAAACTCTATAAACTGTTGGGTTTTAATTAATTTCTTTAAAGCACTATTTGGAAAGTAGAGAAGCAACACTGCTCACAGGGCTTTAACGAAAACCAATCCATTTCTTTTTCCTAACCTCACCAATAATTTCAGACAATGTTGTCTCTAGATAAAATTAATACAAGCCCAATGTCCAAAAGTTAATTCAAATCTGCTGTCTGCTTGTCTAATTGTACACGCAACAATTTAGGTGTAACATCTAAATATGCCTTGACATGAAGTGATTTCCATGGAGAGTACATTGCAGGGTTTGCCAGGGCATCATACTGCTTCATTTTATACTCACCCTAGCTGAGACCAGCTGAAACAACTGGGACTAACGTGTCCGCTTTGTTCTGTCCCCACAGTCTTTACTGTAGCTCAGAACATGACACAGGTTAAATAGCAAAGAGTGATGCTCCCAGCTTATTGCCGTGGCAGGGTACTTTTCCCCCTGGGAATGCCTTTCTCTACTAGTTCAGGTGTATGCTCCATCCCTCCCACCTCCCTGTGCATCTGTGCCAGTCAGTGCGGTGCTGACAGAGCTGCACGTGTGTTCCTTTGTCTGGTCAGGCAAAATACCACCAAGCAGAAATTCACTTGAGTAAGGACGCTAGTCTTTCTGAGATCCCTGATAAAAACTAATTCCCCAAATGATACCTCAAGTCCATATTTATAAATGATTTCTGTCTTTTTGCCCCTTTTTGATTGCCAAGAAGAATTTTAACATTTCTACCGGCTGCTGTTTCTTGTGAGTTACCCTTGAACTTTGTTTAGTGTTGAGGGAGTAACTACTTTATCTCTTTCCCAGATGGAGCTTCCCTAGGGACTGAAGTCCACCTATATTCTACCTGAAGCAACAGTTATATTTCACATATCTACTTTTTCCTTTCCAATGACTTTTGGGCACATAAAGGTAAAATTTCAAAGCAGGGATCAGTCTGTGTATAACTTATGATTTCCTGATGAAATATATGCTCTTCTCTCTGGCTTACTACTTTGAAACACATCATTACAAAAAGAAAATCTTGTGTTAAATAAATATTTGCTAGCAGGAAAGCACCTCATGAAACATAAATTTACACAGGGAGGTGAATTATACATCTATTTCTTGTGGTGGTTTCTGCAGGTTGAAAGCTAGAATTCATAGTATGTGGGTGTCGTCCAGACTAAAAACTTTTTGGCAAAAGAGTGCAAAACTAATCTTCTATGAAATACAAATTTTAAGAGAACAAATGGAAGTTCCAATGTAAGACCAAAAGTGGTGTGCTTAGGTTGGCCTACCTGATATCTCACAAGAGTACGCAGTTGGAGAATGGGGTGAGAGGGTGAAGGAAGCAATGAAGGGAGCAGGGGAACAGGGGGAGACTGAAAGATCTTCAAGAGAGATTTTAGTGTAAGTGCACCCATAAGAAAGCTAAACTCAATAGGACAGTCAGAAAACTGCTGAGTTTATGAGGTCTAACATAAATTTTCTTTTTCTCCATCTGAATGATGGCCTTTAATCTTTCCCTCTCTAGGGTCCAAACTGGGTATTGAGCAAATTTTTGAGGCCAGGCTGTGATCTCTGATATTTCTTACTGGCACCAGTGAGGGCCAGAACCTGTCAAGAACATCTTGAAAAATTTCAAAGGAGCCAATGCCATTACAGCCTTTTGCTAGCAGCCAAAAGAAAAGTATTGCTTCCAGAAGTTAACTTCCTTTTGTGTAGGTCTTCCAGTGGTCACTGGATACTCTCAGGGTCTAAAAGGACCAACAATAAGTTGCTCATTTCTCATCTGTAAGAGGTAATAGCTACAACTACAGTAATTCTACACAGAAGACCTTTATAGCCTTCTGTTTCAGTGTAGACAAAAAAGGAGTATCTAGGATGGCAGAATTATGTGAAAATAAATGGAATTGTACTAGCTATGGCAAATTGTATGCTACAGTCTTCTTACAGAACATATATTGTCGTAAGAGTGGAAATGCCAGGTAGCAATAATGTTGTTACTGTTACGCAAGGGAATTACAACCTCTCATTCTCAGGAAGTGTAAGTGTATCTAACTCTTGGAAGTGGTTAGATTTGTATTACTTTATACCAGCTAAATATATAGCCCTCTGTATAACAAGTATGGGTGAAGAATCTGCATTTTTTTAACTGATTCAAACACAAACAAGGTCAGAATTTCCTTCTGAGAAACTACAAAGAAAAAAACTATCTATGACCTTCTAGAGGATGTTGGATAGCTCAATCAATGTGAGAATAAGAAGAAATAGGTTACGACCTCAACAAAGGAAATGAGCCCTGGTGAAAGCTTTCATTAATGCTCCCTAATACTCAGGGAGTACAAGAAACCTGATGTCAAAAATGATGAAAGTTTTGATGCTATAGAAAGACAAAGTGAATATTTTATGCCACAAAAAACCTGAGAACTGATTTTAGCAAGCAGAGCTGATGATTTCACACAGTTCTACTTTGCATTTATATTCAGATCTGTCTTTGAGGCAGATCTCAGCTTATCACACCGCCCTAAATCTCAAGGGAAAACGCACCTTATTTATCTCAATATTCCTTGGACACCTTCCAGTCTGTGAAGACAGTGTTTATCCATCGCCAGATAGGGTGCTGTAAAAAAAAGCAGCTAAATAATGGAGAATTGTGTCAAATAAGCACATTACACACGTGGTTTCTACCAAAATTTTCTGAAATCTTGAAAAAATACTGCTCATAATTCGTAACAGCTTTGGCTTGTAAACCAGCACTTCCTCTGCAGATGACAGTTGATTTCATTAGTCTTGGCAGTATTAAAGGGTAATATTTTAAAATAAATTAATGTTCTGGAACACTTTCTTCCATGAGCTTTGCATAAACAGACTTTCTTTCAGTAGGATTCCTCTTTCCACTCCTTAGTTTCAATAAATGATTTTGAAGAAGGAAGAGGGGGAGTAGCCCAACCTTAATTGTGCCATAGCTTATCAAAATTAAGAAATACCTCCTTCTTTACTGGCGTTCTTTCAAATGAAGAGATATGAAAAGCAAGCCATTAAAAAAATTTCCCTTGTTTTCCTCTGAACTAAGTAAATTGGGAGAGGAACTGTGAGAAGCTGGAACAATTGTCTTAAAGTTTAGAAATTTCGCTTGTTTCCTTTCTCAAGAACTTATAAGCTTACATTCAAATACAGTACTCAGACTGTGCTCTGCTTTACAGTTTATAATAATGCATAAAAGTGTTTGCTTGACATCTTGATCATAAACGCAGAAGTTAACAATCAGTTAGCAAACCAGTGACAAAGCAGGGTCATTGCGTTTTGTGGTCAATGACATTAAAAAGTCAGCCTTTCATTTGTTTTCTTCCTATGTGGCTTTTGCTAGTTAAAATTACTGATTCAACTTGAGCCTGTATATTTAAGAGCCAAATAGTGAAGCAGTTGGTGGTGTAAATGGGGCTGAGTGTGAATGGACAAACAGGAGGTAATCTGAGTTTTAAGAATGGTAAATCATTCACTTTTCACACTACCTATGGAGACTCAGGACAGGTCTAGCAATAGATGATCTAAGTTTCTTCCAGAACGGAAATTTTTCCATGTGGCTGGTGAAGTTGAGGGCCCCTGTTTTAGGCCTGTGAAATGAAATGGAGGAATTTGTCCATAAAGGGGAGGGGGCTGCACAGATTTATTTCTCTCACCCTTCACCCAGCTGCAAAGTGGAACTACATTAGCTCTGCTGCCTGGGCCTTCAACTGCTATAAAGGCTTGTGTGTCAGGATTTGTTGCACAGTGTGATAACCAACCATTAAACTAGCATACTTGTTTGTCAGTGAGCTGATATTAATTAAACTTGCTCAATTTACAGTAATAAAATAAAATAAATTTTTCCAAGTGTCAGAATTTTAAACACAGTCTAGCATCTGAAAAACATCTTGTTTGTTTTGGACTCACACTTCCCCACCACGGAGCTGGAATTTTGCTAACAGCTCCTGATACGTGAGCCAGAAGAGTGTGAAACTCACTCTGCATTGCCTTTTTCTGGTGCTAACAAATGATTAAGGACATAAAGGTACGTCTGTCAGTAAGTCAAGCAGACTTTAAATCCTCACCTGGGGCTGATGAACATGAAGATGCCATATTTCATAGCCTTCTTCCTGATCAGAACCATGGTTTCAGGCAAAGTTTGTATTTTATGTAACATTTAATATCTTGGTAGTTGCCAACTGCAATGGGGTGAAACATTGTATACCAACTGTCAGCCTCATGCAAACATTTAAAAAACAGATGCTAAATCTTTGAAGTCATTGTTAAGTTTAATAGCTTCAGAAAATCATTACTCAAATCCATTCCCTACGGTCTTTTTGTCAAGTTCCAGAGGACCTAAACTTAAAACAAAACAAAACAACCCTTCAAGAATTTATCTGGCAATTAAGAGGATTTTTGCTAAAGTTTTTCTGTGGAATTAGAGCCTGGTGATTCCTAGAAGCTGTATTGCCAAACCCTATCAGGGTATTCTGAGTGCTCACCAAATAGTCTCCAAACTGCCTGCCAGTCATACATACCACATGAAAATGCCAGCTGCCATATTTTGCATTTTGTGCACATTCCATCTAGACTATAGCAAAAGCACAATGTGGTAATGCATAGCTAAAAACGATGTGGTGGCCTCGGTCTGCTAATAACGGTGCCAATTGCTGACCTTGCTGAAGCTGCAAACCCAGCAGAAAAAAACGAAAAAAAAAAAAAAAAAGTAGCCTGAAATGATTGATCAGTGGCTCCTAATGGCATTTTTGTCAATATCCAGCTGATTTTCCTGTTGCTCTTTCTTACATATTTATACTATTCACAGTCTGGCAAAAATTTACAAAAAAGTATCCAAGTGATGGTTTCACAGCAGGTGCTGGATCAAACAGGTCTTGTTCTTTGCACCCTTGGGAGGCCTACATGGATCACAGGAATCCTGATACTGCCCTTCAGATGACCTGTGGTAAAACTGCGGAAGATATGCTCAGTTTCTTCCAATGAATAAACAAAGTGTACATGAAATATTTGTATAAGTATGAATAGGGGATTTATTTTTCTATATATACTGCTTGCCTATGTAGTTGATTGAAAATGGCATGAAGTAAATCTTGCCTAATAGATACTTATATAAGAATTTTATTTAAATGTCCAGCAGTGTAAATGTCAACATTTGCACTTTGATCGTACTATGAATATACTGGTTTCAACTGGATAGGGAGGGAAAAATATTACAAGAAAATACGTGGACTTTACAAGGAAAAATATATAGCAGCCTTATAAAATGCAGTTTGAGAAAGTCTTAGTAAGCTTCAAAGACCAAGACCAAAAAGTACTCTGTAGACTTTGGATCTCATCCACTGCTCTAAGCTTCAAGCTGCAAGTTAGAAACGAAGACAGACTTTTCGTAATGTATTCATGTCATGTTTAGGCAATGCCAAATTATTTCTCATCAGAGCTGAGATTTATTGCAGCTAGATTATGATCTTTTGATTGTGCAAACAATGAGATTGAGGTGGTTGTCCTTTCCAGTGTCATTAAAGTCTTTGTTATGAATCATGGGAATCAGAAATCTGGAGGTGGACTGGAGAAAAACACAAATATTCAACATGCATCAGACTGAAAAGAGCAAACTGGAGCACACTCGTAAAGCTCACAGAAGAGAAGTTAACCATCTGAGGAGAATTCCTGAGCCTTGCAACAAATAGTGTTGGAAAATCATAAAATGGACCATTAACCCATTTTCATGATTTAAAAAAAAGTAAAAAAGAATTAGAAATAGTACTGCAGTGAGCCATTATTATTAGAATGCTAAGTATGCTGCCATGCATTCACTTTTACAGTATTTATTTTTTTATGTTTGCTCCCAGTCAGTGTAGCCATCCCAGTTTCAAGCAAAAGTGGTGAGAGGTATGTGAAGCCCTAATTTTCCTCCCCTAAAGATGGCACCATTTCTGGCACAGTCTGAGGGACCCGCAGGTACTGTAAAACAATTTAATCATATTACAAACAGCACAGAACTCCTCTTCCCCCAGAAACGCCACAAAATTAATCAGACCCCCGTAATTTATCCTGATTAAGCTCAGACACCTCAGCTAGGTGATTAAATCAGGCTCCTTTCCTCTGCAGTTAGGCTTGCCCTTTGGAGCTGTTTATCTCCTTACAGCAGCTATGAAGCGAGTAGCTGCAGGTGTGCTCCTAACTAAGGTGGGATGAGCCGAAGCCAAGGCCAGCAGAAATGTATGGACTGGACTCATTTACAGCTAATAGCAACCAAAGTGTTGCAGGCAAACAAAATTCCTGGTGCTGTTTCTCCTACCCCAGATCGCATTTGCTATGCAGTATTCCTATGTTGCCTGGAAAAAGGCAGATAGATGTCTGTTAGACCCAAATTACCTTTATCTGATAGGAAGGCACATTTTATTTATATTTTACAATGACAATTTAACTAAACTTTACAAAAAAGCCCTCCAAAAACTTTAGTGTCAACTTTTCCAAACAAAGGCGTGGTAGAGCCAACTCTTCAGGCTAACACCGACGTTAGCTTTGCAATCCCTAGTGTTACATGAGTAGTTCATACACAACAGATGATGCTGATCTGAAATCAGGCTTGGTGTGCTGGCTATAGCTGTATTATTTCCACATGGAAAACTATAATAACTTTTTTCTGTTGGGTCCAGCAGATTCCTCTTTCCTTTGAGGCATAATATACTTTATTCTCCCCTCCCCTCCCTCCTCAGGTTTTATTTCTCAAGCATATTTTTAATAAACAGGGTAAATAAGAAGGGAAAGCCAATCTTTCTCATTGTCAAGTTTTCTGTGTGTCTAAAACAGATACATACAGCTAAACCAGAAATAACTAATTTTTATTTAATGAATTATTTTTTTTTTTGCCTGACAGCTGATTGTGGTGTGATTGGTGTATTAATTATTCAGATTTATTAGTTTTACTGAGATTCTGCACTGGATTTTCTTGGCTGTTTGCCACAGAACACATCTGACTTAATGTCTACATTTGCACTTTTGAGAGCCCAGTGTTGCTGTTACAAGGTAAATTGAGACCTTTTAAGGATGCTCAAACTTAAATCAACTCCTAGTATTAAGCAGAGATTAGAAACGTAGCCTAATTGCCCTGATATCTTTTTAAAATGAAATAAGGCAATTTCCAAGATTAACATTAAGTTTTCTCAACAACAAACAACAGCTTAAGAAACTATTCCCCTTCTCATCATGGAAAAAAATAATATTTCTTTTGAACCTACCATTTTCTGATCATCTTGTCTGTAGAATGTCCATATCCATGGGGCTTGGTTTCTAGTATAAGCGCTCTTAAATTAGCTGTTCTTCCCCTGACGATCACTGTTTAAGTGGCGCTGCTCTCCCTGGGCTAGTTGTATTGATGAAGAGCCAGAATTTGACGGTGATACGCACCAGGACAAAGCATTGTTCTGCAGGATCTGGCTGATAAATCTGGCCGATGCCAAGCCTAAAAGTAAAAGGAGTAGGATTTGGCTTCATAAAGAGTAATTCTTCTGAAACTCCCCTCTAAATTCTCCAACACTTTACATATGGAGAAAAGTTAATAAATGGTAATAAAAGAAATGAAATGACTCGCTTTAATTTCCTCACGTAACTGAGTAATGTTTCCTTTAGGCAGTAATTATTGTATTGAATTCATAAAGTTATTTTCAGAGCACTGGACACAAATGTCAACAAAGAAGTAATAAAACTGAACACTGTGAACACCTCGCTAACCATCTGTAAACCAATTTTCAAAGAGAAAATCACATCAGTAGAATATTTGACCCATACAGGATCTTGCAGATGTTTTGCTATAGCCTTTGGGATCTACCTCATTTCAAGGTCTATATAGTAGAAACAAATTGTGCATTTACACAGCGAAAGTCTAACTGAATTCCCATAAGAATCTTCAAAGGCTTTTATGTTTGACCAGGCGCTGTGTTCTGCTACTTTGGCAAAGAGGTATTAACAACGACTTGTTAATAGTAATGGAGCCATACTTTCTCCATATGGGTTCCAACACTTAGAGCTGTATCATCTGTCCATATTTAAAAGCTCCACCTTAAAAAGATGATAAATGAGACCAACTTGACCTGGCCTTAGACCAAGCCATGGATTAAACAATTTCTTTCAGTTTGATTGGTGCTTTATTGAGGAAACCTGCTAAGTTAAAGCCATTCAGTCACAGTGCTTAAGTATCAAAAGAGTGCATGGAATTTGAAAACCACTGCCAATGTGCCAGCCAGACCCTGAGTTATCAAGAGGACAGAGACTAGCTGCACAGGACTCAAACAACAGTGAATCTTTTCTGGATTCCCTGATTCCTGCAGTATGCGCATCTCTGATACATGCAGCCTCTTAAAACATAGTGTTCTTTTGCTAGAGCAAAAATGTCAGAGTATTTGTGTATGTGTGTGCGTGCGCGTATTTATCTATATACATGCAGACAGGAGATTTTATCATTAATTTGTGTCCCTACCATACGTTAATGGTAAACATAAGCAGCCTTAAAGGAGGAGTAGTGGATAAATGAAATGTAGATTTTAAGATGAAAAATCTAACACACAATAGAAATGAAGTTTCTATGTTTCCTTTATTAATTACTGTTCTGCAATTCTTTCTCTTAGGTTGTTTTAAGTTAGTTGGGAGTTTCCATTGTAGGCTTATGTTAACCTTCTTTTAGAAGGTTATACACCACTTCAGGTCAGTGCTGCATAGTATGTACCTGCTTCTGACAATGGGTTCAAAGGAAAGTTTAAAAACCCTAAACACAAGTGATGAATATTAATGTGCTAATGTAACTGCAGAGAGGTTTCATTCAATTTTTGGCTCTGTCTTGGCACATGAGGGTTTATCACATGTACAAAATGCCTTTTTTCTTTTTAATTGCAATTAGGTTTTTGCCTTGATGGTTGTCTTCTGCTGTCTAAGGAGTTTATTCTTTCACACATTATTATACATGTTCAGTGCAAACGATCTGTATTTCTATTTTAATAAAAAAATCCCCACAACAACAAAACAAAGAGCAAAGTAGGGACTCGGGGAGCACACAGCATGTCTCTCTCTACAGCTGGTCTAATCTGATGCTCAGTATTGCCATAGCAACAACACCGAAGGAGAGAGAGGGTGAGGGTCGGCTGGAGCTACCTCCTCCTCCTGTTGATCACAACCAATGGTTCCTAATGCAGAACCAGCACTTCCAGGGTGTGATTTCCCTCACTTTTTTAGGAAAAATAAACCCCCAGGCCTTACCCTGTTTTAATGTTATGAAGCTCTGTGTAAATGGAGTCAGCACAAAATCGTTCATCAGAACAGAACTATTTTTTTTCAAAAGTTTGTTCAATGTTCAATTTTTAACCTTTTAATGATTTATTAGGGAAACTGTAATTTTACTGTTTTTTTTTTTTATGAATTCACTAGCATAAAATTTCTTTTGTTAAACATAAAAACAAACCAAGGCAAAGCAACATTTGGAAGATTGTGGGAAAGGTTTTGCTGTGAAGAGACTATGATTATTCTCAATCTTGCAAAATGAAAAGTACTGTAACATTTTAAAAATATTTTTATGATAAGCTGTAATTAGAATCTACACTTCTTATCATTTCTCTTAGAATCTGCATTTCCATTATAAGTCTGTTAATTAAGGGAATTAGAATTTATCCTAGCCTAGATTTCTGCCCTAATTTTGAAGTTCTGAACCAGAATATTTCACAACTTGTCCTCACTATTTGTTGTTCTCAATGATGTATCAGTATTGATATCAGATTTTTTTTGAATCCATAAAAAATGTTGAAGGGAATATGAGATGCCTCATCAATATTATAAGGGAAAAAAAAAATGTCACTGCGGAATGGAAACCACTTCCAAAGATATGAAGGACAAGAAGGTGATTTGGAGTAATTTGCATTGATTTATAATGAGGAAATCATATTTCATCAACCTGACAGCCTTCTACAATGAGATGACTGGTTTGGTGGATGAGGGGAGAGCAACTGATACTGTTTATCTTGAATTTAGCGAGTTTTTTGCCGCTGCCTCCCACATCACTCTCATAGACAAAATTATGAAGTATGGGCTAGGTAAGTGGACAGTCAGGTGGACTGAAATCTAGCTCAGCTGGAGGCCAGTGGTGTACCCCACTGGTCAGTACTGAGGCCAATAGCATTTGACATTAATGATCTGGATGATGGGACAGAGATGCACCTTCAGCAAGTCTGTGGGTGATACGAAGCTTGTTGGAGGGGTTGATACACCAGATGGCTGTGCTGCTGCTATTCACAAGGGCATCAATAGACTGGAGAAATGAGCTGACACAATCTCAACAGAATTCAAGAAAAGGAAATGCAAAGTTCTGCTCCTGGGCAGGAATAATTGCAGACACTGGCACAGGCTGAGATCCAGTCAGCTGGAAAGCAGCTTTGCCGAGAAGGCCTTAGAGGTCCTGGTGGATATCAAATTGAACATCAGCAAGCAATGCATTAGGAAGGTTGCTGCCAAGGGATGGAGGGAGGTGATTCTTCCTCTCAACTTAGTACTGTACTGGTGAGGCCACATCTGGGGTGCTGTCTCCAGTCGTGGTCTCCCCTGTTCAGAGGATAGAATCATAAAGTGAAAAGCTACTCAATCTTTTACAAGGTGGTGTGTGTGGCAAGAAGACTTGATTTTTTTTTAAGTTTGGGCAGTGCAAATAAAGTTAGTCAAAAAGGAACGTGGCTAACTGATTCCCATTTGTGTCATTGAAAATATCTTCCCACAACAGTTTTCATTCCAAAATCCAAAGATTTAGATGTCTACTTCATACCACTCAAGTGCCATCACTTAAAGTAATCACTGTAAAGATTTCATCAAATGCCCTCAAACTGTGGAGCATCATTTAACCCTGCTGTGCTATGAATATTACCTGGCAATGAAATGATACAACTTGTGACCTAAAGATTGACCCATCTGCTATTTATTTGGCCTTGGAAAAAGTAATTCTGTATCAGACAAACAAAACAAAAAAATAAAAGAAAATATGAATTAAAAACTGTAGCACTGGTAGGGTGATTTCAAGTTATAATTAGATTTAGTTTACCTAATGGTCAGAGACTTCATTTTTGTAAACTAATACTGTAGTATAATGGAGGGCATAAGTATATTTAGCTTCTGTATTGTTTAGTGAATCTCATCTGTACCTCTGTAAGCTGAAGATGTAAAAGGCTAACCATGAACAGAAAAAAAGATCTGTAAGATATTAAATTTATGGTGATCACCTTCTGTCTCCATAATGGAAATTCTCTGAAGGTGCTTGGCAAGTGAAGGAATTCATAGATGTTAAATTACGTATGTATCAGCTGCAGTCTATGGCTGACAAGTCATTTTCCAGTCCATAAGTAATGGCATCCAGAAATATTCCACGTTGATACGCATTCTGTTGGGGAAGGTCAATCAAGGCAGAGCCAGTTTCCAGATTCCTGGACAGGAAAAAGTGAAGGAAGGCCTCTTTGCCTCTCTGTAACCAAACTTTCAGGTTTTCTTCTGTGTTTGGTGATCCTGTCCAAATTACTTTTGGTTTAACAAACCTGATCTGTTGCTTTCTATTTTGGAAAACACCTTAGAATCTCTTAAAAATGGAAGTAGTATTTGTAAAGTTGTTGCAATATGTGTGTGTGTATAAGTAAGGATTTTCAAGGCTTTAACATCTTTGTTCCTTCTCTTGTTAATGGGACTCATACTCCTTGATATGAAGAAATCCCTAGGAAACCTAGCTTTTCATGATGTCTGGCAAACCTCCAAAATATTTCAGCTTCTTTACAACAAGAAATAAGCTTTCTGATGAAACCCATCTTTTTGGATGGAGAAAGGAGTTTCTGTGGCAAAAATCTGCTCTTCCCTCCACAACAGGAAATACAGGAATATACTGTTCCCTCCAAGATAGATTAGTTCCATAGTTATTACTTCCAGTTTTATTATTAATAAGGCATGATGTTGATCATCTTCTTGTCTCTTATTTAAACAAGATGGTCATACAGTTCTTTCTAGTACAGGGTTGTGCTCTTTTTATTATGTAGAATCTGTTTCCTGAATTCTTATTTATTTAAATACCCAAGCACTGCATTCGATTTTAAGCTGTCATCTAATACCATTCCTTGGGAAAATTCTTGCAAGGGTTCTATCCCATTCTGTCACCTGAAAGAAACAACAGAAAGAGCCAGGACTAAAAAAACATCACTCCAAATGACCACATATCTGGGAACACAAATATCATTAAAAGATGTCTGGAAATTGAATTGGTTCAATTCTTCTGGAGAATTACAAGGGATCCATTTTGCCTGTAAGGCACAACCCAGTGAAACATGAAGTTCAAAATGCAATGCCACAGCAGGAGCAAATGACAGTGCATCTGGATTGGAGGAGTGCAGATGAACGCTATTGCTTCTACTACTTAAGCAATGATGTGGGGCCTGTAGAATTTTGGATCCAGACGATAGGTTGGATTCTGTTTCAACACAGTCTGGAGATGCAGAGAAGAAAGTCTCAAACTGCATATTTGCAGTGTTGGATTTCACTGCAGAACTGCCCTGGATCTGTGAAGTGTGTGAGATGCCAGTGAAGAATATACAGATCTATTCTTCTTTGTCATTAATTCTGATCTATATTAAATCAATCTTATTGTACCCCCATTTTAACCCAGTAGTTGTAATGCTGTAAGTATTTATACATTTTAAACAACTTCGAGTAAGACTTTATATTCAAATTTGATCTGCTAGTATGATTCTAATTATTTCTTTTCCAATGTAATCAAAGAACTCTTTGTCTCCTAGTAAATTCTGACATTCTATGTCTAGCAATCCTCTGAGCCTTAGGTGATGTGTATTTGGATAAAAATCATGGGCTGGTTACTCTTGCACTTGACACAGTGCACAGATTAGAGTCTATTCTTGAGTTGCCACTTACATGGGATTACAATTCAGTTTGGACTCACAGTATTCTAAGCCTCTTTCTGAAGGTCAGATCCTGCCCCCCCCCCCTTTTCTTTTTTTGGATGCATCAGAAAGATTTAATAGCAACTGTATCCAAAGGGGATTTTCTTGCAAAAACAGGTCTGAACTTAGTTCTAAGTGTTTCTAACTGTCCAAAATTCAAATAATTTCTCAAGTTCTCTTAGGAAGCATACGGTTCCAGTGTGAGGTAATTGTTTTCCATCTGGACACTGTCTGGTGGTGGTATTTGCTGTAGTCATAAGTAAATAAACGAAAGAGTCAAATAAATGAACACATCTGTAAATAATTTATTTGCTGATTGATGTGTGGTAAATAAAGTCTAGCTTCTTTCTTTGGCTGGATTCACAATCAAAATTGTGGAATGAGATATACACTAGCATGCTAAAAGTCTGAAGTTCAAAGGTAGGATACGAGAAAGCCTCTAGGGATACCCAGAAACACCAAAGAAGTGGCAGACAAATTCCAGTTAATGCTGTCTCTGACCTCAGCAAGCCCCTAGCTGAAACACTTTAAAGCATGCTAAAGCCTTTCTCGAAATCCTGCTCTGGTTGTCTACTTGCCCTCTGTTTTGATCAGCTCTCTTCAAGGAGAAGAGTGATATGGAGACCAAGAAGAAGTTCACTTTCAAAACTGATAATTCTGTCAAGGACAGATAGGAGTAAATAAAGCAGAGAAGGAAGAAAGGATGAAAAATGACTGTGATTCTGGCTCTGTGGAGCTGGACTCAACTCAGTGTTTTCACTTGTTCAAGGCAATATTTTTCCTTTCCCTTCTTTGTCTGTGTGAGCTCTCAGTAAGGCAAAAATGATCACACAGACCTTATTAGTCTTATTATTATGCGCTTTCACACTTAAGTTGAATGTTTCTGCTCCTGAATAAATGAATGTATTTCTTCCTAAGGTTCATTAGAAGAAAAAGGGACTAGTAGAACTGTGTGAATGGGCAGTCTTGTATCCTCCAAATTCTTCAAATCCATCTTTGGAGTACTTGCACTGAAATAGAGAAAATGCCTGCAAAAAATGACTTTCTAGCTTGAGCATTTGTACTCTTACTGAACTGAATTTCAAACAGGACTCATTCAGATGTCAGACTCTTGCAATTAAAAGCTGTGCTTGGCTAGCTAGTTAGTTGGTTATTACACACTTTATGGTGTGAGCTGCAAATTAGCTACTCAAAGTCCACAGTTCAAAGGATTTGCAGGCCTAGAATTATTCACTGAACAAGATTGTGAATAATTTCAAATAATGAATAAATTCAATATACTTTTTGTTCTGTCCGTGCATAGCCTCTGAAGAGGGAGAGAATAAAAAGAGGAAATCAATCAGATAAATTATTCATCGAGAATTATTTGTTCAGCTCTAATGCTTATGTACTTAGACAATATTTTCATTGGAACAGACTCTGAAGAGCTCTTCAGCCTGCATATATCTCAGCCACAATTTATCTGTAAAAGGTTTTGAGGTTCTTGTTAAATGCAGATGCCTAGACCTAGTTGTAAGCAGTAGGATTTATCTGATTTTATCTCCAAGTTCTTGACTAAGTTGAGCTACTCCAAGAATTACTTCAGAGGAATTGTTTTGGGGAAGAATTTCTTTGACTTTTCTGTGTTTGCATTTGGAAATAGTCTTAAGTGATCATCTGAACTCTACTTGCTGCTGTTTGTGTTTGACTTGGCTGTTTCCAGTCCAGTGTGGCAACCTAGATGCTTCCTTTCAGAAATTAAGCCTTTTCATCGTATAGTTACGGAAGGTCATAAACAGTAAATTTACTTTTATTGTGAAGAGCTACCTTTTTGTATTAATTGTCATTATTTTAGAGGAAACTAAGATCAAGGTGTTCAGTGACATGCACTGCTCAGATTAACATTCCCCTTAAACATATATATTAGTTAAAATAGTTTGTCACAATAGTAAACAGATTCTACTATTAGCTACTCAGTCAATGCTGTATCTTGTAAAAAACAGAGGCTGAATCTGGAAGGGGATATATTTTTCCTGCTTAGGGTAACACAGCTCTTTTAACGTGAACATCTTTGTTGCTCTACTAGGTCAGTGAGACCAAGGAGACTTATCCATCTTGTCTGAAATACAGTGAGACAACACAGAAAAAAAATGGTGGATCTTGGGCAATGAAAAGGGAAGAACATCAGATACTGTAGAACAGGTATTTGCGCTGATAGTAATGACTTTTTAACTAACATAAAGAAGTTTTAGTTTTCTTCCTTCTGTTAATAAGTATTGTTGTATTCTACTTTATTCCTGCAAGCCAAAGACATGTCTGTCCAAAAGGACAATTCAGGTAGCTGTTAAAAAATAATGAAATAAAGCTGCAAAACTCTTTTCCTTCTTCTTGCAAAAAAAAAAAAATAATCTCTTATATGTTTATATGTTTTACCACCATTCTTGTTACATCCTTGCTGATTGGGAGCAGGGGGCTGGAGCTGGGAAGTTGTGTTGGTCTTGGCTCTGTCATCAACTTACCATTGGCCATTGATCAAGTCACTTAAATTCTTTTTATGCTATCATGAGATGTTATGCTAACATCTTTTACTTATGTTGGTGTAATAATTTAGGAGAAGAATTATCTTTTGTTTTATAATGTACAGAGTTTAACACAGTAGGGGCATAATCTTGATTAGGGTCTCAATGTGGTACTATAATAGAGTTAATAAATAATACTTGACAGCAGTCTGAAGACGGAGGTATGGAAGGAAATGAGGCATAACTTTTGAATAACCCTTAATTCAAAAATCATAGATGCAAAGGAAGTCACAAGGTAAAGTCAAACTTTGTTTTGCAGGACAATTCCATAATCTGTGTGACAACAACAAACACAGTAAAGCATTTCTCCATGGTTCTGCAGACCAAAATCTCTGATCTAAAGATCTTTTTCCCTAAAGTCAATAGCCCAATTTAAGTACAAGCCTCTCTTATTGTCACTTTTGAGGGTCCTTTATTTGATGACTGTTTATATTGCTTAGATTACCTGTTGGCTACTTATGAATCTTCATTTCATGAAAGACATGCTGGTAATCCAGACACATTGTCTGGATAATATATTATGAACTCAATTCTTCCCTTACTCGCCTGAGCATATTTAGAAAAAAATTTTTTTGAATACTTAATTTTCCTATTGTTTCTTTTTTTCCTATTTGTGTAATTCAGTGTATCATGTTGGTTTATTTTATTCCATTTAAAAATTTCACTAGATTTTCAAAAGTTAAAATTGAAAAAAAAAAAAAGAAAACTTTCAAATGGTATGATTTCCTGTAAACTGGAAAGTGGGTGAGTTTCCTATTCAATATACAGTAAAATGTAATTTTTTTGCATAAAACCACGTACCTGGTAGTACTCAGGTCATGCTAATATTAGTGTGAGGTTACTGTGGGAACCTGTTTCTGTTTCAGTGCAGCTGGCAAAACTGCAGTCATGTCCACTCAATAAGCATTATGTCATGTTAATAAATAATAAACTGCACTCAGGTATACAATGATTTTGAGTGAAATCAGATCTAAATTTCTCCAGCTGTCCATCAGGCATTTAACACTTTCTCCTTCCTTGTTCTTGCCAGAATGTTTTCCTCTTTTTGCATTACTATCGTTTTCCAAATGATGGATTGGAACTGTAGTCAACTCCACACGTAGACTGATACATGGGAATCCTCTGGCTTAGTCTGCAGGCGCTGTGCATGACTTCTTTCACTCTGTCTTTGCTTCACTGAGACTATTTCACACCATGACATCTAGAAAAAAAAAAACCACAAGCAAGAGATAACAAAAGCTGCTTTAAAACAGGTCAGTTGAAAAACTTATTAAGAAGAAGTTAAGGCTCTGTATTTGCTGCATACCGTATTCAGCCAAGAGCTGGTATGCTGGAGTGGGTCTTCTCTTTCCATAGGTATATCAGTTACTGTAAGTGCCCAAGGAACATCATGAGCAGCAGAGACAGCTTCAAAAATACTTGGACAAATTCAAGTAATTTTGCCAAGTGTTGCAAATGCCTGAATTTGCCAATTATCTCCGTGTAACTGTGTTATCTGTCAACGGATAGAGTGAGCAGACTGATTTTAGCTTAGTACTGATCTGCAGGGTGAGAGAACAGGCCATTTATAGGGGAACCATGCTGGAAGATGAGGTGAACTCTGAGCTGGTGGATAAGTCAGTCCCAAGGCCATGCAGGGCCACCTGGGAACATCCCATGGGACACTGTTCATGGGCAATTCATACTAAAGTAAACAGACGGTGAGGAACTAGAAACTTGAATGTCCTCCAAAGGTCCCATTCTGGTCCTGCTGAAGTACCAGGGAAACTTTGATAAGAGCAGGATCAGATGCTAAAACCAGACTTCACAATCTCATGGTAAGGCTTACACCAAGTACAGCACAACACTTGCACAGAGGTCACCACCTCATTTCCATGTACTTCATCCTGGAGAAGCAAGTGCATAACATCTGCACTATTGCCAACCTTGTAGCTACCCTTGGCCTTGTTTTCTTGCCTAACAGTGTTACTGCTTCTGTTGTCAAGGGGTGTCCGTGGCTGGAGAAGAGATTCCAGGATTTGTCTGTGAGAGACTGACTGCAGATGACCCTTCACAGCATACACTTGGCTGATGTCAAACATGACTCTTGTTGGAACTGGGGCCTCACATGCAAGTTGTTTGTGTCTTTAGTTGTTGTTGGTATCTGGGGTGGAATCAATGTTTTGCCTAAGTCACACACATTGGATGATGACATAAAATTCAAACCTCTTGGGCCGTTCCCATTCTAATCACTCATTCAAAGTATCACTAAGAAAGTTTAAAATATAGCTTACTGTACATAATTATTTTTTTTAAATTATATTCCAGCTGATATGATGCCACTGAAACTTTGAAAAATGTTCTTTGTGCATAGCCTGGATATATATAGCTCCCACAATAGTGCATTCATATAGAATTAGATATTTGCTGTGAAAAGATGATGAAGGTGTTTGGGGTCTGAATGAAAAAGAAGAGTGTATTTCAATATTTTGGCAACTTGGTCAGTGTAGGTGAAACATGGTTGTCACCAACAGAAAGAAAAAAGTTCCAATATTACACAGTGCAAATCATTCAGGAACAAAATTCTAGAACCACCACACCCCACCCCCCCACCCCCCCACCCCCACCCCCCTTACTTTAAATCAAAATGCAACAGAGGTCAAAAGTTGTTTGTCAGAGACTCAGGAAAAAGACAACAAAAATATATTTTTAAATCTACCCTGGGAAATTAATACTGAGGTAATTTTCAGGCTAGGGCTGGAAACGTAGCACTTTGTCATTTTAGAATAAACACCAAAAACAGATGCCACAATTTCATAAAATAAACATGCAGTGAAAGGGTAACACAGACATTAGCAGCAAACTGAGACAGTAGCCAATACAGTATGATGAGAAGGAATACTCAGTATGGTGTGATGTGCGATAGAAGCCATTAGGCATATGGTACAGTGTGAAGAGGGCCTCTGTGACTAAGTAACAGTTGTATGTTATGTGGTTTATAAAATAATTATGCAATGGCAAGCAACTCTTTTATAATTATTGGCTGTTTCAAAATATTTCTGCTAATCTGGAGGCATTTACTAAGTTGATGGATGCAGGCAGTCTGCTTCCTGTGTCTCCATATTTGTAGATTGTGTGGTGCATCATCCTACTAAAGGCAGTGGCCATTTTAGACTTGGTGTCTAGAGACTTTATTTGTTTTTCTTTTTCTGAAGAGCCAGGGAATATCCACCTAAATACATCAGAGCTTTCTTGGACACCTGTGAAGGAAGGACCCAGTTGCTACCCTTCTGTTATTCATTGGCACCCAGTTGCTACCCTTCCTTTAGTCATTGGCATCTCTAAAAATTGAAAACGCATCACCGGAAAACCCTAGTCCTCTGCCATTGTTGATGGCGTAAGCTGACAACAATTTCAGCAGATTCTGAGCTTTTAGGTTTTTTTAGAATCTACAAAACTATCAGCAACTGAAGTACATCAAACAAATTTCCTTGGTTTAACTGACAAGACGGCACTAATTTCCTTTTCCTTTTCTACTGCTCCTCAAGGAAGCATATGGAAGACAAGTGGCTGTTAGACATTTGTAAAGTGCAGCACTTTTGCTTTGAAATGGGAATAATGTAATAAAGAAATAAAGTTTTGAGGAATCTATTCAACTGCAAAATCTGCTAGTGAGTGAGACTTGGCATCCTGAGTATCTAGAGGCACACAGCTGCTGGCTGTCCAGCTCTAATAGGGAAAGGTGAGAGGTTATGTAAATCCTCCGTGTCCTGTGACCCTGCAGTACATGGAGCGGCTGAATTGGGAGTAAGGTAGGGACATGGGACTGAAGAGCACCAGCTGGGTGCTCCTGATCCCCAGAAGTCAAGCATAGATGCACAGCTTGGAGAGGTCCACAAAACTTCTCTTCCCTTTCTATCTCTTTGACACATGCTGCAGTACACAAAACACTTCCCAGCTTTCCCCAGTAAATTTTAGATCTACCGTAAAAGACCAAAAGCCCCAATTGTAAAATATGACAGGAAAAGCACAGGAGAGATCAAGGGCATTGCCAGTATGATGGTCTTTGAACATCCTCTGTCTGTCACACCCACATGGGTCAGCTCTAGCTCAGTCCTGGAGACAGTACAGATCAAACATGATTTTTATTATATGCATCTGGTCTGTTGCTGTTAGTGCTCTAGAACAGCACATGTGTAATTTCACTGTAGTAGGTAAGTCTGCCATCTAGGCTTTCAGTTTTGGAGTAGTTACCCAGTGTTTTCATAGTGCAGGTAACTGATATGAGCTATAACCACTGAACTAGCCTTATAATAAGGAGGTGTCATTAGAAATCATAGGAACTAAACCTGCTTTCTGTGAGGCTTCCGACAAGACTACAGTGCACTAAAAGAAAAATCTGGTCTATATGCAAGCAATGCAGGTGGAATGAAATTTTTTGCTGTGACTGAAAACATTTTGCAAGGCTGCATTCCAGTGAATTGCTTTTTACCACATTTTAAATACTGAAAAGAGATGTGTTGTTAAGTATAATGCAAGGCTATACATTAGGAAATTGCAGTACACAGAATAACACACACACACACACATACCTATATATGTGTATATACATACTTTTTCTTACAAGAAAAAAGTGATTGTTCATCGATGAAAGCAGCTGGCATGACTGCTGAACCAGTTATTTTATTCTATCTGGTATTACTAGTGAAGATACCACTTTCATTTTTGCCAGCATTTGTAGTGTAAATGAGGAGCAACCTATCGTAAAATGATGCTACTGAGATCAAAGGAAGCAATCCTTACTACCAAGATAAATCATTCCAGGGAAATGTTTTTGATTATGGTTAATGCTGTAATCAAGCCAGTAAACTGCCTAGAAGTTGGAGTTGCAGCAGGCGTACAGCCTGCCCATTACAAAGCACCTAATCGACAATAATACAGAGGGAAAAAAAGGTGTGATGTAGCAAACAAGATGCCAGTTAAATGTTTACTCTAATGGCACACAAAACTGGACAGATTTGATTAGAATACTTATATGCCTATCTTCTTAAGAGGAGAACTGAGAGTTTAGCACAGAAAAAAACCAAAAAGCCAAAGGTGGAGAGGAAAGGACCAGAAAAGGTCATTTTTTAACATCTTTGATTTCATTCTTTAAAGACCAATTACTTTCCTGTCCCCTGTGGGAGAAAAACATTCTTCTTCTTAATAGCAGAATCATTCTAAGACTTCTCTGATTCATTTTATATTTAGCAGATTACAGTTTTGGAGTCATCAGTAGGAGAGAACCCAGCAAACTGACAGACCTGAAATCATGTCCTTTGATTGTAATTGACAGGGAAAGCATTTAAGGTAAAGAAAAAAAAAATATTTTATTCATCTTTGATTACACTGTGATGTGATTTGGTGACATAATACAGCTGTGAACTGAGGCAAGAAAGGCAATAATTCCTACTTGAGGCTTTGACATGATGTAGCCCTTTAGTCTTCTTCAAACCAATGCCTCCAGCTACAATAGTCCCCTTGATGGAGTCTAGACAAATAGATACACAGACTTACAATTTAAAAGGCAAACAGCTTTAAAATAACATTTCTCTAGGCCATGTATTTTGATATTAAATAGCTAAGCTGATACACATTTTTATTTATCAAAATTAAAACTAGATTATATATTAAAAATCACACTGGATAAAAAGTATTCACTTCAGAAGGGTCTTAAAAGTAATTTGAAAAGAAACTATTTTTCACACCTACAAAACAATTAGCACCTACCAGAAATGAAATGTGCATTTAGCTAATTCACATGCAGCGACTTTGAGAAATATATATGTCTTGTGGATACTTTAACTTTTTTACTTTTTTCTTTGTATTTCATTCTCAAAATACCACTTTAATATTCCTGACAATTTATTGTATCAGGAGCTTCAAAAGTTTGCACCTGGTTTACGAAAACCTCAGGCAACTCTGAGAGTTCAAACTTTCTGTAAGGAGTAAGATCAAGAGAAAACGTAAAAAGAAAGTCAGCACAATAAAAATCATATCATCAAATTTTAGCTACCATAGATGTGTAATTTCAGATAGCCTCTCTGCGTGCTCCTGGAGGGTGAGTCTGGCTTAAAATCAGTCACCTAACTTGGATTGACCTAGGCAGGAACCTACCCTGGTGGGCTTAGACTAAGTATCCAAAGTGAAGTATGAGAAGTCCTGTGTACCCAGTTATGCTGCAGTTTTTCACAATGCAGTTCCAGGAGGTTTGAAATGTCTTGCTCATTACTGAAATGTTTCCCTACAAGATGTGGGGAATAATTAAGAGATCATCCATTTCAGTTCCAAAAGGAAAGTGCACTTTCATGGTCATGATCAATTCTTGCTAATGATTTGGTTCCTGTTAGTGTATTGGGCTTTTAGACATGAGCAGTTAATCTAAAGCAATAAAGAAAATGTTAGAAAATTCTGTCACATCTTCAGGATGTGTGTTACAGACATTTGAAAACCAAGTAATTTGGTCGTCTTCACAAATACTTTCTGATGAAACTGCAAATTTAGTAGCTCTCACAGAATCCATATTTTTTTATTCATGGCACTTCACCATTGTTTTTTAAAAGCTATCTTTCTAAAATACTTTGCAAAAGTCTTTCTGTTGTCTAATTTGAGCTACTATGTGTGGTTATGAAAATGAGGTAGCATAAAGCATATATTCAACAGAATAGTGTTATTTCATAAGAAGAAAAAAGAAAGTTCAGCATCAAAGCTGGTCATCCCCTTATTTTATTTTGAATGTGTAAAGGACTGTTCTGTATCACTGTGCTTTTCCTTTATGTATCTATTATATGCAGAAAAAGTAATGGCAGTTGTGTAGACTGAGGTTCCCATTGCACAGAAGAGCTTCATCACACAACAGCACCAGTTGAACTGTCTTCCCTAATCTCTCTTTATCGTTGTCACTATGCCTAAACATGGTGACCAGTTATACAAATAAAATTTCATAGAAGTGGTCACCATGTTTAGGCATAGTAACAATTATTCAGAACTTCAGGTGCTGTTAAGGCACCTAAAAATAAAAAAAGAAAAAGCAACAAACCCAATTAGAAAGTTTCAGGTGAGCTGAAAACAATCATCATAACTACAACCATGTAACGATCCACCCAATTTAATCACAGTGTTTAAGAACTTTTAAAAGCAGGGTAATATCTGCATTGTGGAATTAACCCTTCAATGATTCCAGGTCTAGAAAGGCAAAATAGTATAGAGGCTTGAATCTCTGCTGAGCTCTTCTACATCCAAAGTTAGAATTACCTATCCATTAGGATGTCTGTGGCAGTCCACTGCTTTAATTTTTCCTAGTTTTGAATAATTCCCAGTGCACCATAGGAATGATATTCATGGCCTGCCAAACATTATGAGGACAGGAAGCTCTTCATTTATCTAGTTGTCATATCTGTCATTGTCTCATTGTCATATCTGACAAATCAAGTCAGAGTTTTTTTTTTTTTTTTCTTGTTTTGTCATTGATCTTACAATTTCAAAATTCTGAACCAGATCCCTGTGAGAGTGGAGTTCAGGCTGAACACAAATATTAAGTCAGTAAAGAAAATTAATATCTAATAATAACATCTAATGACCACTACAGGGTTTATATTCACACAGAGTTGGATGCTAATATTTTTTGCAATGCTACATGCTACTTATTGCTAAGAATAGGCTTGGAGATTTTAGTTAGCACTCATGAAGGAAATTCCACTCAAATTGAGGTATCTCACTTTCTTAATACTGTTGCAACATTTAGCAATTATATATATAAGTAAGAAATACTGATTAAACTATATTAGCATATTTATCTGTTGCATTTTTCACAGTCCATTTTCTACTCTCTTTGCAGCACCAAGTAAAGAAAAACAACCCTAAAAAATAAATTTCAGATGAAATTTATAAAGTTATAGTTAAAGAAACATTATCCCTAAAATTACCATTTGAATGATAAGCAATTTTGGGAGTAATTATAGTGCACACTCTACATTCAATGCATTCTGATATATGGATAATTACTCCTGGTAATATGCGTTAGTTAGATTTTATAACAACAATAACAATTTATTGCAAAATTAATTCCTTGGCACAATTTAACATTTATTGATGTGAAGTCAAAGTGAATTGATTTTATTGCAGACCACTTGTGATACGCTTTCCCTATGCTCCTGTTCTAATTGGTTATTATAGGTCATTTTGGTATTTAGTTTTAAAAATAAATTAATTTGGTACCAAGGTGCATTTAGTAAAATGGCAAGATATTTACAGCTCATGTGGTTTTATTTAAATAAAAAATGGTAAGGTAATGCAATCATCTTTGGTTATAAAGTGATGGATGAATTGAAAACATTTCTGAATCAGGTCAATGGTAGTGATGATTAGTGCATTGTTAATCAAGTTGCTGAGATTGCTATCAAAAGCTTTATCTCTTTCACTCAGACTGGTGAGAGGATCATGAATATTAAAGAGATTCAAATAGATCTGCACTCATGTAATATGGAGCACTACAAATGAAAAGGCTAAATGAACCCAGACTGTGACTTTATGCACTGATATATCTCTTAACTAAAGAGGAATGTCTAATCCATTTCTATACTTGTATTAGGCTACATACATTGCAAGCATACAAAGACAAAGTATTTCATGTACCATGTTCATTTTATGGGCTAAGTACTTATTTACTGCTCTATCAATGTGAAGAAAAAATAGCTGTGGAGGATTTTTTTTTTCAGGATAGAAACAATAGCTACTATAGGCCAGATTTTAATTTCTACACCAGTAAAAATCCAAAGCAGTGCACTTGAAATCAGCAGCCTTATCTCAATTACATTGCTCTTATTTTCTGCTGACTTACCTGAAATTAAGATTTAGGCCAGCGTATAATTTAATTGTGTCTGGAATGCACACTTGCTTTAAATCTTAGAGGAGATATAACAAATAATTTATGTAGTCACAAATGGATGGTTCAAATATGTGGACAGTGGAGGCCTGAAACCTGCAAATACAGGTATGTGCTAACTCTGTGCTCCTGAGAAACTCTGTGGATGTTCAGCTGGATTAATCAGGGAGACCAGGCTAAGCAGGTTCAGTTTTACAGGGTCAAGGCCTTCACTAAAACCACTTTTCCATAATCAGAAATAAGAACAAAAATCCCAAATGAACAAAACAGAATGAAACAAAATCTAACTTCGTGCTTATCTTTATTTGACAATTATTATGTTAGAAAGGAGTCAAAATGGATCAGATGCCAGCAGTTGTCTTGCCAGGGCAAAATACTAATTTTAGATCAAGTTCTTTTAAAGATGTTTTAAACAAGTGTAGAGACTATTTAATTTTATATGGGTGTAGAGTCTGTAAAGGACCTTTGCACTACAACAGTCTGTAGTGTAAACACACCACAATTTGTCTGAGACGTGTTGCTTTTCCGTAAGCAATGGAATAGTTCAAATCTACTCATGACTGTTAACTACAAGAGGTAAATTCTTACAAAATTACCACTTTACAGAAAAGACATGGAACTGAGGCTCAGTGAGGCAATAGCAGTACAGTCTTAGATGGTTATCTGTTTACTGTTTCGTCAATACACTGTGGCCATTGGTTATAACACTGTTCCCAGTTGTATGTAGTGTAAATGATTTACATAGAATTTACTGAACTTTTGGCATTGTCAGCAGCAGAAATACTGAAAATTTGAAAGTTCTTGCAGATAATTCTTATTTTGCACATGCACCATGAAGACTAAGTTGTTTTGGGGTGGATGAATACATACAGACAAATTATATTGTGAGTGTGTGACTATACCCAAAATCGTATACTATTAGACTAGTGGGGCCTAATAAACAGCATAATAAAACCATTACTTAACCTTTGTATTTCACATGCAGCCATGGTTTCCTCTGCACAGGGTGTAAGAAATAAAGTATACAGTACAGGAAATATCAGATCACAGCTTCTGAATCTGAAAATTTACCTTTTATCTGAGACACAAAGACTGAAAAACTTCACTAGCCAAAGCCAGTCCTGCTAATTTATGTAGACCACCCTGAGCACAGTGCAAGATGGAGACCACCAAAGTCACTTGTTACGGTTAAACTACAGTGAGGCACAGTCCCTCATCCCTTCGTGCCTCGCTCCTGTTTAGTCTCTTCCCGGCACAGAGGCATGCCATTAATGACCTCCCTGCCTGCTGAAGCAGTTATGCCACACTCCAACATTGTGCTGTGTGAACACATTCCAGACTTCAAATGTAAACACATTAAAAAACCCCAGAGGTCTCTCATCACCTCCTTGACATCAGGATTTTTTATCTTTTATTCTGAGGGAAGACCATGTTGAGGGGTAGATTTTGTACTTTGATCTGAAAATGCTGGATTTCATAGAAGAGCTCATTTCTTTGAGGAAGAAGACATGTCAATGTGGGTGAATGGTCTGGAGAGTTTTGTCATCAGTAATCCTAACTCCATTTTTTATTTTTGACTCTAGAGAGCTCAGTGGATTGGAGATCTCTTGAGATGTCATCCATGGTAGCTTAGGCTAAGCTGATCGATGGCTTTGAAGATGAGGAGTAAAACCCTTAATATAACCAGATATTCAATGAAGAGCAGGTAGACATCATGCTAGCTTGTTTTATTAAGGGAGCTTCTGCATTTTAATTGGCTGGAACTCTTCAGGTAACTTATTGGCAAAGCTGGTGTAACACCAGAACCTTCAATGGATTTGCCTTACGTTTATCAGGGCTGGATGTAACCCCAAGCACATCAGTTTTCTTCCCAGACATTTGAATTCTAGATCTGCTGATGTGCTTACCCCATGCAGTGGGGGCTCACTCATCTGCATCACCTCCCTGTCACCTAGCAGACTCAGCAGTTACTGTGGCAAAGTTGTGTCATCATGCACCTGAACTCTGAAAAAAACCAGACACTTAAAAAAGAGTAAACAAAAAGATGAAAATAAACCACATTTTCCTACAAATAAGATACATTTCAGAAAGTGATACAAATGCATTACACAATAAAAAGCAGCCACAAATGCAGGCTTTAGCACTCAAAACCACTAGGCTCAGGTGCTTTCCATCCTTACTGCTGGCTGTTAGCTAGCTGTCAACTGACTAAAGTCAGTCAATCTCTCTGTCGTGTGTCACCTTTGTTTATGGGAAATACCACAACAATGGTCCCTGTAGTTGGATGTGAGGAACTAGCATTTGGCACTACTATATATATAATAAAAGATGATATTTTTTTGCCTGATTTATCCTGGTGCCTCAGTTAGGCTCTTATTCAGCGATTTAAATCAAAGTGAACTCTGCTAAAGTTGGAAGAATTAAAGCAGTGTAAAACTGATGTACATGAATAGGAGGAATTGTGTCCCAAGTCTAGAACATGCTAAATTAACATTTATGTGCTATTCTGCCTGAAGAACACTTCTGGCTCCTAAGTGCTAAGGTATTTGAAGTCTTATTGCAAATCCGCAGAGCAAGAGATGGCTTACATTTAATCAAAGAGTGGAAATAGTTATTGAATACAGAAGCAGCAGCATGCGAGAGGAAAGGGGAAGGGAGCCTGTATGATAGTTCCTCAGGCAGCCATGACCATCTTGGGTGTTTCTGATTAGAGCTGTGTTTTAGTGTATCATTATTTTAAATCAGCATATTTCATATATTTGACTAGGAAAAAGCTGAAAAAACCCTCTGTGTCCTGCAGAGGGATCCTTAAAAGATGAAGAACAAAACACTCACAAATCTAACCTGAGAAGAAGGATTATTAGTAGATGCAGGAAGTTGATATCGTCATCAAATTACAGCCCTATAGAAATTTCAGGATGGCTTTGAAATCACTGCATTCATAGAAAAATGAAAAAGTAGCTAGAAAATGTTGATAGTGCTGTATCAGCTCTGTAACTATTCACTAATACGTGCAACTGTTTGAAGTTTGTAAAAAAATAGAAGTTCTGTAATTATACTTGGCCATTATATAGGCCTATATAATGGCCTATATATAGACCATTAATCTAAAGATGTCTGCAGGAAAAGTGTTTCCTTTGCCAATGGCATTCCCTCCTTCTACCCAAAAGATAAGGAACTTTAAAAAACCCAAAAGTCTAAGTGTACCAGCAAGGTCATAGAATTAAAACCAACTTATTCTACCACTCTCAAAGCAATACAAATGTTGTTAAACAAAGCATTTCACAAGATATTGCATAATTATAATTATATTTTATAATCTGTCATTAAACAACTTTGGGCTAAAGGTATAACCTGGCATAAAATAACAAAACTCCATGGAAGGAATGGAACTTAAGTGATAGATACTGAGAGCTGAAGTTACATATTTAAGTTCTCAAACTGCATATTGCTTGAATAAATCAGTTTCATTCAGCTTCTCAAGGACCAAGTTCTAGTCACAGAGAATGAGAGTGACATTTTTTCATGAAGGAACAAATGGCATATCCAAAGAAACAAATGGCATAACTAAGGAAATTAGTTATGTCTTCTAAAGAGGTATCACTACAAATATACTGCTCTTGAATTTCAGAGGGAGCACTTTCAGAGGAATCAGCCTCATGAAGGTGAAGGATTAGGAGTGCTAAACGGCACTACTAAGCTTCAGGAGTTCATGATTTTTTATGACATATTACTATTCAAAAGACAAAACCACATGTGAAAGCTCTCAAATTCAGTGGCGTATGTGAATGGATCTTACTGAAAAGAGGTGTATGTCTAACAGTGCATCAAGACAAATGATTTGTATTAGTTCCTTTGGATGGAAAAGTTCCTTTGGATCAAAAGATTCATTGCTTAAAAATAGGCATTTCATAAGTTCAGGGGTTTATATAACCTACAATTTGGCCAAGTCATTGTCCTCTGAGAAAATTAATGACAGTCTTGTTGTAGTTCAATATAAATGCTTTTCTAGTTACATCCAAAGCAAGGAATTTAATTTGAAAGGAATTTTTGACAAATAATCTTGAGTATGACACAATGTCAAAGGAAGTATGGTGTTTTGTTGTCCAGTGTTCAAAGGTTAGCAAGACCATAAAAGTTGTTTTTATCTGATGTTCAGGCCCACAGTCTGAGAACCAGCTTCAAGACTGGCAGATGCTGGTCACAGTCATCTTAATCATTAATCCATAGCCCTCCTCCTCACCCCCCCAGTTCGATCATTTCACAAGAAGCCAGCATTTGCTGAAATTCCATTACTCAGCTTGCTTTAAGCACCACATTTTATTACTGTTTTCTCTTTTTGAACATTGTTTAATTATTTATTCATCACTATCTGTATTTATAAACATCACATTGTGCTCTTCTTCCACTTAGCCAGGTACAGCTTTTTATTTTCTCAATACTTCTAGTATGCTCTTCAGAGGAGTTAGTGTAAGTACATCTTTAATGGAAGTCTTAGTGACATGGTTGTCTAGAAACAACTGCTTGTGCCCTTGACTTTGATCTCACTTCTACCTGTGCAATCTCACACAGGAAAGGCAGTCATAGTATTTTCCCTCTGCAGTTCTAAGCTTCTCTGACATGCAAGGCCCAAAAGCTGTATAATGGTTCTTTTTGACAACTGCTTTACTGATTAAATTCTCAGTACTGTGTTTCTGCTAACTCTGCTGCGGCTGGTGTTTCTAGTGATACTGTGGCTAGGTGCTGAGGGTTGTAATGGCCCGTAAAGATGGTCCTGTGCAGCCAGCCTCTCCATGGCCTCCCCCTGCCTGGCCTGTGGCCCAGGACACCATTTCAGTCCCCCAGGGCCATCCATCCTGTCCCCAGTGATGCTGCAGCAGGGCTGGCCTCTAGCTCCCCACAGACAGTCCCCCGGGGCAGCCCGATAGTGGGGCTGGGGCTGCGCCAGTGCCCCCCGGCCTGCCCTGCCCCCTGGCTGGGCCTGTGGGACAGACCCTGGCTGCGATGCCTCCCTGGGGATCCCCAGACCAGCAGCAGACTGAGTGATTGGATTTCAAATCTTAAAGGAAGGCAGACTTTAGTCCCCAAACACCCCTTCGCTCTTTCTGAGGTTGGAGATGTGTCAGGAATGCAGAAAGGGCCTGTTTCTGAAAAGCAGAAAATGGCACTGCTGTGAGGTGGCTTTGCAGTGCAATGCACCAGGGTCAGAGGAAATGGCGTGGCTGCCTGCCACCTCTTCGCCTCGGCTGTGGGTTAGGGCTGTCAGGGGACACCTGCCTGGCACTCCCAGGGCAATGCTTGGGAAAGGCCTGCCAAAGCCGGCCTGCCTGTTGCAGCTGTGTGAAGGGGATCAGGAGCTCTTAAGGAGCTTTCTTTTCCTTTATTCTAACCCCACTTTTTCCTGTGTGTTTCTTACGTATGTATGTTTTTTTATGTATGTGTCCAGTGCCTACACTGTGCTGCTGGCTCCAGAACAATAAAATACAAAAGTGGATGACGGTAGATAGATGAAAACTCTATCTACTTCCAGAGGATCCTTTCTGTCCCTTTCTGGATCCCCGAACAGGACCCTGGCTAACGCTGACAGGGCATCTCTGAAAGCAGCAAACAGCTGCGTTCCACTCCTGGCTCCCGACTATGCTGCAACCCTGCCAGGGAGCAGACAGTGGAGAATTTTCGTTCCTAAAGACAGACAAATAATCTTTATAGAGCATTTTGTTCCTTGCCAATCTTGTTTTGCACGAAGAAACAAGACAGCCTGTAGATGAGCAAGAACTGGAGGCAGCAGCCAGGAAACAGCAGCGTGACATAAGGCAAAGAATAATCTCCCAGTATGGACAATGCAGGTGTAATGGCATGACTGACAAATAAAAAAATACCATGATAGCTACCGCTACCACTAAACCAGCTAATAATACATGGGCAAGGAAGAAGAAAATTTGAGCCTGTATTGAAATTCTGTGGAATGCCACAATGAACTTACTCCTCCAGGATCCTGTTCTGCTTGTGAAAGCAGTCAGGCCCCATTGCAAGAGTGCTTTTATTTGTAAGCAAGGACTATGACATTTCCTTGATCATGAAAAGCCATTGCTGTTCTTTGGTTTGTTTATTTTTATTTTTTGTCAAAACATGATTAACCCATATATTTTATGCAAAACCAGGGTTAAGCCTTTGAGCAATTATTTTCTTTAGCAGATGATGTCATCTCATCAATAGATATTTGTTGAGCATCAACAAAGTGAATAGTTTACAAAAGCTGGACTTCTTAGTTTAAAAGCATGTATGAACTGAGGGCTTTTTTTCCTACAGCACTGGCAATACTTTAAAAAGTCTGTTTAATCCATTCTGTCAGCAGTCTCATGAGTTGATGCCTCTGCTTTAGGCTTGTGTTGATTCTCTGGCCAAGCCTTAAAGCTTCATGGTTTTTGATACAGCACTGAAACAGAAGCTTTGATGCTTGTGAATGCTGACTGCATGAAGTAAATAATGTGAGGAAGGTTTAAACTTCTTCATTTTTTATTAAGCCTTCCAATCACATATAAAACTGAAGGCAAAGAAAAGTCACATGAAAAGGAAATAAAATCCTATAAACTGAGAATATACTTAATGTTTCTAATCCCCGTATCGCACATCCAGAGTCTGTTTCCACTCCATGGGAATGGTTATCCTGACGTTCATACCTCACTATTTCTAAATAATAAAATAATTCTGTGGCAATCATTCTGCTGATCTGGGGATACAGATTCACTTTTTATTGCAAAGAGGTAGACATTGCAAAAGCTGAATATTTGGTTTATGGAGAGGGAGGGAAAAACACTGTGCTCATACTTCATAGATAAGCCAAAAGATCCGAATTTAGTTTGGAAGGACTTGATATTTTAGGAAGGCTTAGTGTTATTCTGCATAACAGAAGGTGTATTTTTGTCTTACTGCATGTAGTTTACATGTGGAACTTTCTCTCAAAGGACATAACTGAAGATGACATTTAAAGTGGGATAGAGTATTCGGAAAGGAATAAGACCATCATGACATAAGATGACAGAATGTTTAAAAACCCCACATGAGAAACCTTATACTTCACAAGCAGTTATGTTCTGAACTGCTGGGGTCTCATAGGAACAACCTCCATGTCTTCAGGCTCTATTCTCTCTCTTTGGTCTAGTACCGGCAACTTCACAATTACTTTACTGAAGTATTGCACCCTAGTACACTTCTGCCAGTAAACACCTGGCAGAAACTCCACAAAGAGTATATGATGGCTGCATTATCAGGCTTTGGCCTTGGTCCTTCTGAACCTAGGACATAATCAACAAACAACAAAAACTATCATCATGAACAAATCTAGGATAGCTTCTGTGGGAAGTACAAGACTAAAAGAGTAGCCTGAACTTTTCCTGATAGGGAGTAAAAATAGAAACAGTTAGAGCCAGACTGTTTTGTAAAAAATGGCTCAGATAGAACTTTGAGAGAGGAAAAGTAGGACATATTAAAATTAAAAAAGTGGGCACATAGTACCCCTAGTAATAGCAAAGAAGTAACCATATCTCTAGAGGTTTGAGACGATGATGGTGATGACTGTAAAGCCTTCCCAAGCGAAGGGAACAGAAATGATATTTTACATATTTACTTGGTTTCTCTTCTTTCTGTTTTTTTAATTATTTCCTCCTTTTTCTTTTTCTGACAGTTAAGGGATTATTAGGAGGAGTGAAGTGCAGAAAATAGTTTCCTCATACATCACTCTAGCTCTGCTTTGGGGTGCATAGGAGAAAATGATGGTTCCCTTGTGATGGACCATTTCTTTTCCTCCAGGTCTCTCAGAAAGATGGAATTTTGTTTCTCTGCAGCTGGTGGTTCTGCTGTGACACATCTTTGTATTTCCACAGGTATTTTCCAACAGTCCAAGGGGTTAATTGGAATCTATTAAATGCCTTTAAAATACATTTCACGTGTTATTGTGGCTGTTTCCTGGTGTGAATCTCTTATTATTTTACTGAGCCTTTTAGACATCAGCTGCTCCCCTTGTACTGAGCATTTGTAATCCCTCTGATTTGCCTGTGTCACTGGCAAAGCAGTTATATTACTGAACCTTTGGGTTTGTGTCTTGTTTTATACATGACTTAAAAATTCCAGAAGGTAAATATTGCTGCTGGACCAAAATGGGTCCGATCTTGCTTTCACTGGTGGCCAAGACCCATTCCCTGCAATGACAGAAGACTCAAAAAGGAAAAGAGTGTGGGTTTGCATAACTGGCATCCAGAGCTGATTGCTCAACAGAGGTGATTCACTAAAAATGTTTTTCTTATTTTATTTTGATCCCAGTTGTTTTCTTTAGTTTATTTCCTTGAAGCTTTCCCTTCTCTACACAACTACTCTTTCATGCCCTCTAATGGCATACTGTTGAACTTCACAATGAACGTTAAATAATTTTATTAAACAAAAATGACTTTTTCATTATAAAGTAGACATATGCTTTTTATTGTTTTTCATTCACATGGAAAATAGCATACACACCAGTGTACTATATTTTTACTTGATACAGATCTTCAGATCTTAAAACATACTCTGAGAAGCTTTTTCTGGCTAACACTTAATGTTGAGATTACAGCCTGGCTTTTGCCTGTTCTTCTTTATGCACGGGTTGCATATCACAGAAAGCACAAGGATTGTTTTCACTATGGTGGATGCTTAGGAGACAAAGTCATAGACCTGTAGGATGAAAGGATACTTAGGATGTACAGAAGGGACAAGATGTATTTAAGACTACTGTTAAGAGTAAGAAAAAGAGTATTTCTCATGAGGAAGATTCAAAGAGGTTTTCCACTGCTTACTGGATGTCTCCATATTGCCCTGTTTCTGTGTTGAAGATATTAGGTGGGATTTAACCCAAAGCCCACTGCAAAATATATAGTTTCCATACCTTCTGTGTACTTGGAAAAATTGTTTGAAAGCTTTTAAGTTCTTTGTACTCAAGTCTCAGTTTATATGCCAGGTCAGAAAGAAACCTTTAAGAACAGAATTTATAGTGGTTTTGTTTAGTTTAAATCAGGAAATTACAGAAAAGCAGTGACATTGAGAGGAAAGATTAAAAAAAGGGTGACTGCTGAGTGACCATATGGCCATTGAAGTAGTAAAGGGTCCCAGCTCTATCAGAGCACATCCCACCATGGAGAGCCAGGTAACATGATGGTCCAAGTGACTAGGATATTCTGCTCTAGATGATCACATATTGGTGTGCAAAAGGCTTAACAAGCTATCTAAGTACCTTAGTTTACCATATTTCCATTGCTTTATTATTTTTTTCTCTAGGTAATTAACACTGCAACTCAGGGCTTCTGTGTTATCATGGGAGAGAGAAAAGAAATACTCATTCCACAGAATTTTTGATCAAACCCTTGTTATGAATTAATTATTCTGCATCATTGTAACTCCAGAAAAGCTTCTACTCACTTCTTTGAGGCAAGACACAGCACAGAGAAACACAAATACTGTACATATAGACTGTAAGACTCTACTCACTAAAAATACAGTGTTTCACATATGCATTGGTCCAGACATCTCAGTTATGCTCAGGAAGCCATAAAGTTTAGTTCCCTCAACATAGTTACATACTGCTTTTCTTATGGAGTTTGTGCTGCATAAACAAACAGCTCACAAGTAGAGGCAAAAATACTCAGCCCATGTATCTTAGTATATACATGTTTAGCTAGCATTGCTAAACTTTTCAAAGTTTAAGATTTTTAAGATTACGGAAGGGCAATCTTAAAAACAGACCATCCTGTAAAATAACTGTATTGACTCTTTCTGAGGCCCCAGAAGCCTTCATTCCTAGACACCTTTTTGTGAGTTGATACCACTATGCCTGTGAAATGAATGCTGTAGCTCATTATCTAGTTCCTGAAATATGTTTACTATACAGAAAGAAACCCATATGCTACAAATATATGGGTAATGTAAATAAGTTTGATCACAGTGTTTTTTCTGCTGTTACCACCTCCATCTGCAGAACATCAAGGTCTGGGGGACAAACTCAGCAGGTGTTTTGTTATTGACCTTAGCGTGGAAAAGATCTCACCCAGAGCATTTCACTCTCTTTTAGGCTATCTAAAGGATTCTGTGTGTGAGCTTGAGCTTCTGAGGCTACTACTAAGACTGTACTTTTCTGCTCCTGGTATTGTCTGTGGCTTTTGCAGAGGTAGTTCATGTACTCTTGTTTCCTACGTTTGGACAAGGTTTTCTTTGCTTGTACTTTGCTCAAGTAAAAGGATGGTTAACTTTCTACCAGGGCAAAGGTCAAGATTGTCTGTCTTCTCCAATATTTCTGATGCTTTTGTAAAGTTCCTTATCCTGATTATTCAAAGCATTTTTTTCATCTTAGTGTACTACTTTTTAAAAGTTTTCTGGAGTGTATTCTGCTGAGTAAGCAAATTACCTATTGTGTAACTTTTCCTTTACAGATATCACAGTGCTTTATCTGATGCTTCCAACTTCCACTGTCACATTTTCTGACTTTTAAAATAAGCAGGTAAGAGTTTGGAGCAGTAATTTTGTATTCCACTTGCAAGGAGCAGAACAAAACGTTTCACTAGAGCCACGTTACTGTCAAGTTCTGCCTGTCTGAACCCATTAAATGTACAATGCTTTGCACTGGTAGTTGCATAGGAATAACACAGCAGTCGTCTTGTCCTGGCAGCCCCAGAATAAGTGGGATTTTGGGGTGAAGAAGGGAGATGTGTTCTGCTGAATCTGTCATGTGGTGGGAGGGGATGAAAGATGTTAATTCAACAAACTTCTCTGATTGCCAGGGTATGTCAGATGGCCCAGTGAAAATCACACCAGCTTCCTGACTAACAGCGTGTTGGTATATGTTGACTGTTTGGTCAAAGTGCTGTCTTTGTATGCAATTCTGAAGAGGCTGAACGGCAAATCTAAATATCTGTATATTTCACATACAACCCCAGCCTTTCTATGTACCTATCTGGTGCTACTGTCTTTCCAAAACCTGAAAGACTCTCTCGATTTCTAGGACAACTCAGGATAAGGGAATGACATGTCAAATGTGGCTTTCCAAATTTAGCTGAAGATGCTCCCAGTCATTTCCACCATTTGCTTTGGTGCTTGTGTCCAGGTGACCAGGGTCACTTTCCAGTAGTTGTTCCCTCCAAGTCATGCCTGAGCCATTGCTTGCCGATGTTCACTTAAAAAACCAACAAAAAGAAGTAGTAGTTGAACATGCCAACCTTATTTAGCACCTCAAGGGAGCACTTACAACCTATTGGTACTTTAGATAGCATAGTGTGGGATGATGGTGGCAGAGATGTCATATATAGCCAATTTTAAGTATGTTTGTCAGAACAGAAGGCATATTCTCTTTCTCATTAACTTTGACTTTATAAATGGAGATGATAAAAAATATTTTTACATGCAGTAGGTGCTTCAATTAAAGTCTGACAGAATCAGTTGCCATTCTGTGCTAGAGTAATGAAAACAGGATTTTTATTTGAAATTCCTGATAAGGATGTGAATGCACTGTTCTGAGTTTTTTCCCTAAAAACCTTATTTTAGAAAACAATTAAAGAAATCAAAGTCTATCTTTTCCTTCAGATCCACTGAGGTTAAAATAGATTAGCATTCACTTAGTTCGCGTTGTATACCAGAAAGCTAAACACACTCTCTTTCAAACAGCAGGGGAAAAGGGAAGAAAACACAATTTAATTACAGTGTTAGTGTTAAACCCGAACTAGTTAGGAAAGAATAAATATTTCTGTTGAAATTCTCTGGGTTCAGAGATTTATAACTTGGTGATAAGATTCTCTTAGGGCAGAATCGTACTGCACAAACATAGCTTGGAAACAAAAGACAGATATTTTTCAGAAACTGAGATATAAAAACTGCTAAAAAAGCAAATGAGAATCATATTAATTTTATTGCAGTTTTATAATTTCAGATCCATTTCATTATCAGAGAAGGAATTTTAATTTCTCTACAGGCTTTCTGTGGCACTCAGCATTGACTCAGCTGCTGTAAATTGCATTGCTCCATTGAAATCAGTAGACCAATACTGGTTAAGTTGTAAATGTAATATAGATTTCCAGAGGTATCTCTATGTGGAATTTATCAGAATCCTAGTTCCTTTCTGATTTGTTTTTGTTTGTTTGTTTGTTTTTTTTTTTTTTTCCCCTGGGGCAGGAAGAACAACCTCACTTAGGATATCTGTGTTACTGAGGAGACATATCTAGTATGTAAAGGGTTTAACTCCCCTACAACACAGAAGGGAATAGAACACATTTATTTCACTACTTCAGGAAGAGCTCTAGCCAGCCAAGCAGTGGCTTTTGGGGCAATGTATTTCTTACTTTAGAAGTCAGATCCTGAAACAGCATTTGGACACACAAGCACGTAAACTGCATAGGTGTTGAAATGGACAGGTTGTTATTAAGTTTTATATATACCAATAAGCTTAAAATCAGATGCTTAGATGTGCTGTTTTTAAATGGTGGGTTTTCCATTTCTCAAAACTTGCAAATATTGGCATAGTTTCCAAACTTTCAGTTTTGAATTATGCAAGTACCAAAGTACCAGTATAAACCAACACTTTCAAAAAATGGCAGGACCCTTTGTTTGAGGCATTATGGTTCTCCTGCATAGGAAAGTCATTTTTCAGAAGTCCTAAGTTACTCCGTGCTGCTTTTGTATTCCCTAGCTAAATAAATAAATAAATTACCTGGAATAAATGAAACAAGTTTTGGCTCCCTGGACTCATCTAGTTGAGCTGTAGTGCAGAGAAATAAAGATGAGATGATTAGACTCTTATTATTTTAAGAGTTATTAAAATTTTAAATGGTAACATCAGCATGGATCATCAGGAGCTGAGAAGCTAATTTTGGCTCTGGCAACTGCAGAGACAGAGCCAAAAGAAACAAGCCAAAGACTGTTCCCTTCAGCATCACAGTCCTTTCTTTATGGAGGGGGGCAAAAGGAAAAAGGGTAACCCATCACACCAATAATTACTTCTACAGTCTCCTTCTTATCCAGGTAATTTTTGTGGAAATATCTGAAAACTTTACAAGGGCAGGGTGCGAGAGCAGTGATCTAAACTAGGTTTCCTCATTTTGGGCTCCTGGAGGAGACTGGAAACCCTGCAAATAACTTTTGAGAGATTTGTTTGCTTCCTCAGAGGGTTGAGTGGGAGGGATGACACCCATTCCACTGTGAGATTGACTAGACTTGTCATTCCCTAACAAGTCTATTTAGGCTTGTCAGAAATTGATGAGCTAATTATGGCTTATTAGATGTAGAGGAGTCTATATTTAAGCTCATTTGGGGTTGCGATGGGAAAGTTAATAACATAGTTGGAAGCAGAGGAAAACTGCTAAGGCAGCAGAGAATCTCTTCCTAGATTCTGTGAGATTTCCAGGTGCTCCCTGGAGCAGAGTGGGAATTCAAAATAAGGTGAAATTTCAGCAGAAAACTGGGAAAAAATGGTGTAATTTCCTCAATTCCCACCTTTTCAGAATTTATATGAGAAACAGTCTTGTAAAGAATATAACGAACATAGAACTAAGGCCATCCTCAGAAAACAGCAGCACTGTGGGTATTAGAACTCTTCAGAACTACAACAAAAACCTTCCATTCAAAATACCAATATTCTGGGTCAGAAACGCTTGAAGCAATTTAGAGGCTTGTATTGGTATATAACTTCACAAACAATTCATCTTATCAGTACTTATGATAAAACAGTATTTTCATGTTTTACTTATAAAAGGGGTTGTGCTGAGTTTAGCCTTTTATGGTCTTTAATTTTCCACAGGAAAAAACCTTTCTAACTGCCATAGTAAGCAACTTCTCTGTTTAGGCAACCACATAACTATTTGATCTTGTGTTATTCTCAGAGTGTTCAGCATGTCTGCATTGCGAGTTCTCAACCCTTTCTGAAAGCCACAGTCACGGATTTTTTAACAAAGACATCCCTTCTCCAAAATGCCCACTAAACATTAGCATTTAATAAGTATTATCAAAGACAAAGTGAAATAAAGCAAAGAATAAAAAATGATCTGACTAACCACTAGCAAACTGCACTGTGTCAGAGTTGATTGTAGGGGCTGAAATGCTGGTCCATGCACTCAAGTAGTCAGGATGAATTAATTTAAGAAGGGCTGTGATGATCTTCATGCTTTCAGAGTTCATGTGCACCTAACCCATAGTACCCACCACAACACTTCTCCAGGCTCCTCTGCCTGATGCCCAGAAAGGGCATTCAGTTTTGTTTTACCTCATTTTACAGAATGACTTCACACAATGCTACGACTGCACAAATGACAAAATCTGGGAATTTAAAAATAAGAATCTGGACTTAATTTACAGCATATTCTTTTTAGTCCCTCTAGGGGTGTCTGAGTGTTAGCCTCTGAGACATTTTCATTTCAAGATGAATAATTCCAGCAGATACATTTTATCAATTGATTCTTGAGTGAGATAGCACATCCTATAAGTACAACATATGTATAGACATTTGTGCTTCTGCCTTCCCTTGAGTACTGCACATTTAGGGTCTTTTTCTTTTTTTAGCATCTCTGATTGTTTTGATGATAACTGCTATACCACTGTATTTGATGTTGATGTCCTTGAACAGATTCATTTAAACTGGTAGAAGTCTATAAGCATAAAACCCAATATTACTTCATGAGTAATAATGCCACTGTGTCAGGGTTATTGCATCATTTCTAGTGGAATTGTTTTTCTTAATGCACAAGTTAAGAGTGTAGATGATTGCTGTTGCTTGCAACTTTAACCCTTTGCAAAAGTGTATTAATTTAAAGCTGTATAAGCAAGATTCAGAGGTTTGTAGAGAATTATAATTTATGTTCTTTCTCTGTTTTTTATTTGTGTTTCTATTGCATATTATTCACAGTTTCTCAAAGACAAGTGAGGAAGGTATAAGTTTGAATTAACTCAAAAATCCACCATTGCACTGCAATTTCATAGGAATTTTAACAAGCATCTCAAGTGATTAACTTGGTTTCCTCTGCCAGCTTGCCCGTAACATAAAAAGAAATAAAATAATACCCCTACCACTCTGAAAATATGCAATTTTTTGTACTAAGCATGCTTGGTGTACATAATAAATAAAATACAGATTCAGGCTTATTTCCAATTACTTTCTTATAAATCTGTACATCATCAATAATGTTGCAAATAGTTTCCCTAAATTTATAAAATAAACGAAAGTAATAGTACATATTAAAACATGAGTACTTTTCTTGTATCAATGATTTTTACTGCTAAAACATTCAGTAATATATTTCATGTAATCATGCATTTCTCACTCTTCCCACAAGTATGATTACATAGTATGTAAGTAAATTAAGAGTGAAATTGGTGTCTTTCTAGTCTATTTCTGAATTTTGAGAGAAAGGTTTTCTTAATTTATTAAGTTGTTGTGGATATCCTGTAATCTGGTGGATAAAATAAATCATATAATAAGGAGCACAGTATTTCGAAGGTATCTTACGATATGAAAAATGGCCATCTTTTGAAATTATGGGATGTATTATCACAATGCCAGACTCTAATCTGCTACCAATTTGTGTCAGCTTTCTGCATTCGAAAAGGACTCAAATCCTCTCTAAAAGTAGGAATCAGCTGAAGGTTTGTCTTGGCTTCATGAGCCCACTGCAATTAGGCAGCATGTGAATGTGTGCCATATGCATTTATTGCTCTTCTAAGCATGTGTTACTTTGATGTGTTAGGTTAGAAATCTAACTCTTTTTCTTGGGCAGCCTTCCTCCTGGGTCTTTATACTGCTTAGCAGTTGAGTCCAGACTTTGAAACACAGCCTAATTTAGAGGCGGATGCTGCAGCTGCTGCTGTCATTTCAGCTGATTTTTTTCTCTTTGATGTCAGCTTAGAGTCTCGGTTGCTGCATCGGTCCCGCAGCCGCCGCAATTCGCCTAACAGACATCACATCATTTTAAGCATGTCTCTTTGCCTTTAAATCTAATTTGGAGAGCTGGACTCATTCACAACTCACCATTGGTTTAGTGAAATGTTGATTTCTCACAGAATATATCCTTCCTGATCTGGAGGAGACACTAAAATCACTTTGAGTTGTTGCATTTAACGCCTGATTAAATGCTGATGATACAAGAAGATGGATTTTCTTTTTTTTTTTTAACATAAGGAGGGTGGGTTGCCTGGCCAGGCCTGCTCCATCCTTTGCTTTAGCAGTTGTACACTACAAAATAAGCTTTTCTTCTGAAAGCTGCCCTGTTCTTCTTTAAGACCTTATATTAACCGTATTTTCCCTGTTCTCCATAATTCATTTCTGCAATGGTGGTATGTGCAAGGACATTCCACCACAATTTCTCTCATACTTGGCCGATCCTCTGCTTTTCTTTCTGCTCTCTTTCTGTGGCTGACGTGAACCCAAGGATTGCAGGAGCCTTGATCCTTTCTGACACCTTTGCAGAACGATTTGTCTCAGTGAGGTTCCCTTGCTCAGGCCAAACCCTGCCTTCAGATGTGTGTGTATTTTCCTATTGATTTCAATGAGACTCACAGCCTTCTGAGGCCCCCATTTGGCTTTTAATCTTCTCTATCTTAAAGAACATAGATAACAGTTGTCTGACCCTTTTTAATAACTGAGGTCCTTATGTCCTCTACTGTTTTGGCTACTTTTTCTGTAGTACAATGGTGTTCCATATCACATCACAAAAAGAGAAAAAAAAGCCAATTCAGATATACTCCCTTAGACACTAATTCTATGTATGTTTCCTGGGTTTACTCCTATTGAAGATACTTGTGCAGTATTTTTCTCTGTACTAATTACATTTTCTCAAAGGTACAATAGTGTGGAGTGTATTAGTCTTCCCAGTACTTTCCTTATTATTATTATATTCTGTCAAAAAAACCCAATAAATTGGGTAGACTATTTTTTGCAAGTAGTAAATTTTTTTACTTTTGCAATAATGAAAGGAGGTATTTTTCCAGGTTAGATACTATTAGCAAATATGAGAGACACAGTGGGCTAGAATAAAACAATTTTGAAGGAGCAGGTGGTTTAAAATTTAGTAAAGTGAAAGTATTGAATATTTGAAGTCAGAAATTTCAAGCATTCTTAATGAGAATACCAAGTGATACTAAGGAAAAGCAATAAAATCACAATGATTTTTAATAAAGTATGATTTCTACAGCAGTGGATTCTTTCTTATCAGTATTGGTATCGACACTACTGCAGATTATTTAAAAATTTTAGAAAAAAACCCCAAAAAAAGAATCTCCTGGTCCGATATTACATAATTACAGCTATGAAAGACTTTATGTATACGAAGAGTCTTATTAAACTCTAGGAACTACACCTTTGTTTAGGAGTTTCCAGGCAGCATCCTTAGGTTGCTGACTCTCTCTTTTTTTAACGTGGTCTTGACAGTGGAGCAGGGGATTGGGAATGTTTTCTTTGTAGTGACAGAAGCTCCTTGCTGCTCAGTCTGTTAAAGAAAGAATCATGTGGAAATCAAGAAATCCTCAATCAAAACTTTAGAAAATATGTTTTAAAAGTTAAGAAATGATACCAGAAGTCTTCACTGCAGGTCAAAAGCCAGTTTGGTCTGATTTAATTTTAGACTTTTTAGCTTCACAATCAGAAGACTGTTCACACCAATGTCTGAGGAAAGAAGGACGGTCTGTGATGCTTCTGGAAGAGCAGCTATATTACCAGTTCCAATAAACTCTACCACAATGACGAGAAACTAAGCAGCTGATATGTATTGTAGCTATAAATGGATTGCTGGTGGTCTGGATGAATTATGTGTGATGGTAGGTAAAACTTTCACCCTATTGCACAGCCTGTTGCAACAAGACAGATGAGGAATAAAACCATATGCAGAGGTTGCTCAAGTTTCTTTTGTTACACTTTGCTTCAAAACAGCTGGTTGTTTCTGAGATATTCTGTTTTCATAAAAGACACCACAAAGAGGGAGGAAGTCTCTGGCACAGGATGAGCACTGTGAATTTGGAGGTGTGTCAAATGATGCTCTCCTCAACAGCCTGACTTGAGGAGGGAGTGAAGGAAATGACTGTTTCTTGAGCCAGAAAATTGTGCAAAAGCATTCCTGGGCTGCTGCTGAAACCTTGGCTCTGAGCAGACCCACAAAACATGCTAGGGAGCAGAGGCCTTCTTTGCAGAGCGTCAGGTGCTCAGGAACGTGTGATATGCAGAGACAGTGTGCCACCAAATAACAAAAAGGCAGAGCGAGTACCCAGAGCAGAAAAGCATCACTGCAATACTGATGTTAGCTTCAGAAAAACTAAAAAATAAACAACACTGGTGCATGACAAGTAAAATATTTTAGAAAAATGACAATAGGATTGTGTTTTTTCAGAATCTGTCATTTCATTGACAATGAAATGCCTCACAATAAGTCTGGTTTCAACATTTTTAGTGTGTAATTACTTCCTGTTTAAAAATATACATGATGATTAAGATTAAGTATACAAATAATGAGTAGGAGTCAAGACAAAGCATATTGCTGGGAACAAATCCAAATATTCGTATTCTGAAATGCTATATGAAATGAAATGTCTACGTTCTATTCTGCTGCAATCTCAGGGAAAATTGCCTGTATTTCATGAAAATGGAACATAAAAAACAACATGAACTGATCTCGGCAAGGTGTGGAATAATTTCCATTCTTGATGATGTCCCAAGAGTCACCCAGAGCCTTGAGAGATCAGCCCTAACGAGAAAGAATATGACCTTACCATATCAGGGCTTCACAACAGTCAAAATCTAGCTTGACCTTCAACAGTAAAGCATGTCCCTCAGGCTAAATCCTAACAAGTCTTGCCTTCAAACCAAGGCAAAAGGCCAAAAATGCTTATCCAGGGAGCTGCGATAGAGTAGGAAAATGAGAGGATCTTTTTTGGTTGGCAAACATCATAGTTTGACCTCTGTGTTCTTGCTGTGCCAAGCCATCTAATCTCCAGGAGGCAGTCCTTTTTAATCTGCCAAGTGGCAAACTGGCTCACTACCTGTCAAGACCAGTATGCACTGCCAGGCATTTGGATTAAGGTTTAGATGTGCGAGATGACATACCTCTCTCCTAAAGCAGGACTGATTTCAGTGAGTCACAACCAATGGTCTGATGCTCCAAGACCCTTGGGACCCACCCTGCAACGTACTCGCTCGCTGAGTGCAGGTGCAGCAGGTTTTCAATTTCCTGATCTGTGGGTGTGTTGAGGGCTGCAGGGAAGGTATGGTCTGTATAATAAACAACAATGAAAAGAAATATAACTAACACTGCATCGGTCAATACTATGCAAATAAAAAAAAGGTATTACTCTAGCAGTAGGAACTTACAATTTAATTTTTTACATTCTGCTTAATAGATGCCTTTTTTTGTTAGATTTTCGATTTTTTTAACACAAAGTCAGATCTTGAAGAACTGTTTGATAATATAAAACTTATTAACAAGTGATTTTAGGAAGGTTGCACTAAGAAGGGAAGCTTTTTGTTTAGTCAAGAAATTCTTAAATCATAAATCCTTAAAAAATAATAAATTAATTCTAATTAATTTTAAACCATCTTTGCTAGCCACTGACGGCAGAGGATTTACCTGAAACCTTTTGCAGATAGATCCTGCTTCTTTCTGAATAACCTTTCTTCCCCTCTAAAAAAAGTAAATTTTTCCATGAATCACTAAAAATTACTTGAAAATACGCCAACTAACCTGTAGAGGAAGAAAATAAAAAGCAGCATTTTTTATTATTAACTTAATACTTTTGCAAAAAATCCTAAAATTATAAAATGTGTATATATTTTGTAGAAAATTTAAGTAGATAGGTTTTTTTCCCTCAACATTGAAAGCTGCTGTTAACCTGTTGTGTAAGAATAAAGGCACATCTCTTTGTGAAGAATGAAAGGTTTGCTTTGCTTTACACTGGTTGGAATGAGCCATCGTGTCTCTATTTCTCATTTGCCTTCATTTACTTTTTACTAAGGTCGCCTTCAGTGTGGTTAATAAGCAGCAAGATCATCAGTCACTTCAAAGTGCTTTTGCATTCCATAGTTTGTTTTTTCTGCAGTGAGCAAACGGAGGGATGATCTGGTAGAAATCAGTTACATTATGACTCATCTTTTATGTGACCTCCTTAAGAGGCCTTTGGGTAGCACATGCGCTTTCCATACCATTATATGTAACAGTTCGCTTGCAAAATATCCTTTCCCACACCATTCCTCGGCAATGCTGAAAAGTCATTAAAGGCTTTGCATAAAGAATGTTTCAAACCCAGAGAAGTAAAATTTCTCCTGATTGGTGCTTTCTTTTTCTTTTGGGTTGAAGACAGGTTATTTTACATCTAGACTGATGTCTTTTTGAGGAATAGCTAAAGTGTCTTCAGATATGGTCTTGATATGATGAAGCCTTTGCTTTCTTCTTTCAACCATAGAAAGTCTGAAGCACAAAATTAAGGCCAGACAACTGAAAGGTATGGGACTTCTTCCTCCTTGATGTTACACATAACATCTGCTATCAGTGACCCCAAAACTACACAGCCATTGTGTTTCACTGGTGGCAATTTGCAATCCCTTAAGCTAATATGGATCAAGACATTGCACATTTAGGGTTATCAAAAGAAGAAGCAAGCCTATGGAAAAGAACCAAAAGCATCCTGATCCTGGTAGGCAGAATGCTAACATATCCCTTGAAAAGTGCAATTTCTTTTTAAAGATAACAATTCTTGATTGACTTTCATCAATAAGCATAGATGCGTTTTCTTCTTATGTATGAAGAGCACTCCCTTGCTCCCTCATAAGGAGGACAAAATATTTTTCCCCTCAGACTCACAAGATGCTGGATTTTCTTGAAAGTACCGACAACATTTCCTTGTTGTTCTGACAAGATGCTATGTCCAATGCTGCTTATGTATTCCCTTCTGTTCCCACCTCTTCCCTGAAGCACTAGTGGTGGTCTTGCTGCATGTTTCACAGATGTTTCTTCCACTCAACTCCTTGGTTGTTTTTCAAGTGGCTTCTTACAGCAAATGTTTCCATGTGTGTATGCTTCTTCCTTTCTGCTGACACCTTTTCTTTCTATTAAAACAATCTGCTGCTGTCTTTCAGATCTAGAGAGAGACCATCCCATACCACAGATGCTGTTTCTTTTAGATTCTTTGGCATTGGTACACATGGTCAGCAGGCAATACCTCCCTCCTGTCTGTTCCTCATAACTAACAATGTTGATGTTTTGTTCTTGCAATCTTATTTCCCTCTGTTACCCTTACACACTCTGTTGGTTCTTTTTCTTTTCCTGTTACTCTCTGCTTTCTTTGTACTAGTGGTCCATATGGGATCTCTTCATCTCTCAATACAGCTTGGAAGAAGAAAACCTCACACATTAACTGTTTTACCCCACTAACCACAGGCAACTTGTATGCCAACTTTTTCTTGTGCTCAGGAACTGAAAAAATTTCAGCTTTACATTTTCTTTATACATACACACACACACACAAAATTGAATTCACTTTCTACAGCTGCTCATGGTACTGGTTACTGACTGACTCCAAAGAGACATGCAGAGATCAGACGCTACTGTTGAGTTGATTGCCTTTTTAGTTTGCATGTAATAAAAGTTAAGCCAGGGTTGCCTAGTCATTTCCATTCTGAAAGGTATTCTCAGTTACCTACAATAATCTCTGCAATCAAAATTTTTTATATCTAGTTATGGCTGTGGTCACCAAATGGTGACTGTGATCCAGTTTGCTGCTGCAATTTTTGGATATAAAGACAAATGAAGGAAGCCACAAAAAGACAAAATATCCCTTTCCCTCCTCGTAACTGCATTATTTGGGATCAAATTTATTTGAAATTGCCACAGTATAACTGAAGAAATCTCTTCAGTGTTTTGCTGAATAAACTGAAGGCCTTGCAAAAAATAATGTGAAAAATGGTACATACTATGGAATGTATTGCTGTCTTTATACAGATACACAGCTGTGCATGTATGTATATGTACATTACACACACACATGTATATAATCAATGCTGATTTATGAGTGTGGCAGTATTCACCTAGATAATTGCTTTTCCAAATTTAACTTCCTTTTATTTTTCATATGTGCAGTAATATTTTAATCTTTTCCCCCAAATAGTAGTGTGTCGTATAGACAGAACATTTTCAGGATTAGTACTGGAAAATATTATGCTCTTTCATTCTACAAAATAATTAAAACAGGTTACCCACTTAGCTTTTCTTTATTTTCCTAAAAATATTAGGTATATCCTGAGACAAAACTGGGAAGATCTTTACTTTTTGACTTGAAGTAGATTTGGGTTTGGAAGTAGATCAGTGATGGTCCTTGTCAGTCTTACCTATAAATGTAGGACAATTTTCTTTCTTTTCAGGTGTATGTATCTCCACGGAGATGCATGAATACCGCCAACTGCATTAACAAATCTGCATTTCTCACCCCTCTTATTCTCTCTCCAGGAACATTTGGTGGAGCACATTTTCACACAAAAGTGTTCTTTGACAATCTTAAAGCTCTTTTTTTTTTATATGGATAATGGAAACAATATTATATGATTTCAGTAAGTCACAAAAGGCAAAGAGTCAATTATAGGTACAGACTGTATTCAAATTCATGTTCTTCACTTTCAGACATATGGACCAAAAAGGCCTAACAGCAGGACAAAATCATGTGACCTGATACTATTAACATAGGGTGGCTTCACTTTATGCTGTAGTATTATTTAGGATTCATGTATATCTTCTCAGCTTCAGCAGGATGCATGATTGCTGAGTCGCTATGAACTACAGCTGACAGCACTTTAGGAATAGCACAGAGGGTACAGGAATCATTCTGTCCTAGCCTAAAGTTTAGGGAAGTCTAAATGTTGCAGGATGTTTAGACATGTATATGGGAAAACCATAATTTTAAATAATTAGGAGGAAAAGTATATTTCTGCTTTTAGTGGAGGAGAGTGACACATAGTTGATGACTCAATCAACACTTCCATTGCTCCCTTCCCTCTTTCAGGTGTAACATGGATGTTTCTTATGTTATGCTGGAAACATGTCAGACCTTGGGAAAACTTAGCCTCAGAGTTTTTCCTTTTCTTTTCTAGTTCTGTTTTTTTTCAGTGCTGGGCCACAGTTTTCAGTGAGTCCTGGGTGCTCTTCCAGTGCCCTTACTAATATATGCATTATAGTATATATATCACTTTGTATTAGGCTTACATCTCTTGAATCTCTTGATCTATAGGTCTCTTGATTCTAGTTGAATCTAGATCTGTAGAATCTCTTGAAAGTATTTAAAATGGCAGCATCCAAATTTGGGATTTGAATGTTAGCCATTTCTATTCTAAAACTGCTTAGACTAAAAGTGTGTGATTTTCTCACACCTAGTTTTATTATGCATGTGCAAAAAGATACAGCTCTATGTATTTATGCTCACCTTAACCACTGTTACCTCCATGATTATGATAGCTTTTAGGAGCCTCTTAAAGCAACCATTTATGAAAAGCTCTGCAGAAATGTCATACAACAACCAACCTCATCTGGCAAGAGCCCAGTAGCAAAATATTGTCCAGCTTAAAACTAGCTGTAAAACCTCAACTGATTTCTGAAGATGCAAGATTTCCCTTGAGGTCATGAGCACAATGAGCCAGGTGGGCGATGCAAGGAATGTATGTGCTTTCAGAATAGTGGAATAACAATAGCAATGAAAATAAACACAGTTTCAGCAAAGTAAAAAATAACAATGAAAAGAAACAGGGGTTCAGCAAAATGAATGGAACTGACAGCATATTACTTGCCTAGGCAAAGATATTTGCATCAATATATAAAATATGTAAATGTGAATCTACAAGTCCTAGGCAAACATTTGCAGCTGTGGAGAACGTTAAGATTTGTGTTTTATTCGATGGGACGAAAGAACAATGTGCAGAGAATAAAAACAACTGAGTTTCAAGAAGTGCCTTGGCAGCATTCAAACACTAGCAGTTGTCATCATCGTAATAAGATAGAGAGAAAGCAGTTTTTTGTAATTCATTTTTTTTAAAGTGAGAACTGTCATTATATAAATGCATATTTTTCTACTAGTATCTTTCAAATCAAAAATGATGTTTCACAACATATGTAGATTTGTATTTTTATGGGTAATATAGTTTTCCTAATATCCTTTCTAAGTGAAAGATTCTGCCTGATTCAGAGAAACAGACTCTTTTTTGTAAATTTGATTAGACACCTAAACTCATCAGTCCGTCTCTGAGCCATGTACCTGATTATGTATAGGTATATGCAAAGCGTTTATATGAAAGCAGTTTAGCTTGGATTGTATTGTGGCTGTAACCAAAGTGGATTTAGAGATAATGAGCTTGCATCCCTGAATACTTAGGATCCCAGCCTACTCTCTAAACTGATGATGCAGCAGCTGCATAATGCAACAATGTAATTTATTCATGTAATATGTACAATATTGCTGTAATAAAAAGCCCATTGGCAGTTCCTCTAATTCTCTATATGAGCACCCTGTTATTAGTAGCTGTGTAAGTCAGTATTTCAGCATCTTCAAATTCTGGCTATTTATAAATTTCAAGCCACAATATTTTAAAAAGAAAAAAAACAAAACCAAACACCCCCAAACAGTTTTATACAGTGTGAACTGTGAATATGGTCACACTGAACTGAAGCCTGCAGCTTTTTTGAACAATACAATCTGTAAGCATATAAGAAAAAAACTGATACATGTCAAAGAGACCCTAGTTACTGAACTTTTTTTTTGCCACAAATGCATGTCATGATGTAAATTGCCTTTCCAAAAGAAATTAGGATGGAACAATTCAAAAGCAACTATCCTGGGTTTTCATGAGAAAAGCTGAAAGTCCACTGATCTTGCCAACTTTCATTCAGTAGTGAGTATTGTTTATCATATGATTGCTTATATTAAATGTAGATTTCTCTGAAGAAAATTTGAATGGGAACATATTAACTTTCAGCAAGAGCCTACATGTAAAGACAGTGATGAAGAGTATTACAACAAAATGCTTGGAAATTAATCTGCCAGTTTAACCCAGTAACCGACATGCATACTAAAACACTGATGTGAATTGAAAATAAAATAACCACGCTTGACAGATATAATAGTTTAAGTGATTTCAAATTAACCACATCCCACTGACCGCAAGTGAAGAATGTGTTCATTCTCCCGCAATGAAACATGCTCTAGGGACTCATTATATAGAGTGGAGTAAGTAAAACCAGAGTGGAGTAATTGATGCTGAGGAGGAAGGAAGAGTGACAGCTATTTAATGATTCTCAAACTTATACATAAAGATATCACAAGCACTTAATATATTATTTTTCTCTCTCCAATCTAGAAATATTATAGGCTTAAATCTGTATTGTGCAGTAATTGCAACACTTGATATAGCTGTTAGGAATAATGAATCATGACAAAGATGCATCAGGCAGTACATGAAAAGAGTGAATAACAAACAACCCTGTGCCAACATGTGTGCATGCATTATGGGTGCTGTATTTCAGTAGAACAGGTGAGATGCAGTCAGGGCATATCTACTGTCCTAATTCCTCTGCCTAGAATTGTTTTTCAGATGGTAAGGGTTCCTGAAACAGCTTGAACATTATGAAATCCAGATTTACATGATTTGGTCCCTTCTTTTCACATACACTGAGGTCTGTATTTGCAGAAAATCTATAGAATAGAAGATATACATGAATGCAGTGAATCCTACCCTTTGCTGTCTCACATGGAAGAGGAGCAATTGCACGTGCTGTGTGTCATCTTTATGTTCTATGGCATAAGTCTCTAATCTTCTGTATCTATGAGCAATGTCTCATAGGCAGCACGATGCTCACAAGCCCCACGTTAAGAACACCTGATTAACAGCTACGCAGTTAGCTGGCTCTTAGTATTCATCAATAGTACTACTGAGGCTGCTGTGTGCCAGTGGCTGCTGGCGCTAAAGGACACAGTATCTTCTGCTACAAAGCCAACAGAAACACATAGAAATCTCTATCCAGAAGTCCCTCCCAATCTGAATTATTCTATGATTTTATGTATACCAGGAAGGATTTGCATTACACACAATAAGGACAGGGAGTTCAGAAGGAGCCCCAACACAGGTGTTACAAAATTCGTGGCCTATCTTGCTTTGTTACCTACAGAGTCATAGACAAACTATAAAACTTGTTCATTAATATGTCATTTCCACTTGCTAACTCTACCCATTTTTACTCATTCTGGTCACATTGGCTATGTGCTATACAAGGCAACCTCTTCAGGAAATACTGTGTTTGTGAAGACAGTGATTATATGGTATCTTTTATATTTGATCACTGAAAGAACTTGAATGGTGTGGGCACCATTAAGAAAAGTTTTATCAGTATGCACAGAAGTTGTCCTGATGTCTAAAAGAGCAACAAGAAAGCATTTGTACTGTGGGCTTGTGGTGTGCCTGGCTGTGACACCCACATGGTGCTTGCTGAGGCCTACGGGCTTTGGGAAGGGTGACATTTGTGATCGGAGCTGGATTGGTCTGCACGAGAATCTGCCTGTGCAGCTGCACTGTTAGGACTGTATAAAGGCACTTGTAAGGGCCGAGCTTCTGGGTTTTGATCCAACAAGGCAACTAAATCCTGCTGATACCTCCAAAGTTGAGTGCAGATTGCCACCTGAGATCCTCTTATGACAAGAGTCCTCCTTGTCTTTTTCCTGGTGGCAATAGGGTTGATAATGGTCAGGAACAGAGAGGTGGCAGAAACCTACCTTGCACTGACTGCAGCAATGCTTGGGAGTTTTGAGACCTACCTAAGGAGGGAAATAACCAAGAGATAGAGGTTTTACCAGTCGCAGCAGGATACAGGCCTTGATTTTTCCATTGTCTGAATATCACACAACACTTGCTTGTTGTTATTTCCTTATCCAAGGATAGCATCACCATGATGGTATCCTCACTCTGCATCAAGCTCAACATTTATTCAGCGACTGATTCAGAGGAAATAGTGCCAGTCATCTTAGATATTCCCTATCCTGGGATATAAGCAAGTGAAATAGTCTAGTGGAACAAAATTTATAATGGGAAATTTATACCTTCTCTGGCTTATATGAGTTGCCTAAATGGATTAAACTATCATGTAAAAGGACCAAGCCACCCACTAGCATTTTGTCTCCATCCCACATTCCTAATCAGCAAAGTTAAGACAAGAAATCTCCTATTGAAAGAATCACTTGCTGAGGTGTCTCTCTGCAACTTGGGGATCTTTCATGGGACTGCTTATGAGACCTGGGCATACCTGTGCTGCTGTGAACTGACAAAGTAATACCATGTGAGAGACTGATTCTTCATCAAGAACTTTCATTGTTAACAAGAACAACAGCTCTCATGGCTAGGGAAAAAAACCCACAAACCCCCAAAACCCAACCAAAAATAAAAAAAAGAAGAAAAAGAAAGATAAGTGTGTGCATGAGGGACTTATGCTTGTTCCTGATGTTCCCAGGGTAGACCAGACTTATACTGGATGAGGGTTTCTTCTGCTGTCTCCTGGCTGTGATCTGCAAATCTTTTGCCTTAAATCTCTTTTATGACTTCCTTCAACTTATCAAGAGGCAACACAAACATGTACTTAAGCATATTTCTGCTGGTGATGAACTTATGCTGGTGTATCATTAAACAAGTGCTGAAGTCGCTTTTCTAAATGTCACAAAGAGGGAACCATATTGTTTAACTTTAGGAATCACAACAGATTTTTTATGATTACAGAAATCTAGTCATAAACTAGCAAACTAATTTAACAAAATTCAAATAAACCTCCTAAATATCATTTAATGCAGGTTGAAAAATGTGGTGTAAATTGGTGGAAAGATTAAACTGAAGGTAGACACAGCCATAACTGCTCAGTAAGGAAAGACTTTCATAAAGATAACTTCAAACTAGTCACACAGAAGCAACATGGGAGCAAACTTGGTTGGTACTAGTAAATCTCTTTACTTAAAACTTCAGTACCAGGGGGCAGGTTTTGGTCCCTCTCAGCCTCCAGCCTTTTTTAGCAGCCTTTTTGCAGAGGAATTAAGAAGGAAAAATGAAGCCAGAATTAATGGATTGTGTAACCCTTACCAGTATCCGTCTGTGAAATGCAGCTTTCTCATGCATATTTTCAACCGTTTCACAAAGTCTATTCATTCAGCAATTATTTTATTACCCAGCCACATGCTTAGCTGGGGAAGGGAGATGAGAACACAGATGCTGCACCTGCCAGAGGGGCTATGGGCAAATTTCTTCATTATACACCAAGGAGACACTCATCTTCTCTACATTTGACCCAATCCTGAGCGATGCTATAGAAGACCCAATACATTTGGACATGAATTTGGACATGAATGCAACATTGCAAACAAATCAATCTATTATAACAGCATATTATAGAAGCACCATCTGTGCCAGTGTCTGCAGGTAAAACAAATGCAATTTTCAAATTAAAAAAACCCAACAAAACACACAAAAACCCACAACAAAACTCCCTTCCTTAGTTAGGAATAAGGCTTTGCCCCTGTTCCCTCTCATTATTTGTGTGTTCCACCAGCGATGCACACCTTTAGGCCAGACTTGAGTTGTGATAGGCTGTCATGAGGTTCGGGTATTATAGATGAAATCCTTCCAGAAGCAGCATCTGGCTCGTTTTGTAAGCTCTGCAGTCATTTGTAGTGATGGGGTTACATGTGCCCTAGGCTTTGTCAGATGGTTTGGCTGCTTTTCTCCAGTTTTTTTTTTTTAATAATTTTATTGTTATTATTAGTTGTTGATTGTGAGGAATTTGTCCTCTACAATATATGCTTAACTCACCAGCAATTTGCATGTTTAAGTAAAAAGACACTTTATTTATAATTAAGGCATTCTGAAACCTGACCATAACATATTTTGGTTAAATGTGTTAGTATTAAGTATAAAACTACTTATTCTCTGCAGTGCTTGGCTTCTGAGAAAGGTGTTTGCCTGATTGCCTAAAAGTTAGTGATGGAAATGGCCTGCTTGGTGATCTGATTAGTCTGTACCTGTAATGCAGGGAAATTTCCAGAAGACTATAGAGATGATTAACATATTCCTAAAAGTTTTGTCTGATCTAGTTTGCAATTATGTATGTTTATATAATTGCCTTCAGAAATTCAGTTTAGCATCTCTTACTTTAAAAACAATACCCATGTTTCTCAGTTTTACTTTCCACTCTATGAACTTATCTTGATTGTGAATCTTATTTTTGAAAAACCACATTCAATCTTGAAAGTAAATAAGGTAAATTCCCAAACAGGATTTAATGCATTGGACCAAATTCTTAATTAGTGTAAGTCAGTTCCATTTTTACTTTGGAATCTCAATGTTATAAATGGACTTGACTATCTTATTGAAAGCCCTAATTTACGTAGTTATTATACCTAATTTTGATATCAGTTATACCACATTTTGCTGTTCAAATACTTTACAGTAACTTTTACTAAGTATGAAAATAAAAATGCAGCATGAAGTTTGTGAAGCATGATAAAGAACAATGATTCCTAAGAGTTTGTTGTAAATATTATTTTGAAGGTTTACAGACAATCAGGGCAAGAGAATCCAAGGACTATGGGACTAATGTTGCTGCATGGACTAGAGGACAGCAAGATTTAAATATGTACCGGTACCCAGAGAAATAATCCTGTACTGTGTAACTATGCTTGTATACCGATTCCTAATATATCTTTTAATGCATCTTTTCCCCTTATTTGTGCTAATTTTGTGCTCTGAAAAGATGGTGTTCATATATGAATTAGGCTATTCTTGAATAAACAAGAATTGCTGCTAATGACATAATTCTTGTTCTTTCTTCTGTCATTATGTCAGGTGACAAGATGACTATAATGAAATTTAGTTGACATACAGCACAAAATAAAGAGCATCAACATGAAGTGAAACTTTGAGGAATAAAACCCCACATCACATCACATTTGTTCCAAAAGCTGTTTATTTCTGAACACCAGTGAAAGGAGAACCAATTAAAACAATTCAGACTTGATTGCTGAACCATACCAAGAGAAGGGTTAATGTCACACTTCACTGCTTAGCATTCAGCCATATCCATTGCTGATTGAAAAGTTCCCCTGTAATGAGTGTTACTTATGTACATTTTTTTGCAGGCAATGACTCCAAGAAGAAGCCCATTCAGAAGGCTGCTTTAAACAAGTTGCAGATTGATTTTGATATGGGCAATTTTGTTTCTTTTCCTTCAGAGTTTGGAACACTCTGCGAAAGTGCTGTTGGAGGTCACTTGACAAAAGGAGAAAGGATTGGGTTAAAGTTTTCCATGGAGGTTTTTATTATCACACAATCAGTCATCAAAATGTAGCAATGCATGGTACAGACATGTGAGAAACATGGCTTGGGATGAACAATAGATTGAAATACATTTCCATAATTAGTTTGTTCAATATTTACAAATAAACTCCATTTAAAAAATCATTTGTTTGTGAGTAATTTACAATCAGAAATCAGAATTTACAGGCTGAATCTTTTGAAAAACATTATTTTACAACCAGCTCGTTCAACTGCAATCTTAAGTTATGTCATTTAACTACTGCAACTACTTTTCTCAGAGTTTCTCTAAGATTTGAATTTTGAACCCATGTTTAAGTTAAGTTAAACCCATCCAAGTTAAGCCCAATTCATCCTTGGTTCTGAACCCTTTGGACCAACATTTTCTTTTGAAATACTTTAATTTAATACATGCAATGTCACTGCATCCTACTGTCTTTTATTCTTCACTTGGTTCAAGTATTTTAGGATTTGCTAGATTTAAAATCAGACTTGTTCTGTAGCATGCCACTGATTTTTCTGCTTTAGTTTGGCTTGGCATCTCACATCAGTTCTGCACTTTAAGAAAAGAAAGATGTAACAAGAAGATTTAAATTTTGCTTCATTTAGTTGTATGACTTGCTGTAGTGATGGCTTTGGACCACTTCTGATTACTCTGTTTTGATTTTAGTACCTTATAAACCAATGGTAAATAGTATCAGAACTCATTCTTCTGTGACTTTATCTGCATTCGTACATCGCAAATGGTCTCAAACCAGAAGTCTTCTTGAAGAAGCAAACCCAACCCTGCCAATCTAGGAATATCAAACTATTTTTCCATTTAAGGTTTGATTTTTCTAAAGTTAAAATGGTCTCAAGTTGTGGTCTGGAGTTGCCCAAGAATTTACTGCCTATGTGTATCCATGTGGCTTGTTCACATAACCAAAACAGTTATTTGTGCCTACACAAATAGAACTCATAAAAATATCTGTTTGTGAAGTCAGGCCTTTTTATAAGTGAACTAATGAGTTATTCTCATCAAGTAATAATTTACTGGAGTTAGGCAGATATAAAGGGAGATAGCTCTTGAATAGGAAAGGAAATGACAGCAGAAGGTTTAGTTGGGTAGTTTTTTAACTTTACACAGGACTACTGAGATGGATGGACAGGAAGGATGGGGGAGAAAGAAGGCAGAGAAAAGCTAAGGAGAGCCAATATCAAAGAAACAGAGTTGGTAGTGTGCTCGTGTTAGCGAGAGAACGCTTTGGTACTCCTCTGAGGACAGTCACCTCTTAAACCCCCAGTGGGGACAGACCAAGGGAGATGGCTGATTGGGTTGTTATCATAGAGGACAAAATTCCCACAAGACAGCTCTGCTCTTGCTTATACCCTAGTACCCCCTGGGCTCATTTCATCTAAGTGGTGGTATATGATTAAGAACAGGGAAAGGGGACAGAAAGAGTCCAATATTTAAACAGCTTTTGCCCTTTGTTTTACTATAAGTAAGTGGGCTATAAATGGATGTCCTTGACTTTTGCTGCAACTTGTTCCATGTGGGAAAGAATCATGGATGAACAGAATTTTATTTTTCCTATGAAGAAAATGATCAGGAAAGTTGAACATAATGATTTCATGCCGTGACTGTAATGCAAACACATACTTAACCATCATTGTCTCCTCTTCATATAATAACTGAAAACATCTGTATTGTGCACTGAAACATTACATGCTGCATTACAGTTAGAAATGTGCTGAAGTGTTGGATTGGGTGTTTATTTATGGGCCATGAAAAGTAAGATTTTCTGCGCTTCTCATGTACAGCTAAATAGCCATAGGTAGAGTACTGAAAATTTTGGAACCCAGCAGTCACTGTGGGAATGACTTCATTATTCACCGAAGGAGGTTTCTCCAGCAGAGCTGAGTTGCTGACAAACAATAATAAACATTACTGAAAGTTGGAAACAAGAACTCAGGCATGTTGATTTTGACTGTAAAAAATGCTCAGAGGGCATGGAGGGCAAGGCGCTCTCGAAATGACAAGGTACTACAATAGAGGGATCCCCATTAGAGCTGTGCACATATATTTTCTCTGTTGACACAAAAGTATTCTGACAGGCTCAGCAAACAAGCAGCTCCTCCTAGCCATAAATGTCTTTACCTGTTGCCTCAAGTAGTCTAGAAACAGAAATGTATTTTTAATAGGCACACAAATGTCTTAATGATGAAATACACTCAGGTGGGGACATAGCAAATGTCTTGGTGTAGCTTCTGGGAGCTTTTGTAGCACAAAAGGTATCACTGTGTCTTTTTGCTGATACACTTGACAGTTCATGACCATAGCACAATGTTATTTGAGATCAGTTTATATACTATTTGCTTTGTCTGACTGATATTTTTCTCTATGTGAAACAATATGATGGTTTGAAAGAGCTCACCCTACCCTTAATTAATTTGCAAATAGCTACCAAGTTATCTCCAAACTGAGCAGATACACAATGCTCAGGAAGGTTTTCTCCCGAGCTTTCTTTTTTCTCTTTCCACCAACTGGCTCAAAGTTTAAAACCAAGTAAGCGTAAAGTCCTGGACTGTGCTTGTGATGGCTGTATTCAGAAAGCAGGACACAAACAAAGAGTCTGTGGAGCCAGTTTCTCAATGAGCTGCAGAATGATGACAACCTATTCCAACTGAGGATTTAGGCTGTGATTGTTACATGACCCCCACTGATTTATTCACAAGAAAATAATGAATTTTACCAATCAATAATTGAACTAAGTGTAATTTAATATTTTCTTTGCCATAGCTTTAGAGGACCTGAAGCGATTTGAATGGCTCACATTTTCTCTGGCCGTTGAGTATGTCACTTGTTTACTATCACAGGCCTGAGTGCCTTTGGCTCTGCCAGAAATTGTTGGTTGACTTTCAAAGTGGATTCAGATTTCTCCCAGAGAGGTTGACAGATATGCAGGATTTCTAGTAGTGCCCCAATTAAACATGCATCATTTGCACTGATTTTCCACATGATTATCTCAAATAGCCATGGAAAGGCACAGTTATCAATCAGGAGACTGAAAGGTTCAGGTCTGTGCAACAGGGAAAGCTGAGGACAGGAAGAGAAAGCTCATTTTTCTTTCCTTTCCAAGTGTTTACTGGGATTCGTAGTTACAATGGCAAGCCAGGTTTAACAGTGAAGTAAAGTTGATTGCATTACAGTGGGGACACCAAAAGAGCTTTCAGCCTCTAATGTTGGGTTTTTTTGAACACAGGCTAGAAGAGAGGAACTTTTAAAACCGAGGAATTCGGATCAGCTGTCTGAAGTTTGCCTTGCCCACAATGTCTTTGCTCTAATGTAGCTCTTGGTCCAAGAATTTTCAGTGGCTTCTGGAGATGAAATAAACGTGTCACAGCCCCCTCTAGGACCTGGAGAAAATGCAGCTCTGTGCTCTGTGCGTATATTGGATCCCTTCCTAAAACCTCTTGGCATGGATCTGTAGGGGAGCCCAGTGCCTTCTGGTTTCTCCCAGGCTGTCCTGTTCCCCCTGTGAGTGCTCAGGAGCTTTAGTGAGCTCACCTCTTCCTCAGTTGCACATGCATCATCCCTTTATTATCATCAATATTTCTACCCCCTCTCCCCTAAAAGAAAGCTGAAAAGAGGTCAGATCCAGGAACAGTAAACACAGCTGAATCTGGACAGCAACATGTGATCATCCTTCAGTATTTGCACTGCTGATCTCAGTGTTGATGGTTGCTGTGAACCAGGGGATGAGCAGTTCTGTTCCAAAAGATATATTGCTCATATGTGGTTTTGCTTATCTACATGTAATGAAAAGGGTAAGCCAGAGGCAGAGTCTTACCAGTAGGTGAAGAAGACCTGGAGGGAGTAGGGGAGTTATGCTTCTTTCTTTATCTTGGATTGCCTGGCAAACCAACTCCAGCCTGAAGTGCAGACCTGCATGATTGCAATATTAATGCCTTGTTAACAGTGCAGCCTTACAGTGACAGGGTATTCATTACTGCTAATAAAACAGATCTAGCTGGCTTATACTCTGTCCAGATGCACAATGGTTGTATGGCTTGGTCTGGAAGCCCACTCTGTAGCAAATACATTGGTGGTGGAAACTCCTTGGCCAGCCAACCATTTCTGTCGTGGCTTAAAATATTTGGAGGGGCTTTTGTGGAAAGGTGAGAAGATGGTCCATACACATTTTCTCAAAAGCAATGCTAAGTGATGTTTTCATCTGCTGTTCTTCCTGTCGGGCCTCAATGGAGATCCAACAGACTGCTGTGAGCAGCAGTTTCTCTAAAGGTATTTCCTTTTGATACAGATGCCTACCTAGCTTCTTATCTATAAACTATATAGATATCCATCAAGCTCAGGTTTTGTTTTCCAGGACTCATTTTTCATCTGCCTCCATAGCTGGGAAGAGGTCTAACTGTGGTTGTGCAACAAGAAAAATGTATGTGAAATTGGTGGGAACTGACCACAGAATGACTGTTTTACTTTATGTTTGGTTACTTATATTAATAACTTCAGCTAGAGATGGAAAATGGAATTTTCATGTCAGGAAAGGATCACATTGATTTAGCTGAGTCTGAATACTATCGTCTGATTTATAGCGTGTGAGATGCACAAATGTTAAAGATGCAGATGAACTCTTTGAAGGTGTTGTCACCTCTGAAGAAGCATCCTTCCCATTACTGCAAAGAATCAAGGTGTTATTTGTCTCGCCAGAATATTATAATACAAAATATAAAATTTAACTCTGATTATGTATATTCAACCCATGTATTCACAGGAATCAGATCATACACAACTCATAGCTTAATTGTAGTCTTAATTATCTGGTACACATCAGTCTAATTTATGTAACAAAACCAAGTTGCTCCATAATCCCCTGCTAGTGTGCGCTAGAATAGCTCCATTGAACTAAACAGACCTACGTCAGTTTATGCCAGCAGGGAATTTAGCCTTAATATTCCAAAGAGCAATATGGCACATGATTCACTTTGGTTCACATTTTTCCCAAGCTTTTATGTAAAATAATTTTATTTTTAGTTCAGAAGAAGGGAAATGTTTGTACAGACAGAATTGCATATTTGTACAGACATTCCCAGAATGTAGATATTAGATTCAAAAAGTATCTTTTTGTCTTCATAAAAGTAAAATACAAAACAAACATCCTCAAAAGAGAAAGCAGAAGGGCAATTGTTGTACTTGATCCAGCATTATATTGGATGCTTTTGTGTTTTTGCAGCTGGTCCAGTATCTTCAGCTACTGGTGATGGACCAGAATGAAGTAGAAGTCAGTGGCCTGATTTTGGTTATTCTGTGTTACAATCTCATTTTAGTGTACAGAAGAAAAAGAATTTTGAAGATAGGAAATTCAAAGAATTTGATTAAGACAAGTTTTTATATAGAAGACTTTTACCACTCTAAAGTTGCTCAGTTTTGTGTTAAATTAAGGAGTCTCTTGCTCAGTTTTTAGAGAAAGCTTTTGTTGATCCAGTGAATTTAGGATTTATGAAGCAAATAGTTACTAAACATTAAAGAACTGGATTATTGCTTGTCACAATTTTCTTAAGTGGAACTTTAGAAATTCTGTCAAAGACTATGAGCTATAGATTCATACACACAGGATGTTCCTGAAATTGCAGTGTCAGAGAAGGTCTTCAGAAAATGTTAAAGACCATTAATATTTCTTCAGTAATTATTATTGATCAGCTAATGATCCTGAAAAGAAAAAGTGTCAATGGTGGAAGTCATGAAGTCGAGTATTCAAAAGAAATATTGATATAATTCCAAGGTATAACTGTACAAAAACATTTTAAAAATATATCCATGACTTTCTCCTTTTAGCTCAACATGAAGGATCAATTTTTATTTTATTATGGCTTTACTTTTAAAGCTCATTCTTTAAAAACAATATAATTTTCAGCAAAGAAATTTCAAGGGAAATTAAACATGTAGATTGAAATGATTTGATATAAATTTGTAATTAATTGCTGTTCTATTGTGGACAACTAGTTTTACAATTCTTGGAAGTGCAGGACAGATTCCATTTTTTTGTTATTGTGGCAATATATACATTGTCACTGGTAATGAACTTGTTTAGAACAATGTTTTTCATTTCTATAAATATATGCAAACTTTTCAAATCCTATTTTTCTTTAAACCCTAATTTTAGAGAAACTGCGTACTACAGTTCATGAAGAAAGGAAATAAAGAAAAGAAATTTATACTGTTACCTATGGTCAGCATTTCATTATGCTGGTCAGATACCAATGCTGGGTATCATGAAAAACAGCAAGCAATACTTTCTTTGAAGTCTAGCAAATAGAGAAATAGCATTCAAGGCTTAGAATGCACCAGCTGTAAACATACTGCATACCCACAGGCAATTACTGTACATTTGGTGTGGCAGTATATCTTTCTGCATTATTAAATAACTTTCTGAACACCTAATTTGCAGGGCAGTTTTATGATGTGAAAGGGAGAAGAAGAAGATTAGAGTAAGACAGCTTCATTCAACACTGATGGCTGTACATTTCAATATCCATAAATATCTAGACAAGTGTCTTTCTTCCCCGCACACGTTCATGGCTAATGTGCACAATATCACGATGATCACGATGCTGAACTCCAGCCCATTAGGATACTAATTTGATCTCTAGCATACCCTTATTATAAAACACCATAATAAGTATTCCTTTGACAGGAAGATACCACACTTATTTCCCATCTGATGTGAAGCTCAGTAAGAATACCTTAAAATATTCATTAATCTGTTGCATATAATAGAAATTGTAATATAAATACAAGCCCCCAAAGTAGTGCTGACTTCATAATGTTTCTTAGCACTAAGAAAACCACGCTAACTCCAGTGAGGTGTTATGAAATAAAATGAGTAAGTATATCTGTATTGCTATTTATTGACAATTATTTAAGTATTCTCTTAGTATTATAATAAATGTGCATAGCACAATTATAAGCACAATAATAGATGAGGAGAAAGGAAGGAAGACCCAGCAATATTCATGAAAATGAAATAAGAAAACTTCAAAATAGAGATTGGGTGTAGAGGGAAGAAACATAGCGCAGAAATCTTCTGTCTCCCCTTCCTGGCAAGACTCAAATAGCTACATCAAGAAACATTGTTTCCCCAAGATAACTGTGGAGGATCCAGAAGAAAACACATCCCGGGGAAAAATGGATGTAAGATGTGGGGATAAAGACTGCAGGATTCTTTCAGTGACAACTTCTTGTTCTGTTGAAAGTTTCTTTATTCATATTATTAAGTGGTATGATCTGCCAAGCAACAGGAGGTCTGATAAGCTGTGGAGGGGTGGGAAATCTACCTCCTACTAGCCACTGCTTCCTTCTAAAATGGTATCACACCTATGCAAAGAGAACCTGTAGGAATATTCTTGGAAAGAACCTAAAAGCAGAGAGAAGAAACGTTCTACTCAACACGAGTGTTTGAGAGCTGGTTGGGAAGAGAGGTTGTTCATATGAGAAAAAAAAAAGAAGAAAAAAGTCAAAACATATAAAAAGTGATTGAAGAAAGCAAAACAGCAAAACATGTTATTCATTATGCTTCTCCAAATACTGCTTGTATGTGGATGATTGGTCCTAGAAGATACATTATATTGCACCTTCTCAAAATATACACCAAAGATTATCACAAAAGGAAAATTTGGTGGATGTGGCATCACGTGGCTGAGAAAGCCAGAAAATTATTGGGGAGAGCCAAAAATTCCCAAGAGATGTTTTTGCTAGTATTGCATCTCAGCTTTCCTATACTAGTGTAGGTTGACGACAACCCAAATGAACAGTTCTGGCATAATGCCACAATTCAGAGGAAAGCCTGACAGTTGTAGGAACGCTAAAAACACTCTGGGCTTGATTCCACGTTCTGTCAGAGCGCCACTCGGACGGATGAAGGCATGGGTCTCCCAAGGCTGGTTGTGGATCCCGGATTCAGTGCTCCCTAGTCCTTTTGCATGCAGCTTTAATTTATAGTATTGGCACGCGATCCTGCAATGACCTCATGGCTGTAAAATACCCACTGTAACGGAGTACCTCTATCACAGCTTCCTCCCTTCCCAAATTGCCCTGGCAACCTCTTTTCCTCATAACATCAGGGACAAGGGACAGGGCAGCAGCTGACCACCCCATGCAGGAGAAATCCCCAGCTGGTGTTAACCTTTGCTATACAGTGGCCAGGGTCAACCATACAGTGAAAAATGTCTGTAGCAAAGCAGATGTTCTCCTTTGCACTATATAAAGAACTCTTGTCCAATCCTATATTTACTTACGTATCTGTTATATATCATTTTGCATGTATATTCATGCATGAAAGAAATTGCAATGTTTGTATTCCACAGAAATAAATATTAACTGTTTTAGCACTGTGCCGCCCCCCATCCCCCCTGTACCTTTGACTGAGAATAAAGTAATTTTATGCATTCTCTCCTACCCTGGGCATGGAAAAGTAAATGCTGTATTACCCCAACTTAGGTAACCCTTAGGATAATTTTTTAAGCAGCGGGAAACTAGGCTATCTGGCTGGGTAGATAATGATATCAGCTGCTTCCTTCCAAAACAACAGGTGCTTTGGCATAAAAATGTATATCATCATACTGAGATGATGACATCAGTTCATACTTCAGCTTAATTATAAACTACCTCCATTAATCCTCAAATAATTAAACATTTTGTGTATGGTGCAAGGTGAAATAGAAAAGCAAAAGGTGCCGAGCTGTTCATCACAGGGTTAAAATGGCAGTATCTGAATCATTTGTACTTGTGCCTGCCTTTTTAAATGTAAACTTCAAGCTGATTTTAAGCCTTTGTTTATATTTTATTGTTACAGCCATGAGGTGGGTAAAAATAAATACTACTAAAATTCAGTGAAAACTTGAAGAAATAACTAAGATACATGCATTGAAGTCATATGGAGTATATACGTGCATAAATATCATGCAGAAATAACAGTGTGCAGGATCTGGCTTTGTGTGTATAAGAATAATTGGGGGAGAAGTCATGGTTCATGGCCTAATAGCAGAATAAACATTGCAGTGTTCAGTGTTTGCAGATTTTATGCAAGAAGATCTTAGACTCACATTCATAAACAGTACATCTGAATAAAACAAACTCTGGGTAAGCAAGCACCATTTACTGGAATAGATTGAGTGACCTTTGCAGAAAAGCAGTATTAATAAAAAGTGAAATCAACACAATTGAATTTAATTCCTTTTTTTAAATAGTTCGGTTCATACAGTATGCAGTCACTTGAAACCTCTGTGTTCTCTCCTTGCATTCTTTGATTGTTATCACATGTGTACATGTTTATCACTGTTTCAAAACTACACAACAGATTGCTCAATTTTGTATTTGATATAAAAATAAGTAGACAGGATTGAGTAAAAGCTGAATTTGTAGGCTAAAAGAGCAGAGGAGCACAGCAGATAAAAGATTATGTTCTTCTGCCTTTAACTTTAAAATATAGCACTGACCTTCTTTAAAACAGATGCTATCTTCAGGAGCCAGATGTGTCTCCAAGCAAATTAGTTATAAGAAATACATCCAAGGACATAGCCATTTAAGAATCAATAAATTATGCATTTGTCATTTGTTATTGTGTGAGGCTTATGCTGACATTTTGACATGAATGAAAGAGTCTCTGTCCACAGTAATAGCATTAACAATTTAACAGAGGTGGTTTTATACCAAAAGGGAAGTGGTTTGAAGAAATTACTGTTTATCACGATGTACATATACACACCTTAATTATTCATTGCATGTCCACTTAACAGCCTACTTCATGTTATGTAAGTTGTGCTAGATTGAAAAGTTAGAGGTCAGGCACGTGTCCTGTACTGCTGCTATTTCTATCCGCTTGAACCTGAAACAAAGAGAATGTCTCTAACAACGATTTTCTTTTCAGACAATGAAATCAAGAACATTTTCTTTATTGGTGACACTTTATGAAAAATTCTTACAAAGAAGAGTTTTATTTTTCTAAAAGCGAAAGCCATGGTGGAATTGTTTTTGTGGGTTTAGTTGAAACATTTGGATGACCATATGGAACTCTTAGTGGTGCCATGGGACCATGCAGCTATGAAATCTGATCACTATCTCCCTAGCGACAGCTGGAGCCTTTACACCATCAGAAAATTTTCAGACTTCTAATTTGTCATAACTACCTCCTGTGGAAAGAAAATATGTTATGTAGTTACATACAAGAATCTGGGGCTACAGAACCACACATATCGGCTTCTTTTCCTTTTAGCTTTCAAGCTTCAAATTAATTCCTTGACTGCATCTTATGACTCATTGATGCAAGAAATAAAACATACATACACAAAAAAAATACAAAAAACATATGGGGTCTTGTGAAATCAGGGTTAGCTTTTCTGTATAGTTATTTTGGAAGATGAGTTATTTTGAAAAACCTACTTATGTAACAAATGTTGATCTGTACAGTTTCAAAGTTTCTTTGTATTTAAGCATTCTCTTCAGTTTTTCTCTTTCCCACTTTGAATGAAAAAAAAAAAAAGGTCTTTGTTTAGCAAACTAAAGTGTAACTTTGCAATGGTTTCCATTATTATTTTTTTTTAACAAGTGCATTCTTTCATCAGCACATCAGGCCTGAAAGGACACAAAATTCAGAGTCAATATTTATTAGAGGAACTCACAGGAGAAGAGGATGAGAGCTCCCTGCCCGCTGCAATCACACACCATGACAGTAGGGAAAGAAGTGCTCAGCTGTTCCCAGAAAACATGAATCCTTTTGACACTCAGAAATATAGTCGTCCACCAGGCAGTCACTTTTGAAAATCATGGGGAGTGTGCTTATGTATCTCTATATACCTCTCTGTCGGGGCAGATAATCTAACAGAGCTGAGAATCACATCTCCGAGTTTATTTGTTGTGTAGCCTTGGATGGGTTTTTGGTCTCCCAGGGCATTTTCAGAAGTTTGTGAGACATAGCTCAGTGACTGTGAGCAGGACAAAATGCAAACATTTATTATAGTTTGCTTGTATATGGCTCTGGTATTCCAGCTGGATAGACATCAAAACCATAACCTTATGCTTTGGGCATGGGTACCACTGCTGTTGATTCATGTTTGTGATGGGTGTGGACAAGAAGTTGAGTGTTGTGTAGCTGTGTGGACAAGAAGAAGAAAACTGCTGGGTTAGGTTTCTAATCCTAGTGCTGCTTATGACACTGAACTTCCAGCACAAGTCAGTATTTCACATAGAAATCTGGCATCAAAGTATATAAAAGTATAATCTGTTGTGTATATTGGAAAGTTGTTTATTACACAAAAAAGTTAAAAATGTGGTTGAAGGCCACTATCTTGTACCGGACAGTGTACAGAAGGTTGGACTAGATTAACATGTCAATCTGTTATTCCTTTGCAGTCTAGGATACCAAAACAAAATTGCCTTGCTTGTTAATGAGCAAAAATGACACTAAGCTTCTAATAAAGGATCTAACTGCATCTTTCTTCTAAGTCTTATAAACATCAATCTCCATTAACATATTCAACCCTTTGGGACAGGATGCAAAAAACCTACGAGTACAGATCAGAGACAATGTAAAGGAATACTGAGGTTCTTTATGATAGTTGATCACAGTCAGAAAGCAAAACTAAGGTAGATGCTAATTAAATCCAGACTCATTTACTGTAAAGGAGAACTAGAACAAGAGAGATTGTGTAGCCCATGTGACAAAAAAGGCAACACTGGATAAAAGGCTTTTACTGTTCCAGTATGAATAGTACTAGACAGTGTTAGGAAGATATTTGCTTACATTACCAGAAATGATAAAAGACTTTCCATTAAAAAACAATGAGCAAATACTGTGCATAACCCTAGGAGAAAGGAAAGAAATGGCAGGGATAGCATCATGCTATGTAACAACCTGCCAACAACTTAGAAATGGACAATAATGACAAATGGACACAGGGGATAAAACCCCAAACACACTGTGAAGTGTTATCTTAGGCAGATGCATGATGTGCTGTATCTATTGCTGACAGATACCCAAGGTTTCTGCTTTTTTACACATTGACAGTGTTTGTACAGCATGGCATGCCAATAAACTATTTTGATTTGAAGCTTGGCTCTGTCATTGTTTTATTCTTTCCTTAGGAAGCAAACGGTGACATGTAGGTTGACTTGGAAGCTCATGTTTCATTACGTCTTGTCCCTCTGCATCCTGTTGTTGCAAAGCTTCCTTTTAGCAGCAGTGCCATTCCCAGCTGCCCTGAAGCCCCGATGCATACCATCTATGCCATCTTTTAAGGCATATGAAGTAGCAAGAGATGAAGGGTTTGTAAAAAGTAGTGACTGTGAAGAACACGGTTACTTACAGCTAGACATTAATCGTTCCTGTAGCTGCAGCTATAGCTAAGCATTTGGCAGATTTAATCAATGCATTATTAAAGGAGTCTTAGGTCCAAACTGAGCTTTAACTTGGGTCTGAAACACAGCTGTTGTGGTCTCTTGAAGTTTTTATGTGTTAATCACACAACTGTTTTGCCTTAGCCGGTTAGTTATTTGTGGTGCACTATGCTTGTTCAGCTAACCAGGATGCAATGCAGCAGCACCTCCAGGGCTGAGTCCACATGAAGATGCTTTAAGTGGAAAACCTACGGAGTTTGCTTTTGTCTTCTTTCCTCCCAGATGAAAGGAAGGAGCCTTACCTCACTTGCCCTTATAGCATTCATGGAGTAGTACCTTATGGATACCTGAAGGAATGAGCATCCTCATATAAAATCAGTCTGTGTTCTCTTGGTTTGCATCATCTCCCATTATCTCAGGCTTGGTCCTAAGCAGACAGAGTTATAATATTTTTTTTGCCAAATTATATGCTCATCTTTGATTGCAAACAAAGATCAAATAAGGGCTCAATTTGTCATGTTGAGTTCTTTCCTATCTTTAGTATGTTGGGTTTTTTTGCAATCAAAAATTTTGTTATGTCTTTTAAATACTTGATAAGATTTTTGTCTTAGCCATATGCATATTTTCATCCCCAGAGACAGATTTTAAGGTGCTGTGATATAGTGCTGTATCCCAAGGTAGACTTTTGTTAGTTTATTGAAGCTGAGGATTTTATCTTCCTCTCTTTTATACAAACCTGTTTCATGAGAATATGAAAAAACTGCTGGACCCCAGTTTGCCACTATTTTTTCCAGCTACAGACAGGCTGAAGTTTAAAACAGTACCCTGTTTAAACGCTATAGAGTGGAAAGAGTGACTGAAGAGCAGTACTAGTGCATCTGCTTTAAGAAAGTTTCCTTAATCCCAAACTGACTGTAATCAATGGACCTACACTGATTTATAGCATCTGTATATGTTGTCACTTTTTCTTTAAGTGGCCATGTAATTGCTGAAAAGCACAAGGCTGGACCTAGTTCCTTTTTTCCTAATCATTATTAAAAGGGCGAATCATCCAAAGGAGTATGAGCATTCAGTGTTCTTCATCTTACAACAACAAAAGTGTGTTGAATTTTGTGGTTACTGAAGGACTAAAAGGATTTAATTACATGGAGCACGAGATCTCTGGAAAAGTATTTAAAATCTATGATACCCATTCTGGCTAAATTCCTGATGCACTCAGTAAGCTGAATGAAAACTGTTATAATATTGTTTAATTAAGGCTGAATTGCATGATGATTGGCCTTAGCTCTCTAATTGCTATTGGTAGTAGCTCTTCAAATTTTGATTAGTGGAGAGTTGAATCACTCTCTTTGATGTGGTGAGGTAGCTTCTGCCACAAATTAAAACTGGGTAGTGAGGCTATAGATTAATTGTGGGTATGTGGAGCAATTAGGACATTTTACCTCACCCTGTCTTCTGTCTGAAGTTTATTGCCTGTGGTAAAGGTCATAGAAATCAAACCTGAATTGTATCATTTTGGGACAAGACCTGTATATATTCAAATGCACTGTTTTGGGGAAAATCTTTAGTCATTCTAATTCAAAACATGTTAGATGTCATTTTCTACCTTGCCATCAGAAAAAGCAAGTACCAGAAAGTATTTGCTGCTGGGGAGGGGCTGGGGAGGCTCTTGGGCCACACAGCAAATAGCAGCATCCATCTGGATAGCAGTTGGTGAGGGCTGTCGTGGGGTGATGCTAGTTTTGACGAACTTTTTATTCTTGCAAATGTGTAAAGCTGTTTGATAGGAAGTTAACCAATGACTTCCAGAAACTGCACTCCCTGAAGCAGTTGCCACAGGACTTGGTGAGAGCTTTGCTGGATGGGAAGACCCCAGTCACCCTCCCAAAGCTGCAAGGTGCCGCCAGCACAGACTGCATCTGGGAGGTGCTTTACAAAGGTTTTATCTTGTTTAGATGTGAGCTGAACCAAAACATAAGAAGAAATAAAGTGCTCTACCATGAGATTTTAGGAACTTTTGCTCATGACAAGTGATTTTTCTTAATCAAGTCGGTGCCTGGGTTAGAGTATTTGGGCTTGCATTTTTGTAGTTTTCTCTCTATGTTGTGTCACCATGTACTGGATGAACAATTTGGAATAATGGAAAAAACATTAAAAAAACACATTATTGTCATTATTTTCTGTTCCTCTAATATGATGATGAATGAAAACAATCTGATTTCGAGAGATGGTAATGCATTACTTTTTTCGATGCTTTACCATCTTGTCATCTGCTCCATATATGCTGCTCAGATTTCATCTGCTGCCAGTATTTTTGATTTGAGATTGTTTTTTTCCCCCTGTTTATCTTGTCTTCCCTTATCAATTCTGATTTACTTCTTTCCCTGTGTACTTTGCTCCTATCACGTGACTTGCTGTAATTTCTTGCCCTGATTTGTTAGTGGGAGCATGAGAAAATAGTTTCTACTGAAGCTGCTAAATATGTCTTTCATTTATTCAGCTGGTGGGAGAGAGAGAAGGAGGAATGAGGTTCAGCAAAGTAGCCTTTGTAACCACAAGATTGTTTGCACTTTACTGCCGGAACATGCTGAGACTTGAAGCCTTTGTATGATTTTTATAAGTAGAGAGGCTGTAATTGAACTTTCTTGCTAGACATTAAGGAAAAAAAAAGATTAAAATATTTATTTTCTTCTTTTTTATACACACAGACAAAACCCAGTTTTTGAAATCATGTGAGTGGGTGCAATTATATAAACCTCAGTGCAAATAATGAGACCCCTGTGAACAATTTTAAAGAGAAAGCAAAAGCAGCCTTTTGCGTATTCATTTCAGGGAAAAACAATCTGGCTGAAACTTTTTACTGGAGAGCTTCACTCACCTACTGTAAAAACTGCTTTCTTGATGTTCATTTCTGATGGCCATATAAAGCTGAATCTCAAGTCTTGATAGCACAAGATTTGCAAAAATGGGACACTGTGTCTTGAGATTGCCTCTGCTTTTAATGAGTAAAAAGTATAGATAACTCTCTGGAAAAAAGATATGCTCAAGTGCTTTTTCAAATAAAGCTATCCTCTTTAAATAAGAAAAAAGGAAATTATCTACTCCATCACTTATGTTCAAGCCCTTGCTTTTGTAAATGAAAGTGAGGACTTCATAAATGGAACACCAACAACATAACCATTGCTTAGAACTTAACCTGAAACAAATTACCAACATAAAAATAACTGGAAAAGAGCCAAAACTATATGATAGCAGCCATTGAGATCTCAGTGTCCTAGAAATGAAAAGAAATGAAAGCAGGTGAAACTAATTGAAAATGACAATATGAAGACATCTATAGGTTTGTATATTTATATATAAAATATATTTACACATAAAAGTATATTTTCATAAATATAAGTAGAAAGCACCATCTGGTAGTAGGAAATGTGCCATCAAAGAAGTGGAAAGAAATAGAAATTAGGAGCCCTTTTTTCTGCATAGTTCTGCAAAGGTGCAATGACCAGTACCTGCAGTTTAGCACATGGAAGAGGAACTCGGGTCTCTACCCATAAAGACCCTTGTTTTCTATTGAAATAATGTATGACAGAAGAAAGGCCAGTTATAACTATTAATCTGGTTCAATTTTATTACAATTTATAGCCCATGAGAACAAAATAAGTCTATTGAAGTACATGACAGCAGCAGTACATGAGTTCGTGCTTAAAAATATTATTCTCAACGTTGGGACATCTGGGCAGCCAGATCTAATCGTATTTCTTTACTCTGCCAGAACTAGAGTATCTGACATTGGAGTTATTTGTTCAGACATTTCTAAATAGATAGTGCCAGATAACTAACTAATCAAAACCTTTCCTTTTTCTGACACTATTTTGGATGTGCCTCCAGTCCTAAAAACCCTGTCATTGTTTAAAAAAAAAAAAAAAAGAAAAAAGAAAAAAGAAAGGAAAAGAAAAAGACATGTGAGCGTGAACAAGAGCCACACAGCCAGATTTCCTGCCCCACTTTTGATCCCTTTGTGTTGCCTGAGAGGTGCAAAGGAGCTGGCATCTGTTTACAGCTGCTTGGTGGAGGCTCCTCCAGAGGCAGGGAGGTCCCAGCAAGGATAAAGGGATGGGACTGGGGCCTGTTCCCAGCCTGGTCCCAGCTCCGCAGCCGGTGCCAAACAGCAAAGGCCATAGCATGGGCAAGGCAGGTTTCTGTTGGCCAGAGCTCCCTCTTGCTTTCCAGCCTCACTGCCCAGGCTGTGGGCAGGGGCTCAGGCACCTGGCGGCTCAGCAGCATGTCACTGCCCACCTTCACCCTGCTCCTGTCTGGAGTGGGCTGTCCCAGAAACACGGATGGCTTTCACAGGCTGCCCGTTTGCCGTGCCATTTATTCTCAGTCACTTTCTGATTTTAGACCAGTTTCTTCAGTCCGTTTGTCTTATCACACTTTATATTTTCCTGAGAGAATTTAGAGTGTGGGAGCCGTCTTAATAATCTCCCCAGTTCCATATTTATTTTCTTAGTTTGCAGGAATCTTAAGGCCAAGAGAGAGAGAACAGATCTATTTAAATAATGCTTAGCAGAGATCAAGTTTTGATGCCTGTGGAAAGGACAGAGTAAAAAGACCAAGCAAACCAGAGCCTTGCAGAGCACTGCTGCTCCGCAGCCTCGCCACAGGCTGCTGATCAATAATTTCACTGATACCTTAAGGCCAGTTGTCCAACCCTGGTTTTCACTTTTAGAAGGCACATAAATAAGGGTTAATTCCATGGCATTCACCCTACTCTTAGGAGTTTATTGCCTTACCAGAGTGGCATACACGTTTAGCATGATTTTCATCTTTGTTAACAGTATTTGAAATAATTTGTGACTTATGATATTTGAGGACAGACTATTCACAGATATGTGAGTTAGCTCTTTAAAACCATTTTGCAATATCATCCAAAGTGGATTGGCAAAGTTTGGACTTAATTTTTTCAATGTTCGAATAGTGCGAAACTTTTTTTTAAACTTTCTTACTAAGATATGCTCATTTTTCAACCCTTTCTACTATTTATTCACATTCAAAATATCCATCTGTTTTGAAGAAAAATGTAAAGTGAAAATGAAATGTTTTCCTTTTTTGAAAAGCTCCATTACCCTAACTGTTTTTATTACTGGTGAGAATTTTTCACTCTGCTTCCTACACTTTGGGTTGGACCTGTGCCAGAGCCCACTTCTACGTGTAATACATGTTGTGAGTATGCAGGATAGCCTGCTAATTAATCAAGAATCAGGGAGATATTGCAGTTCCTTCATGTAAAAGGAGCTGAAAGCAAAGACGTCTCCTGAAGCTGGTTCAAAGGAGGCTTCTAGACTGCGGAACTGGAGGGAGAAAGAGGCACCTTCATAGCTTTCATACTGAACAGAAGGTCTTGTGATGTATGGAGCTGTGTGTGATGGTGATGTTCCCTGTGGCTTGTTTTCTGGTTACAGATTAATTTGTTTTATGTTCATCTGTCTGGCATGTGACAGTTAATTCATTTTCTCCTCAAACAGAGGCTAAAATTCTGCCATACGACCTAGGGTGAAATCCTGGACCAACTGAAATGAAGAAGAGCCTTGCCAATAACTTCAGTGAGATCAAGATTTAATCCTTAGCTCTTTGGGGCTAAGCTTCATCATGACTGACTTACAAATACACTTCCCCTCGATTTCAGTGGGATAGAGTGAAAATCAACTTAGAATTCAATGTACAAAGATTGGTGGTCTACACTCACTTAATGATGGCTGTATGAAAATTATAGTCAGTTCCCAGACATTTTGCAAAAGTCTACATTTAGTACTTTAGTACGTAAATATATTAGTCAATTATATTTTGTCTTTTGGAGGGGGAAAAGAGCATAAAACTAATTTTAAATGTGGTATGTTGGTGTACAAAATCAGTGGAGGGTAGGGAGAAAAATAAAAACTGTGTTAACTCAATTGATACTTTACAAGATATTTTAACTTGGCCCAAGGATTTTAGATTCCTTTAATCAGATCACAACTGGGCCCCTTTCTATGAATAGCCTTTTTAGGTTAATTTAGATTGAATCTCTCTGGTTTATTATAACTGAGGAGATAGCACATTCTGTAAATGAAGGTGGTAGGGTAATAATATACATTTTTTGGCATTAATAATCATGCCTATCTTAATTACAATAAAAATCTTGCAGCTGAAGGCAGGTTGGCTTAACTAACAAGCAATTAAAACAGGTGAAAGTATCTTAGAGAGGTGACACTTGGCTGTCTGACAAATGTAATAAACCTGTGAATCCTTCCATCCTTATAGCCTTTTTTCAGAAGCCTTGAAACACAGAATGGATGTACTGAGCTGATAAATGGTATGTGGCTTTTTCTTTATATAACACGGCATTGTAAGTTTTCATTCTTGTTTTTCTGAAGGGCATGAGAAGGAGTAGTGTTATACTGCAGGTATCAATGTTTTTTTCTTTAATCTTTATTTGCATCTTCAGTAATAACTAGGAAGAATGAGTATCTAACCTTTTAAGGAAATTTGCAGGGAAAGCTCCAACAATTTGAGACTTTTTCCTAGAAAAACAAAACCATGATAAAAAGAAAAGTAATCTGAAATAGGTGTGGAGTACTTGGGGAGGAGGAGAATCCTAAGTAATGCTTTTTCTGAAAGAGAGGGGGAGGTTTGAGGGAGCACATGAGGCCTAAGTTTTCAGGTGATGTGGCAGTGAAGGATGGAGACATAGAACAGTGGAGCTTCTCTTGCTGTGGTCCTGTACGTGCTGCTGTAGTAAGTGTGTAAACTTGGAGATATATTTTATGGAAAGAAGTGGTTCAGGGAGTAAGTGCAGCTGGCATTGAAGTTGTTAGTAAAGTTCAAATGAAGTGTATAACTTGATGCTTGCAGCATTTGGTTAATACTGGGCCATTCCAGCATTTTACAAATAAAGTGTGCCTTGTTCAAGATTTCCAACACAAAGCAACACAGCATGAACCAGAGTGGGGAATGTGTTCCAGATGACTTTAAAAAAATGAAAAATAGCATGGTAAGCAAAGATGAGACTATGACTAATCAAATTGGCTAGTGGAGACTGTCTTATACTGCATTAAGTATTGAAATATTATGTACCAAAAGAAAGCTGGCAGGACTGAATTAGTAAGAATGAGTCATTTATTAAAACTCTCAGGATGAGTAGGTAAGGCAAAGAGATAGAGGGTGAATGGAGCATAAAAATCTTTATGAAAATGCAATTAATCTTAAGGCTGGAAAAGGACAGTGGTACCTTCTGTTTTTAACTTCTGCTTTGCTACTGTGGATCAGGATACTTTATCCTGGGTTTGTTTTATTATTTTTTTTTCTAAATCAGTATGAGAAAAATGAACCGGGTCTTCCAAAATTATAAAAGTGGCTTTAAAATCCTGAAGTATAAAGAAGTGATTTATATATATATATATGTGATTCCCTTGGTATTTTTATGTTTTCTGATTTTGGACTTTACAAATAAAATTTGCAAAGTGGGTACTAATCCTGCCATTGTGAACTGGTGAATCAAACTGAAGCCAGGAAGCTGACAATACGGAAGCAGCGGTGAACAAGCTATCAGCTAATTAAATCTTCTGATCTCCCTCTTGTCATAGTAATGGCCTCACAGTGAAAAACTACATGATAAAGAAACTTGCAGTAACATAACTAGGAGAGTGAACCATAAGGATGACACCTTATGCAGTGTCCCTGGCAGTCTGTGCAGATGGAAAAGCTGGTTGTGCTGGTGCTCCCCTCCTGTTGGTGCTCTTCTGGAGTCTACAGGCACTAGTCCAAAGTAGCCGCCTCTAAAACATGTACAGTGGTGGGACTGGCCTCCTAGCTGTAACTGATGTGGTCTACAGGTGTGATTTTAATGTGTTTTGTTATTTGCTAGTTCAAACATAGCTACTGCCAGCTGAAAGAGTTCAGTATTGCCAGATTTGTGAAGATTTTGGTCTATTTTTTCTCCACGGCAGGGTCTTGGATATTTCTGCAAATACCGCTGTACATAGTATTTCAGATTATTCTGATTTGTATCCTTGTAGAGAAGGAATTAAGACACTGAAATCTGGATGAAATCTGCTATTTGTGTTATAGTGCAGCATCCCACCTTTTGAAAGCAGAAAAGAATAAGTACTTTTGAAGAGAGCAACCTGCCTTAGACAGCAATGGATCATTCTCTGGATGTCTTTTTTTTTTTTTTTTTTTTTTTTCCAAATCTCTTCAAGCATTTTTATTGAATATGATGAAAAGACATGAGTAATGCATACTTTTGATCTGCAGGTAAATGGATTGGATTTTTGAAGGAAACCAGCTTAAGCACTAGGACCCTACACTGTAGGATGCTGTTCTCCAATTCTCAGCCTGTTTTTGGTGTTTAAGGAAGCAAAAAATGGAATGATTGAACTCCAGCCCTAGAGAGAAAACGAGAATATACTACTTCATCCAGACTATTCTGTGCAACTCAACATTATAACTATATTTCACCTGTCAGAAATGTTTATCTTCTTATTAATTAGCAAATGAACACCATGTTTTGAAAGTAATTGTAGCTCAAAAATGTTTGCATCCGCAGATGCCCTGGGCACGTTACATCACTTAGTCTTGTTGGGAGATGGGTTAAGTGTAGCGCAAGAGAACATGATAACGTTGCTTTCTCCGCTCTCCTGCATGCATTACCTCCCTTGCTGCAGTTTTTCTTTTGTTTCCAGTTGCTGGAAATTTGAGAGGGTGGAGGGAACTGCTGCAACAGGCCTTGCCCTTACCCTCTTTGTTTCTGCTAGTCTTAATTAACCTCTCCCTAGGTTCACCAAATTTGTGATTAGAATTTTTTTTTTAAGTTGGGCTTATGCTCACTAAGCAGGTTTTCTCATAGCTCTACTTGAAACCCCATTATTACCGTTTTGAATGCTGCACTGTTTGTTCTAGAAACCCATCTTAGTAATTTATCCCATATCTCTATTTTCCCCTCATGGAAAATACAATTATTTTAATTCTTCTAATTGTTTTTCATTTCCTACACTCCAAATTTGTCTCTTTCCCCCAGGCATCTCTTCATCTTAGATCATTGACTGGAAAGGCCTTTTTGGCTCTTTAGTTCTTTATCTCTATTCCAAATGGACTAATATTGTACAGTGTTCAATAAAAAAATAATTTAATTTATTTCTTTCATCATGCAGTTTCAAAATTGGCAGGCATTTAAGATGATTCTTTAGTTTTGGAGGTGCTAAGCGTGTCTCAGGTTGAGATATCTGCTTTAATGGAAAGTTATGTGAAACTTTGGGTAAGAATGAGCATTTGAATAGTAACAGAGGTATAAACCTGCACTGTTCAGTCCTGCATACAGCAGAAAATGTGGAGCCTTCCTTGCTTTGTGCGGGAATAACTGTCATGTTGTTTCATGGCTCCCATGGAGAGCAATGCACAGTGAGTCGAAGCATTATATTCTCTCTTTCTTTATTCTTTTAGTTATTTTGCTTAATCTCATGTAATAGCCAATTAACTTGATTTGCCTTCAGAGCTGGGGAGAAGTATAAATAAACCTGGCAGAAGAGCGAGGTGGGAAGAAGCACAGAGGCTGGAGTCACGGAGACGCCCTGTGTGAGCAACAGGAAATCATTTGCCATATGGTCAGTTATAAATAGGGCCATCATGCAGCCTCGTCGCCTTTGACATGGCCAGGTTCTCTGCTCGAGATTTCTATTTGCAGATTTTGTTACCTTTGCTCACCCCAGCTATAGCTTTTTCAGGCAGAGCAGGCAAAAGTTTTGTTGGAGATTCTGGAACTGGCTGCTCTGCTGCTGCTGGGAGTAAGGGTGAGCTGCTCACAGTGGGGAGTGATGTTAACCTGGTGGTGGGATGGGGCAGGGGAGGACCATCACCTGGAAAAGGGATGGAGTCCTGAGGGTAGAGTCTCCCAGAAAGGCCATGTTCCCTTAGAAATGTCATCTTTTTACTCCTGGAAATCTTTTGCTGTTGGAAATTGTTGTTCATGATTGCCAAACCAGGGTTTTAGCAGTCCAGCTGGACTGTTCTGTCTGCAGGTGTGTTTCGGTCTGAAAAAAAATACAATAATTGCATTTGGGCCAGTGATTTGGAGGGAGATGGTGCAAGTCATGCCCTCATACAGGCCTGGGGACCCAGAGAAGGAGCTAGTGCTGATGTACAAGGTGATGCTCCCAGCCACAGAGCTCTGCTCCTGGCAGTTGCATCTTCGATGTGCTTTCCCTGGCACCTTTGTTGTTTCTTTTCAAGGTAGAGTAGTCCTGCTGAAGGTGGAGATGTGAGATATTGTAAGTCAATGCAAAAGAAAAAAGAATGACAGTCATGTGATGAACACAAAAGTCAGAAATTATGATCTTGTTTCTGTCCTATAGAAACTCTCAGTGCTGTGAGGCAATAGAGCAGAGATTTTCAGAATTACAGCACAAACTATTTGCCTGGGTCCTTTGTGCATGCACTGTTGGATTTGGCACCTGTGAGCACAATTAAGTGACTAGTTTAATGGGCAGGACATTGAGGTGTGGTTCTAGGTCATAGTAAAATGTCAGGGTTTATTAAACCTTTCAGCTTTTTTGTGCATTCTTTTTATTTTCTACATAGCTCTGGTCTCATTATTTTTCTTCTTTGGCTCACACATGACTTTTGCCAGTTGATTAACTGAATATCTGGATGTCAGAGAGGCTTTTGAGTGCCCTCACCCAAATGGTCAGAGTCCTGCTTTCCATCTGCCTTCAGACAAGACAAGCTCTGGCTTTGCTTTTGTTAAGCATCTTGAAATGCAATCCCTGCTCAGAGACTTGAAATGGAATTACACCCACTATATCATCCAAATTTGTCATATATAAATATAGATGTTGAGATGATTAAACACATTAGCAATTTTCAGTGGTTCTTTAATTCCATCATTCATTATTTTTATTTGATGAACCTCTTTCTTATGAAACTTATTAAAATGTTGGTATAAATCTATTTCAAATTCCCTTGATGACTATGTTTATACAAAATGATACACATAATGATCTGCTTTTGAGACTGCATTAGAAATGTGCATTGGCTTTTCAGTTTGTAAGAGGCTGTGTATCACTCCCATAAGGAATAATGACTAAGATTTTCTTTTTACATTAGGGAGCTGAAGGCACTCAGGCATGGACTCTACCTTAGTCTGAGTCTCGCCCAGTGCTTCCTAAAGGCTCCCATGTGTCATTAGGAGTTGGGTCAGATCCTGCAGCAGTAACTGAAGGCAAGCCTCCCTTAAGCAGATCGCTAGACATGAAAGGAGACTTAATGGACAGGATATATTCACTAAATTCTTGATGTCCAGAAGTTATAACTTTCACTGAAACCATAATTTAAGCACTTGTGTAATCAGTGGACAGGTACTTTCAGCAGCTGATCTTTTAGCTTCCTTTCAGCACAAGCTCTTTCTGAGGTTGCTTGCTCCCTCCGTTGACTGTAAAGGGAGCCTAGATAACTATTTGAGATTAAACACCTAAGTAATTAGACAATTAAACTAAAATGACTTGAATTCCCTCCTGAGGGATTTTGCAGCTCTGACCTTCACCAGTTAGGCTCTGACACTAGTTAGACATATGGACTCCACCCTGTCTTTTGGTTTACATACTTTATTTTTTTTAATAAAAAGAAATATTTGGCATCTCTTACATTTTTACAGCCTCACGAAAGGTACTTGGCTTTCAGATATTTGCTGAGCAATATAGTGAACTGTGCAATTACATCGCAGATTGAATTTAAATAAAGAAAAAAAATAATCTATATCAATGCATAAATGCTTCAGGTCCTGTTCTATTTATTTATAATCAAAACAGCTTTCTGAAAACAAACATGCAGCTGCCTAAAAGCTTTCTCTAAAGTGGAAGATAGAGTATGTTTTGTGGTGGTGTTCCTTGTTCCCTGTGCGCCCCCCCCCTTCAGACATCTGTTGAGCTGGAAGTTTTATCTTTGTCTTTAATGGTATTTTGTTAATTTTTCTTCCATTAACTTTGTCTAAATTCCTTCTTAGAGCCATAAAAACTTCTGTACCTGCAGCACAGTGTGGCATGAAATTGTGTAATTTAATCTACTCCCAAAATAAATTATTCATAAGTATATCTTTGGCAACCCCAATTTGAGCAAATTTATCTGAGGGTTGGTTCTGTATAATGAGCAAGACAGAAATATCAGTCAAAATGGACCCATTATACAGCAAAAGTACAATGTTGGTGATGTGTCTTTCTGATTTGTGACACTGAACGGTTTGTTTTCCAGTTGATGAGATACTCTCCATAAAATTTCTAAAATTTACTGTAGGACAACGTGCTTTGATTCAAGTGCATTTGGTTTGCACAACAATTTCTGTCTTGACTTAACAAAATATTAATAAGTGTCTTCATCAGAAGAATCATTTAGTAATTCTATGAAAAGATACTTATTTTTTAGATCATCTGGTGTTTAAAGTGGAAAAGTGACGTCTTTTGCTACTACATCAGCTATTGTGCCATCACATTAGTCATGCTGACAACTCATGTGGCCTGGCTGACCCAATATTCTTAAGAAAAAGGATGTTTTCTTGTAAATGTTTTTGCTACTAATTTAGTGTCTTGCTGTTGTAAAGTTACTGATGAGTATCCAGGAAAGAATTTATTTTCCCAGTAATGAGGTGTTTTTTTAATCTACCTACGCTAATCCTTTACATCCTTCTTTCCTTTCCCTTTCCTTCCAGTTGTAAGAGAGGAAAAGTAATCCTTGTTGAACTGTCTAAGTTCTGTACACAGTTGTGTGAGGCTGTTTGGTTTTATTCTTTCCTGTCTTGTAAGGAAGTGTAGGTGAGGAGGCAAATACTTCAAAACATGAACTCTAAGGAGTTAGCTAAATCAATACTAACACCATTATATCAATGCAGCTGAAAAAACATGAAGGTTCTATTTTAATAGCTTTCTTAAATCCATGCAACTAAAACAGAGCAAAAAGCTGTGCTTCCTTGAGATCACAAGTGGTATATAGGAATAAGGAAAAAGAAATGCAATCACACTATTCATTAAACTATATTTTTGCTTTAGTACTTGGATTTTAGTGTAACTGATTCCTAGGTGGACATGGAAGTGTGTGTATAGATTTTGATTTTTCTTTCTTGAATGTAAAAGTCTTGCATTTTCATTTTCTGTTGTCCTTCTAAATATGCCTACATAGGTGTTTACAAACACCCTCATGCTTTGGGTGAGAGTGAATTGAATGAGGATTACTTAGTGGGTTTTATATAAAAATGAATGTTCTTAAGATATCTACCTTGCAGGAAAAAAAGCTTTCTCCTGGGAGTATCCTTTCTAATTATTCATAATTAATAAATAAACAAAGAACTGTGTAGTTCTACAGCAAGTAGTCATTAAAAGGCTCTTAGAACTAAAAAGACTTCCTGGTCAGAAAACAGATACCCAGCTGTGCTAAAAGAATGTAGGACTGAATTCAGAGAAATTTCTGCACAGCTTTTTTTGGTGTTTCTGAGTTCAAGAGAAATCATTTAGGACTGGAACATCACTTTTTAAATGATTTGAAGCACACACAGTTTCACTTAAGCAATCCAACTTGAATCCAAACTCTTAGGGTGAAGCTCCTGATTTTAAGCCATCAAGTGGAAGGTGTCTTGGCGTGGCTTTGGTTAATAACAGCCCTCATTGTCCGGGGCAGAAGAGATGGTGCGTGGCTGGGGCTTTGGGTAGCAGTGTAGGCTGGAGGAATTCACTAGGTATCTATGAAGATTTTCAGAGAGGACTTGATGAAATGCAAGCAAAGGCGGCTAGGGACCGCATGCCAACGTGTGCGGGGTGTCGCTTGGCGCTGCTGCACAAATGCAGCCTCCATGGGAGGCAGGTGAGCAATCCTATCTTTCCTTCTGTTGGTGGGTTGTGATGCTGAGAGAAAGCCGCCTTCTGTACTTACTCTGGCAGGAAGCGTGCCACAGCAATACTTTGAAAGCAGTCTTACGCTCTCCCTGTGAGAGGCTGCCATTCCTGGGCATCCCTGTTGCAGTACAGCTCATGGGCTTCCCCTCTCCCCAGGGCTGCAGCTGGCTCAGGCTGCCCTGTCCTCTTCCAACAGACCCTCTAGGGAGCCCAAATTTTCTGTGTATTCTCACGATTTGCTGTAAATATGCCCTGTTTCATTACAGCTTTCTCAGTTTGCAGAACCACCCCTCAGCTGTAATCAGCTCAGTGTTGCCAAACTGGAATAAGGGATTATTCAGACGCTTTTCCCTGCAGAATAATAACCGCTAGATTATTTGCTTCTGTACTGGACCTTCCAACCCCTGCACAGTGCAGGGGAGGACAAAGTGGTTTTTTTATTGATTCAGACATTACTGTTTTCTTTTTTGGATTGTTACATTGAACACTTTCTTGATATTCTGTGCTTTGTTATTTCTTCTTTTCGCAATAAATAACCCCTTGGGATTTCTGCAAATATAGCCCATGTAGCAGGCATACAAACACCCTTGTAGACCCTAAAAGGCATAGGCACCATTTAGTTAAGCAATGTACTTTTTGGCCTGAAGATCTTGCTTTCTTTAGAGCAACTTTATCCTCTTCCACCTGGGTTGTGTTTAAACTAGAACATTGAACTCTGAAGTGTCATTTTCAGTTCAGGTGCCAAGAAATGTTTGTCCCAGCAGTACATTGTTACAAAGAACTTTAAGAATGCCAAACAAAATACTTGCTATACTGCATGATTAATTTTTGTATTTAAAGACTCTGAAAGGGAAATATAGGTTGCCTACTCTAAAGTGAGAGTCCTGGCAGACAGCCGTCAGGCCCTGCTCTCCTGTCTTTTCTTTCCCTTGTCCTAGACTTTCCCTTCCCTGAGTGGTCATTAAATCAGGCAGAGTGAAGACTGATGCACTTTTGAGAGCCAGCAGCAATTAAATAGAACCTTCTTGTAGGGATACGGATAGGTACCCATTGAATGCAAGAAGGAATGAATTTTTGTGCTAGTTAAGACAAAGGTTTAGAACATATGCTGGACAAGAATCTGTAGTAAAATCCAGAAAAGACTTCCTGGAGAAATACTGAGCAGAGTGTGGTACTTCTTCCAGTCTGACACCCATAAACAATTGTGTCATGAAAAATATACATAAAAGGAGAATAGCGGAGGAAGTCAGGGATGACATTTCAAACATGGAAATGTTTGAGCATTTTTTTCCCTTTTCTTTTAAGAGAGATCTTTAACATAGAACTGCTAGACCTTTGCTTGTGAACAATGTAATTATACATCCTAGAAACACACCTGTTGAGAGGAATTTATTAGTACTTACCGAAAGAAAAACGAGGAGCTGAAGGTGTTGACCTCTCTTATTAAAATTGACTTACTAGTGTTTGCACCACCTGTTGCTGCAGTGTTTAATCAGTCTTTTTAGATTGGAGTAGGTATTAGATTAGTACCAGCTGTTTTGAAACTTTGGAGTTATCCCAGCCTTTAAATCAGACTTCTTTAGAAATCATTAAAAAAAGCATAGTTTTGTACCTTCAACTCTGCTAAGTTTTGAGGAGGAGAAAATTTACAAGTTACCATCTTACGTAATCAAAGACGACAAATTGTCAAATAGAACAGAAGGATCTTCTTTTGAGCTTTGCTATTTATATACTGTAGTCTTCCTCAGGAAAGCGGTGACACGGTAGGATGATGAGTCTAAAAACTCAACAGAGGAAATGCATGTAAGCACAAAAGGTCGACTTCTCTCAATAGTTTCAAAGAGAAAAACCTTGTCACAGATGGTGAAGAAAGACAGACAAGATTTAAGAGTGTGGTTTAACCAGGCTGCATATGTGTTAACTTAATATCTCTGAGAATCGAACTTGTTCGTTCAAGACAAGCATACTTCCACAATCTGTCCCACACGAGGGAGGTCCCTCTTCTCAGCCTTAACTGATCCCAGAATCATGCTGCAAGTGCCTTCTCCTGTGGGAAAAGGGGAGTGTGGGGGGACAGCGTGGCTCTGACACAGGAACCCCCACCTTCCTCACCACCTTCAGCTATTTTTGACAGTGATTACGAATCAAATGCACTACGACACTATGGACTGATAAAACAAACTGGTACTTGGGCACTACACTGCCACTACACATGGTGGGCAGTGTTTGGGGATCCTTTTGGGAGAAAGGAAAGGAATGAGGAAAAGTGTTCCACAAGGACATATCTGACAGTAAAGCAAAAATTGCCCCCCTCTCCCGTAAAAGCAGCTACAATGCAACTGTGTGCTGGAGCAGGCCCTGCAGTCTGTTGTACGTGGGAACAGTATTCGGTCCAGTCTTTGATCCTAGGTTCCCTAAAGGTAGTGATTAATAATGAATAATTAGTTACAGCTCCTGTGAGATGCAGGTGACTGCAGGCTCCGGACTGTGTAGCACAAAGGATGGGAGTAGTTACCCTCTGTTTTAGCAGGAGGCGTGCCTACTTTTTTTTTTTTTTTTAATGCCTGTCAGAATGGGCTGGCAAGCCTCACCTGTGGTGTGGTGTGGTGTAGATTATGTTTAACAAGCTTTGCAGAATGAATTTTTTCTTTAAAGGTTGAGAGGCACTTGGCATATTATTTTCCTTCAAATTAAGATACCTTCACATTGCAAGGGAAACAAGAGAAATACTTGTGCCTAAAACTGTTATATTCTGGGCCACAGTATGTTGAAATAAAAAAGAAATATACAGTCATGGAAAAAGTTTTATTTTAACCATGACAAACACTTGTTTTATGACTTACCCATGTGAAGTATTTTCCCTCTCCCACAGCTCTTAGGGTGGACTTGAATTTCCATTTCTACACATACATCAACAAAACAATATGATATTACAACAATATTAGAACGTGTCAGGATTAAAATAGGAAGTAGTATATCTTCACTGTTTCCATTTTTAGGGAAACTAGAAAGACAAATGTAAAATGCTTGAATGAATGTGCAAAACACAAGAATAATTACATTTGCATGTTAAACCAAAAGAAACTACTTTGTTCATTACCATGCAAGACTAAGTGGGAGTGGGAAGAAGCATGTTCTGCAGGGGAGTGCTGCCAGGGATTTATACTGTGTAGGGAACCGCTTGTATCTTCATGTTTTACAAACACATTCTGAAAATATCGGTTTTTGTCAAAAAGCAATGCAGTAAGGATCAGGGTTTTAAAGACAAATATATATATATATATGAAATAGATTCTTTCTTATGTATCCCCTCGGGTTTTTTCAGATGCTTTTGTTTTACCTTTTCCCTGGCAAAGGTTGAAACATTAGAGGTAATGTCACAGAAGGGTGTCATGCAACTTTGAAAAATATATTCCAGCATGGCAATTCTTGTTTAGAACCTGAGTCAAAGCTGACTGAAGCTACTAGGAAAATTTCATGCTGTCAGTGAATGTGAATTCATGATATTCACACGGAGAATTTCTGCTTGCATAAAACAGCTGTGGATTCTTTTGTCTCTAACTGGGCAGATTTTTCACAACAAAGAATTAATTTGCTTTTGGATTCAGTATGCAGTATCGTCTAGGCCACTTAATGACTTGAAATTTTCCTGAATGCAGGATTTTCTTTCTTGTGCATTAGCTCTTCTTAAACAACAAGTATGTGAATGAAATTTCATTTTACTTTGAGAAAATTCTCTGCCTGAATATATTTTCTTTGATATGCCCTTAATCAAAGCTTTCTTGAGGCAAACTTTTCTGATGGAGATAACATATGAACTCAAGAGACACAGCTGAAACTTATTTGGAAACTGTTCAGTTCTCCTCACCTTTCTCTACCAAACCTTTCTGCTCAGTTTGTTGAGGACATTGGTGTAGAGAAGTCAGTAACAGAATTTTCCAGACACCAGGCTTTATGTCTCCAGTATATTTATATAAACTACTTTAAAAAAAACTTCTAAATTCAATTACTTTATTTTTGTTAAAGGCAGACAGAGGTGCTTCCCACTAAGAACTTAGCTAGAGCTAGTAGACATTGACAGACTTGTAAGACAGTATATTTTGAGAGAGACCTTAGTGTGCTAAATTATATATTTCCACTTAGGGAATTGTTCAAGAGAGCAGTAATAGTGTAAGCCCATAGGTGTTACAGTAAGTACATCCATCGTGTCAGAACAGTTGTATTTAATAAAGCCTTATTCCCAACTTCGGAGAGCTTTTAAGATGTTTTCCACTTGGGTAGCTGTTTTGTTTTGTGAGTTTTAAAGATTCAGTTATTAGTTCAGGGAATTTAAAACTAATGTTAAACCCTGAACTATAAAATATTGTATCAAATATTTAGATTGGCGTGAGCTGAGTTACATGGAGACATGTAGTAATATTTCTTACACAACACGGAACAACTGTTATGGTACCACTGTTAAATGGAAGGTCATAATATTTCACACAAAATAAGGAGGTTTTAGGAACATGTTCAACTTAACTTTAGGAGATAGGATTGTACAGTGCTTTTTATTATACGTTGCCTAATTTTAGCAGTGCCTGACTTCATGCTATGTAATTATGTTCTTAAAACTGTGTATTTTTCTTTTATATTTTAAATAGATGAATCAATGTGATTCAATTTTGTTCAAAACTGAATTTATTTGAACTATAGAAAAATCTGTTCAGTGACTCAGTAGGAAGCTGCTCACTATTCACCTCCAATGTATCACATATAGAAAGATAAACCTCATTCTACTCTTCCACTTCAGTATACCACAGATGTAATAAATGTGAAAGCAGGAATCTTAATACAAATGACAGAAATATTTGGGCACTGACCTTTTCCTAACAAACTACTTCTTATCAGAAGTGTTGAGTTTGGTTTTTTGCCAGGTAACATGGGCATAAATAAATAAATTGAGATTTTGGAGAGGAAAATACTAAGATTACAATATAATGATAGCTGCAGATTAGACTGTTTGTGTTTTAGTGACTATAACTGTTTTGGTATCGGTGAGTTGGTTACCACAGAGAGCATGCTGTTTGTTGCTACCAGTAAGCTATTTTTGATCTGTGTTGCTGGTCTTCACAGGTCTAAAGTCAACTGTCTAAATTCCTAAGTTTCTATGGTGTCATGGTTTAACCCATTCAGCAGCTAAGTCCCAGGCAGCTGCTCGCTCACTGCCCCCCCCCCCCCCCCCCCCGCCCCCCCCCCCGGTGGGATGGGGAAAAGAATTGGAAGACTAAAAGTGAGAAAAATCGTGGGCTGGGACAAAGACAGTTTAATCAGTAAGGCAAAAGCTGCAAACACAAGCAAAGGAAAACAAGGAATTTATGCACCACTTCCCATGGGCAGGCAGGTGTTCAGCCATCGCTAGGGAAGCAGGGCTCCATCACACATAACAGTGATTTGCGAAGACAAACACCATCACATTCAATGACATCCCCCCCATTTCATATGCTGAGCATGACGTCGTATAGTCTGGAATATCCCTGTGGTCAGTTGGGGTCAGCTGTCCCAGCTGTGTCCCCTCCCAAGTCCTGGTGCACCCCCATCCTGCTCACTGGTGGGGTGGGGTGAGGAGCAGCAAAGCCCTTGGTGCTGTGTGAGCACTGCTTGGCAGTACCTAGAACACCCCTGAGCTAACAGTCTTCAGCGCAAATCCAGAATATAACCCCTTAATAGCTACTGTGAAGAAAATTAACTCTATCCCAGCCAAAACCAGCACAAATGGCAAACTATTTTGTTGGGTTGCACCTCTGGAGTTTCAGGGCTGGTTCCTGGTGAACACACGGTGCTGGCACTGTAAGCCACCTGAACAGGGAAAGTGTGCCCTGGCCACCCCAGCTGGGGGCCTGCTTTTGTGTAAGGTGGGAGACAGCCCCTGGAAACCTGCCCTCTGCAATGTCAGTGGGCTCTCCGGTGATAGTAAATGTTCACAAAAACCTAGCAGGAAATTTCTGCGAGTAAGGAGAAGTCCTCTGGTGGACAACACCTTAGTGTGTCCTTGTCCTCTTGCCTTGGAGCTAATGTTCCTTCATGCCAACACATCTTGAGCCTTACAAAGCATCTGCGAGCTGGGTACTGTGAAAAGAGGATGCATAGCAAAGGTCTTTGTTTTTATTACATTTGCTGATTTGAGTTGCCTCTGTCCTTTTAGGTATAACTGATATTGGACCAAAGGTTACTCTGTTTTCTCAGGGTCTCTGGTACGAAGCACAACAGAAAAGGGCAGCATGCCACAACTCACCTTCACTACTTCAAAACAGCTTTTTTTTTTAATTTGACCGTGGCCAGAAGCATCAAGAGAGACTACACTTATAATGAATTTTAATTCTTTTTCTCTATGCAAAGGTGGAACATAAAAATTTTATGTCAGGCCTTTTATAAAACAAACAAACAAAATATCGACATAATAACCTGTGGTTTAGAAACAAAGATTTTTTTTCCCCTCTCTCCTTCACACTTGTCATACAGGAATATTTGTGTTTTATGATTTGTTTGGTTGCTTTATTTTTTATAAATACTTTTAAAAATTATTAAAGCCATGAATAAAATGAGGACTAAGTAATTGGATGCTTTTTAGGGTGAATAAAATAATCACAGGAATGGAATAAGTTTATGGTATTTTTCTCTGATGTGCCAAACAATATAATCTTTCGTTCTAGAAAAGGAAAGAAAGTAAAATGTTTTTTTACGTTGTTTTGGGTAAAAGCAAATCTAAAACTTTAAAATGCATTTATCAGGAAGTGAATTCAGCTTCCTCTAGGCAATGGCATCTTATTTTAGATTTTAGAATGTAGATTTCACCTGAACTTAATAAAGGTCAGATCTCATCTCCACATCAAAGTACAAATCCAGTAAATTCTGTGGGATTCTGAGTGCATAATGAAATGTATTTGTAAGGTGATTCTATAGCTCAGTATTCTCATGGGTACTTTCAGATGTTTCATGACACTCGATAAACCTGCAACCTGAAATGAAACATCAACTGAAATAGATTTGCGGATATCACAAATCATTTTGAGATTTCACAAAAATTTTTGTACTCAATAAGTATGAAGTTAGTGCTCCAGAAATCTGGTTGTGAAAAAACTAAAGCAGATGTCTCCAGAATTTCAGGTTATAGCAGCCAGCATGTGGGATGGCTACAAGCAAGTCCCTCCCAACCTGGATATCTGAGGTCAGAATGTCTAACCACTAGGTTACTTCCTAATCCTTCCAAATAATTTCTGGTTTGCATCCCAAATAATCTGATATACAATGGAGGAAGGAACCTGAATTCACTTGTTCTGCTATTGAGCCGTTCGTCTGCTCCCATGAACAGAAATGAATCTACTATGAGAGAAAATAAAGAGGCTGGCTCTGTAGGCTGCAGATTTGGATGGTCTCCTGAAAGGCAGAAAAGCTAGAGACACTTCTTTTTGGTGTGAAGTCCTGATCTTCATCTCAGGTGAGCACTGTTTACCAGCCTATATTTTATGCAAGAGACATGTACTACATAGCATCACTCTTTCTTCATCAGCTTCCTTACAAGATATCCTTTTGACTGACTTAATGAAAACTTGTGAATGTTCTAGTGCTGAAAAACAAAATTTTTCAGCAACAAAAGTATTTTTGGGAGCTCTGTTCTGGATGGCTTTTCTACTGAATTTAAAAATGCTCATTCTAATGAAAATTCTTTCATCTAGTTCACTAGCAGAATAATTCTGGGGAATAGAAAAATTACCTCTGACCCTGTTCTCCTACTGTGTGTCAAAAAGAATAACATTAAAAAAATCACCCACAAACAGATCCATCATAAAAGGATTTTATATTGATTTGCTAGGTTACTGTGTAATTTTTTTGCATTAGAGAGAAAAGGTTGTTCTGGATGCATTAAAATCTATCCATTCTCTTGCTGTTTGGTTTGCAAGAATTCAAAAGCATTTCATAATCCATCATTATATCTTTTAAAAAATAAAAATAATTTTAAATTGTCTTACTTCCAACCTGGTTTTGTTGCATCTGTTTACAAAAACCTTCTTACAATGGAACAAATTTGGATGAAAAGAAAACAATTTTCTTCCCCCCCTGCCCAATCAATCTAGCATCTTTTATTGCTTTCTGAAATACTGCATTCTTATAAGGAGTAGTCTGAAAGGGGAATTCAAAAAAGCCTGATTTTGGTAAAGTTTGCTGACTTGATTTTTTTGTGGCCTTCTTGAGAGGCATTTGAGGAGGAAAATAGGACTTTGCTCTGAATTGTCATCCAGAAGATCCTACTTTTTCCAGAGGCTATGGAGGAGCAATAGGGTGTGAATTAGGGAATCAGTTTTCCTGTGATTTCTGGCACCTACATTATATGGATGAATACCCTTCAAAAGGATATCTTACAGCGGTGTTCGAGCAATCATAGCAGGAGCACTGCTATGAAATTTAAAACTTTTCACAAATTACCTTGGTACTTTCAGTGTTCCTCTAGTTTTTCTGTACTTTTCTACAAACTTGATATATTTAGATGTAGTTCAAAAACCAGAACAAGGATAACCAGAAGTAATTTTGGCTATTGACCTGTAGATACTCAGTAAATGGGTTTTTGTTGTTAATTGCCTTTGCTTAGTACATGAAAGTACCTTGCTGAATAAACAAGGAAAAGAGATTTCTGTACTCACAGCCTGAGTGTTAATGAATAACAATGATGTTTCGGGTGTGTATTACACATGTAATTGAAGAGAGGCGTAAGTCAAATAATGTATATGGGCATTAAAATAGTCCTTAATTACAGGAATGTGATTACTCCCATTGGTCAGATGCTCAGCTGGTCAGAATTCATTTAGCTTTAGTGTCTGGAGGTCTTTCATAGTTTTGGATGTATATTTAGAGATAAGGAGCAGAACATAAATATTTTAAGACTGTATTCTAGAATTTTATAGACAATGTTGAAGGAATGAGCTTCCCTAGGAATAATTTAAATATGTTGAAAGCAAATAGATATGAAATTATTTTCATGCATGACGATGCACAGAAGAAGGCCTTTGGGAAGGAGATGAAAGGGACATGAAGGCTGGCATGACTGGCAAAGCAGAAAGCATGAGAAGAATGTAAAAGAAGAGTACAGCTGCGTAGCATGGCTGGTTCCTGCAGCTCTGAGTGGAGAGATTGTGTCTGGTTGCACTGAAACCACCCGAGAAGTTGACGCCATTGAATCTGTAACTGAGGGGGATGATCTTGGCTTTTTGATTTTTGATGTGGGTTCTTTTCTAAGAACTATCTCATTCAGTATTTCAGAGAGAGCTAAAAGAGATACACAGATTAGAGTATATGTTTCAAAAACAATTTTGTATGTTTGAGTTTTGAGAATATTAAAGTAGGAATTCTGTAAAAGGAGGGATGTGTGTGAGGCATTCCCTAAATATCCTTGAAGTAAACATAAATGCTTAATACTTTAGACAGGATTGTTGTAAATTTGGCACAGTTCTTAATTTTTGCGCACATCCTGCAGAATATGCAATGTGTGTTTTGACTCCAGAGACAACTAACAACAAATATTTGCTGTGAAAGGTAAGATAGTGTGAGAGATGGATGAAAGAGGGAATAGAGAAGCGACTAATATGCTAAGCCAGAGGTAAAGCACTGTTGTCTTGAACCTCAGAAGGCCAAGGCCTCTATACTTCAGTTAGTCCTTGGGACTTTTGGGTATGCAGCAGCTGTCAGAATTTGTCCTTTACCTTGTGAATGATTGGCAGATTATTTAAAGGCAAAACAGATGCTTCTACCTAATTGAATGCAAAACATCAGTTTGAAAGGTCTTTCCATGGCCCCTTCCAGTTTTGGCAGAGCAGCGAAGGGTAGTGATGTTGAAAAGAACATGCATATTCCATTTGTACTTTCTCTTCATCTAATGGCAAAACATAATTATTTTAGTAGAGGTAAACTTTTGTGTTCCCGGGAGTCCTTAAGTAATTTTTGGATTAAATGGCCATATTTAGTTTTCTCTTGTAAGTGGTGTCACTCCACTCTCAACTTAATTATAGCTTGTTTGAGTAAGCTTCTCTGTAATGTCAAGTTTTCCCAAATGGCTCTAGAAGGTCAGCAAAGGTCTGCTGTTAATACTTTCCACAACAACTGAAAGGCTTTCCTTGTTTAAACAACAGTCAGGGAGAACACAATTAGATGCAATTACCTAATTCTTCTTCTTGCAGTGCTCAATGGCAACTGTCAGAGTAGTGGAACAGTAAAGATTAGAGTTTAAGAAAGGTGTTGCTTTGGAGAGTAAGTTTATTGAAACTCTTAACACAGTAATTGATCTTGCTTAGCTACCTTACACGCTGCAAAAGAGTGAACACATAAAAATGGAGGAAGAAAACGCTTCTAAGAAATCACAGGTTGGAAAAAACATATCTATGTTTCAGAAATTCTAGCAAGACTATAATTGTGGAAAAGGCATGGAAATGGATATCGTGAATGAGATAAATGAACCTCTGTAATCTGGTGCCTTGTACCTGGCAGTTTCTAGAAATGACCTGCATGCAAACATATGATTTCTCTATTATAAGAGACTTATGTTCCAAATACTCAAGTAATTATTTTGAGCAAGGCAGAGATGTTTCAAACAAGAATGAGAGCTACTCCTTAAAATCTGACTGCTATGTGCTGGCTCAGACTCTTTGCATAACACTTATTTTGATTCTTAAAATAGTGATTTCCATTGTTTGTTATAAAATAAGTCAAACTAAAGTACGTGGGAAAACCCCAAATGTAAGAGCAATCTTGAAACAAAACATTTTATTTCAGTCAAGAAAGACGTATCAGTTTGGCATAAAGCAGATGGTTTTTAATTACTTTTTTTGACATTTAATGAAAGCAATTTTTCTGCCAATATTTTCCAACCTCTTTTCTATACTCTCTCAATAATTGCACATGTAACCTGCCCATGGTGAAATCCTGTTGTTTTCTCAGTTATCTCCTCATTTTCCTGAAGCATGAGGTTGATTCTCTTTTTTTAACTTTATTTTCTCATGTACTTGAATGTGGTCTCACTACCAACACTTACTTCCCTGAGCTTCTATCACAGTCACATTTTACAATGACAGCACTGAGTTTGCAGACGATTTCTTATTTTGTGGTGATTTGATGTCCCCTGGTTCTTATGTTAAGCTAAATGCTTTCTATATTTCTAATAAAAATAAATGGAGACAAAGCAAATAATTCCAAATGAGGAAACATCACTTATTTCTACAATGATGTAATATCAGGTGCAGATTTCTGGGAGTTTGAAAAAGTCAACAATTTTCCCCTTTTTAATTGATCTTTTTTCATTTGTATTTTTGTGCTGTTCTTCATCTGATTGCTTTGGGACTACTTTTCTTTTCTTACAAACAAGTTCCCCAGGTGCTGCTGGCCACAGCAGTGAAAGAAGCAGAGCCAGAATGCCTCCTGTGTTTTTCCCTTCTGACTCCTTTGAAGGCATCCAGCTTCCCACAGGGAGCATATAAAAAGCTGTCTCTGGGCTCCTTAGAGCAGGGAGCTGTTTGCCACTCCAACACTGAAAGAAATCAGTCGGGATGGTCTCCCACAATTAACCACCGATCTAGGTTTTTATATGTATTTTTCTGTTAAGATGATCAGGATGATGTGAATTTTACACAAAAAGAATTTAATTCTTTTTTTTTCCTTTTCTTTTTTTTTTCCCCCCCGGTTCAGATGCACACAGCCAGCTGCTGGCAGTGAAAGTGGAAGTGCTTATTTAGGAGTACCACACATGGAGTGAAGTCCTGCACTTTCCTCTGTGGTGCTGCCCACCTGCTTCAACAGCAAAGCAGAAGGACCACCTGTAAGCCCAAGTGCAGCCCGTGCTCCGTGTCTGGGGGATTGCTGAGCTCTCTCCAGAGACTGCCGAGGCGAGCTGTGAGCGTGCTGCTGTGGTGCAGACACCTGCCCACCAACAGCACTGCTCAGCACACTAACTCCTTTTACATAGGCTGCTGCACACCTGCCAAATGGCAGTAACTTTAATTTACTGTCAACCAGAGATGTAAGCCGGATACACAGCAAGTGACCCAGCAGGGCAAACCTTCAGATCACCTTTCCAGTCCCATGGGCCCGCTATTTCTTAGCAGTGGTTTCTCTGCATTTTAAAGACATTGACATGTGTTAAACAAAACTGAGTGGAAAAAATTGCATGTGCATGCAAACCCCTTTTGTACTCATCTGGCAATACTCTTAAATGTTGTGACTTAAAAGGGAAAAGGAGAGATCTCTTTAGTAGTATTAGAGAAAGTTTGGGTGGCATATTGATGTCGTGGGATTTAAAGATGAATGATAGATATCTCTTCTTACACCAAGTCATTTGTGAAGTTACAAGGTAAGAAACATCAGTTGAAAGGCTTTGACAAGGTAATGAGAATTATTTTCTATAGTAACAGATAATTTCTCCCCATTGCAATAACCTCTTAAGTGACTGCATTTAAGATGTATACCACAATGTTCCATCCCTATGCATATATACAAACCCCTTTTTAGTTTTATGTGTGATCTGAATGTTAAGGTTAGTTTTAAAAAAAATAATTTCGTTCTTGTTGGGACTTCCATGAATACAGTTATAAATTCACTCTTATCAAATTATAAGTTAACTATCTTCATGGCTTTCTACAACCATTCTTCATACCAAGACATTTTATTGAACTCTAGCACTTTATTTTTTTAATTTTATAATTTCATAATAGTTGTACAATAATGTGTACAATTCTTTAAAATCACTTCCATGCAATCTAGACTAATTGTGCATGTACATGAATAGATCTATGAACACATGAAAATTTGCATTTTCTTTGTTTCTGCTTAACTTGGGATGATCTGTATGTGCATAGATGTATGTAAGTGGACACTCTGCATATGCTGCATGACTTCAAAGCATGCAAATTGGGACGGTAAAGTAGAAAAATTCCAAGTATCAGAGAGCTCTGGCTTTAAAGGTGATCCTAAAAGAGATGACGTTACTGTGATTAAGCTGGACCACATGCTCAAGGCCCATGTCACTCATTTTTTTTGTGTGACCTGGCCTATTGCAAGACTAGTGATTATCTTAGTGCTGCTGTCCCCCATTTTTCCTAAAACTACCCATGATATCCATAAATGTGTCTGTCAGTAATGGACCTGATATGTTATAGCATGACAGCATGTAAAAACTGTCTATTCAAAGGAAATACAATGTGTTTTGAGGAGCTGTCACTGTTGCCAGAAAGAAAATGTCTTTCTGCATTTGAATTCTGTTCCTGAAGGAAAAAACACCAGTTTCCACCCGTCACGTGAATCTGCTGACAAAAAACTTGTGCTTCACCCAAGAGCTAAATATCAAATGGCATTTTCCAGTTTTCATCATTTGGTCTTTCACTAAATTGTATTCATGCAAGAGGATAAATTTTGTGTTGTGTGTAACTGTCATCTTTTACACCTTTTTTGACTTCTGACTATACAAATGTAAATATGACTGTAAAATGATCACCAACATGTGCAAAAGGCGAATTTTAACTTCTGCTTTAAGAAGTATTTGGTTTCAATTGGTACCATGCAGGTCCTACACATGCAAAGCTTGTGCAAACAATTCGGAGAGCTGAAAGGTGTGGGATGCCTCAGAAAAAACAAATACAAACTTGGCCAAAGAGTAGTTCCCATAGGCGTGTGAGGACACTCTTTGCCTACCATGACTACCTAGGCCTGTTGGGCTCCAGGTTGGTGGGCATCCTGGCCCAGCTTGCAGATCCTTCTTCCATTTTCTTTAATAAACCAGGTCGAGATGAGAAATGTTTTCTGTGGGTACACAGGATAGCAAGCATGTTGTCTTCCTTCTTTTCCTGACATAAATATATGGCAGTAGTCTTAGTTCTGTGGAAGAGCAGAGACAAGCAATGGGAAGGAAACTTCCCAAGAGCAGCCACAACACAAAGGTAGTGTTTTGGCATGGTGGTTTTCATCTTCTGGCATCAGTGATGACAGAGCTCGTTCCTGCTTCTGACAGTGTAGCCCTGCATTATTCATACGTGCAGGGCTGTGAAGTCAGGGCTACTGTATGATCTGTACCGCACTGTATGTCAAAACAAGTCACCAGCCCACAAGGGTTTGCTTCCCCAGAAGAACCTGTGGGTCATATTGTGAGCCAGATCCATCCTTGCTGCAAAGGGATTCATAGCTCATTCTACAGCAGTGCTTTTATCTGAGGTGCCACAGATTAAAAGACATCGGTGAATTAATTATAAGTTGGCTTCAGTCAGTGAGGCTGCTGAGTGGTCCTCCATACGTGTGCTTTGTAGAGCAAACATGAGGTGTTGGTTTCTGCAGAAGCAGCTCTTTGCAGAAATTTTTTTGTTCTTTAGTTTTGGAGGGAGTTATTTACCTGTAAATGCTCTGTCTCTGGAAGACATGAACTGCAACAAAACTTACTGTGTGCAGTTTTCTTCTGCCAATCAACTTCTGGAGGGCATTTCTGTCGAGGTAATTTTTGGTAGTCTTCATATTTTGCAGTTTCAAAAAGGAGGCGATGCATCTATTTCACTAATTCTATCTCCATTTTTTAATATTTTTATAACCTTAGGGTATGCAATGTCATGAGAGTGAGGTGGGAGGAGGGGGGAATCCCCCTTTTACCAGCTTTTATTGGTGTCAGCATTACAGAGGGCTTGGTGCCCACTTGTGCCTACAAAAGCACTATGTAAACAATGAGTGATGTAGTGAAATGCTGGGGTTGTCCAAGGGAAAACCAAAACAGAATACAACCCCCCCCACGTGTTACCTGCAATGGTTTTCTGTGAAAGGCAGCTTTGATGGACTGGCCCTCAAACCACAGGTCTGCGGTGCCACTGGTGCTGTAACGTCATACCGGGAAAAGCAGTGCCGTGTGCAAAACCAGTGACATCCAGCCTTTATAAAGGAAGAATTCAATCATCTTTTACTCCTGTTAGTCATTCAGAATGATAGTGGGAGACATGCACCACTGCTGCAGTATGCTGGAGAAAAGGTAGGTTTTTGACACGCTGCCAGACACAGTGGGTAGTAAAGACTGGTGGCTGGCTATTTCCTCCCGACGCGAGCGGCTGAATGCAAACTCTGAAAGACAAAAGCAGGACAAAGGAGGAAGAGGCTAGACAAGTATGATTTGTGTCTGTTTCTGCTCACTTCTAGGTGTGGACTTTCAGATGTAAATACAATAAAAGGAAAATAGAAATGAGAACAGAACAAAGTTGTCTGTCAACATGACTTCTATGACAGATTTTTCTTGCTGTTCAGCAATGATTCTAATTCAATTGCTGGCTGCTGTGAAGGAGATGAGATGCCAGAAGCAGAAGCGCTGCTAACCAGAACAAAAAATAATTACTAGTAGAAATGTGCTGCAAATAATTCCCTTGAAAATACAGTTGCATTGTTCTTCTAGTTTGCTTATCCCCCAAATATTTTTGTTTTCTAATCATTGAATTGAAATGCATTCCAGCGGTGTGAAACTCTACACCTGATGACATAAGAAATGTCTGAGCAGTTATGCACGACCTGATATCATTATATTTGGGAGATTTGCAAACCTAATTTTCTTGAAAAAACTTCATTAGACAGGCTTTTCAGAGAGAGGGGGAGGAGGAAAGCAGGGAGAAGTCTGTCTGGTTTGGCAGGGAGAAGTGTTTGCTTTGTTTTGGCTGTTTAGTTTGTGCTCTAAAATCAGCTGACATCTAAGCATATTCTGAAGGTGTTTCTTTTATCAACCCTGGTCTGTTGCAAACTGGTACCTGGGTATAATTTAGACCAACAAAACCAGATGAAACAGGAGTGCCCTGGCTGTATTGTAGTGCTTGGACAAGAGAGACTGGCTGCGGCTTGGTTAAGGACTCTGACCAGAGCTTGTAATTACAGCAGCTGTAGGGACAGAAATGTGCCAAACTGATGTCTAGAAAAGCCTTCTAGGAAGCAGAACAAACTATGTCACACATGTCCAGGACTATGCCCAATGATGGAGAAAGATAAATATGTGGACCTTTATAAAATAAAATGAAGGCAATAAGGTGCTGGGGAGTTTGGAGCTTGCTTCATATCTTTGTGGGAATTGTTCTTTGCGGGGCCCAATACAGTTGACTGAGTAGACTGCCAGACAAGCACCAAAATGCACCGATATAAGGGGTAGCTTTTATTCTCACCATTTTCCTGATTGGACCAGCAGATGGAAATGGAGATGTGATCATTTATCTTCAAAATTGCCCTAGTAATCTGCAGTGTTAGCACAGATTACGTTATAATTGCTAGAACTGGAATAAAAGAGATTGCGGCATCTGTAAAGCTAGCGGTAAATTTAAAGGATATAAAAATCAGCTCCATGTCAGGGGACATTCTCACTAGTATATTACATTTCATGTACACAAATGTAGCGATGAAAGAGCAGAAGCTTATGACAAACATCATTTGAATTTTATTGTTGAATTTTCTCTGCAGCTGGTCTAGAGAAGTTACTATAAAATACAGTCCTTGCAGCCCACGTTAGTGCAGCGCAATATTGTGCAGCACCCAGCCTGAGACAATGAACTGAAAGGCACAGTCCTGTCAAAACTGCTATGGGACAGGGTTTTTTTTGTGTGTCCTTCTCCTTAAAACTTTTTTATTTCCCAATTTATTATCACTTCAGCCTCTAAATAGTTTAATTTCACAATAACAGATATAAGTTTCAAAGCTACAGGCAGAAAAAGGAAGACAAACCGAGACGAAAATCAAGTTATGCACTGATTAATTAGGGCAGTATTTCAGTCTTACAGCTACTGCAGAACTGGGATGAGGTTTTGTCAGAGAGTTGCTTACATGAGTCAAACAAATATATGGGTACTGGTTAACTGCATTTAAAGCCAGAGAGAAATTTTTGTGCAGTGTCAAACCTTTTGATACAACCTCATCCTCCATGTAAACTGTTTGACCAGTTCAGCATACCATGACCTTACAAAGCTATTGGATATGTTCTTGTACTAATGAACCACACAAAAACCTCCAAAATAAAGATTTAAGTGATGAAGCTTAAAGGAAACCCTCAAAGAATAAGCTACAGCTGCCATAGCTGCTCAGCCTAAACTGCAATAGTATAGGTATGCAAAGAAAATTTCGGTTTACGAAGTTCATGTCGCTCTGTCTGCTGAGAAATCAATCATTCACAGGTGAAAGTACTCAAGTACGTTATCTTTTAATCTTGCTTTTCACTTATTTCTCTGCTGTTTTTCAGGAATTGTTGGAAATTTCTGAAAAAAATAGGGCTAAATTTTGTTCTCTGCTCTGCTACAGACTTAGAAGTTTTCTGGTTTTGCTTTGGTCTTGGTGAGAAAAAAATTGCCCTTGTAACAGCAATGACTGCAGTGTCAGAAACATAAAAGGGCATGGACTACTAAAACCACAAAAGTTATAATACAGGTGAATACAAAATCAGCACTGTTGATTACATTCTCAGCTATTTCACCACAGATTTATCATAATCAGAAAACAACAAAGGGAGCTGTCGAAAATAATACAAGCCAATGTTATTTTGTCTGCTGTTCTCAGAGCCATACAGCTCTGGAAGAAATCCAAATAGTAACTAAATTGAATAACATTCTGCAATTCAAAGAGATTGTGATGGGAAATGGCAGGAGCTAATGAAATATGGTGCAAGTTTAACAAACACCATTTCAAGATGGGATGTTATTGCACAAACAGCAGTAAAACCTCTTCATAGAGATGATGAGCAGACTATGACTGCAGTAACACCCTATTGCAGGAAGATGACATTTTAATTTAGCTGACTCTGCAATCCGGAGGGTTAGATTTAGCCTGTTGCTGAAGACTGCGCCTCATGCTGTAGCAGGAGACCTCATCTACTGCTGCCTCTGAAGAGAGTGGCTCTGGGCTGAGCGCTTTCATGAGCAGTGAGTGCAAGCTGGCACGTTGCGTGTAGTGGCTGTATCCCTCTATTCTCTGCTCTGCTTAAGCAGTTGGATTACCAACTCGCTACAGGCTTTTTCTATTATAACATAACTAGATACAGGACTCTGCTGGAGCATTTTTCAGCACAACTGCTTGTTAAAATCACAGATGATTTCTGAACTGGCTGTTAGAAACCATCTTTGGCAGGCGTTGCTCCCGGTTGATTCTGTCTTCTCCCTGGAAGCTGTATCTCCATGTTTAACTAGCAGGAGGTTCTTCTTCCCCCTAATCTGTTTAGGCATGGACCCAAAAGTATTCATGCTCTGCCCTCTGTCCCCAAGTCCCTGCACTCTCTGGCAATCCCAGCCCTGCTGCTGGCCAGAATGATTGCCAGAAGCTTGGCATCTCATCTGGATCTTGGATGCCTTGAGCTGGACTTCTAGGTTTACACTTTGTAGAGTGATAAATATAATTTGGTGCCTTAATCTCTGGAGGCTCATCTTGAAACACCTGAAAGGCTCCTGATTTTCAGAGAATGCTGTGTGCAACCAGCTGCAGAAAATTGTTTCTTAAAGTTGTGTGAAGCTGGGAAATGGAGAACAGTGAATTCATAGTCAGCTGTGAATGCCATCTGAAGAACTCTTACAAAGCAAAAATAAAATCCTGTTGTAGCCTTTACTGTTCTGTTAACTACTTTGGTCTATATTTTTAAAACTCATTTGTGATAATTTGAAAATCATGTGTTTAGAAAGGACAAATTTCAACAGTTTGCTTCCTGTGCGTAAATGGGCAGAACTTGCCCTCGTCATTTTTGGCAGGACTAGATTACGAAGTGTGTAGGTAGCTTTAAAGTAGGTGCTTTAAAGGGGAAGGACTATTTTATTTAGAGGTGTCACAAAGTGGTTTGCTGCTTAGAAAATTAGGGTTTTTTTAACCTTGGAGAATACCTAAAATATATGGAATGAAACCAGATTGTGCTGCTTGCCATTGCCTCTGTTGTGCATATGTCTGGTACTCTGATGCATGCTAGAACATCAAAGTAGCGTTTCTCTCTTTTTGACACAGAACAAACAGAACCACTTTTACTCTGAGTCATCAGACAGATGTTGCTTTGGTGACAACATGCTACATACACGCTAGTTACAGCACATGTGGGTCGTCTTCTCTGACATCTACACAGAGCTGGAGTACATTGGCTCCAGTAATACAGTAAAGGAAGTAGGCACCAGCAGGGAAGACCAGACAAAGCATAGAAGAAGAATTATGATTTATTCATTATTTTCCCTGTTCACTATGACCTAAACTGGATGCTAATTAAAAGAACAAAACACTCAGCTTGCAAGTAAAATGGATTTTTCTCTGTTTTAGGTGGATGGATGGCTATAGGTAGAGGATGACTATCAGGTCAAGATTAAAGAAGTTGTTTAGGTTCCCAAACTTGAACTGAACTGCAATATGCTAGGCACAAAAATTGGAATTGCAAGCCCAAACACTTTTTTTTTTTAATTTGGCTTCTGGAGTTGAGTTAAGAAGTACCCGTGGAGATGATGTGATCCGTCATGAAATCTGTGGCTGCAAAGGTAGAGTTGGACACACTCAAGCCCTTACTATCTAAAATCTGTGCAAGAGTGGATCAGAGGGTGGAACTTTGTAATTTTCTTTGTAACCCTTCCAGAGATAAGCTGACACAGAGCTGTTAACAATTATGTATGTACAAGGGACTAAAGAAGAAGCTCTGAGACTGCAGTAGGCTTACTTACTACTACAACCTCAAAGTCTTTTCCCCCTAGAAATTAAAAGAAAACAGGTGAGATCTTTAAATTCTCTGTGAGTCTACTTCTCCTTTGGGCTTAATCTCATTTACATCAGAGCAAAGTTGTCTCTCACATCAGTTTCAGATGAGATTGGCAGTGTTTTATTTCTGCTTTGAAATCCTTTCCAGTGGTTGTGACGACGAGGGGAAATCAAGCCTTCAAGGCTTCCTCTCTACAAATGCTAACCATAAGAATACCGCCTAACCAGTTTAGTTTGCCTCTATAATTACTTAAAGGAGTACAGCATAAATATGAAGTAGGTGTAAATCTCTAACATTTCACACTCACCATTTGCACAGATGATGTTTATTTTACACACAATATAAATGAGTCTAAACAGCTCCCAAAGCTGTAATGTCTCAGAAAACCAGGCTTTCTGCTACAGCGGTTGACAATGACTGCCTAACTAGTTGCTTGAGTACCACCAAATTTCTTAACTGTCCTTTGTCCAATAAATAATACTTTACAATGCTGTCAGTCATAATATTACGGTTTGTGAGCTTTGTCAGCGTGAATCAATTAGTTGTTCGAATATGATTCTTCCGTATTAATCTTAATTTAGATAAGAAAGATAACAAATATAAAAAATGGAAAGACTGTCTAGAGCAAATGATGTCATGTCCAGGACATAGAAATAGGGCTGAATTACTGTATCCATTTTTTTAATTATGCATGTGGTCATTCAGTGCCTGAAAGTACTCTGAACCCCCCTGGTATGTTTAGCATTAGCAAGCCCTCACCCTCAGTCTTATTTTTACTGCTATATCATGTTTGCACATAGTTTCTTGCAAGTGTTAGCATGTATTAGGACAACTATCAGTGAGATTGTGTAGATTGGAAGCAGTTAGTGCTGCTTAACCAATGTTGTCAAATCACACATCATAAAAATGTTATGGTCAAATCTGAAACAGTGAGAAAAGAAAGGCTTGGGTATAACACGAGGTTTTTGTAATATAGCTGACAAGCACAGTCCTCTGAAAGTCTGCTTTGCATAGTGCTTGACTGTTTTGCTGGTGTTATTTTGATAGCTTGCCAGTGCCTTGTAGATATGAAAGCAATGTAAAACATGCTGCTAGGATGAGCTACTGTTAGCTCAGTAATCTGGGAGCGCACTAGTTTCCTAATCATTGTATTTTCATATGTGATTTTCTGATGTATGAAATATTACAGGGTAAAGCAGTTGGGCTTTCATTTGTTTACCACTGCAGAGCCCTGGCTCGTCTGGTCTGTCCCCTGTGGATATAGCAATGGTTCAAGCACAAGCATGCTGTTGTGCAGACCTACACTGCGCGACACAATATGGGCATTTTCCCCCAAGTGCTTGAGCTGTAAAATAGCATTGAAAAGAATATAAATCTATCCCATGCTACATAAATAAAAAATAGTGTTGTCAGAATATTTTGAACATTTATCTTTACAATCAAAAAATCACCTTAATACAAATTTCTCTCAAATCTGTCTTTCCCCAAACAAAAGAGAAAGCATAACTGTTCAGTTTTTCCCTTTCTACCCTTACTCTGAAGCAAAGAATGAAGGGGAGAGAGTGTAGAGTAGAGGAAGAAAATAGGGAAGTTACCGTACAAGAAAAGTAAAAATTCTCATCCAAAAAGCTCGTGAAAAAGTCAGCTAATCAACCTTTTTGTTTTCTAAAGAAGACAGCAGAAACTTTATTATTATTCCTCATGGAATTTTCCCACTTTTCTTAATAAACTGAATAAGCATTATATATTACCTCAGCACAGTTTTTCACCGAGTCAGCTGTCCTCCAGTGATTTCTGTTAATTATACTTTTAACAGAATTAAATTGTTCTTACTGAAAGCATATAGCTAAATATGTCAAAGACCTTCTAGGCTTTCCCCAGGTCTTCTCATCAGCTTGCCCTCTACGAAAACAGCCTGCCAAAAACCCGAAGTGTTTCATATTAAACAGGAAAGGATTAAGATTTGGTGGATAGAGCGTAGGAGGGGGACTCAGGAGAAGGCTTCCTTCATGCTCAAAAATTGCTCTGCTTCTCAATGTCAGGAATTTTGAAGTGCCTAGCCACTTCCACAGATAGGGATCTGTAAACCAGATCACCTGGGGCTTGCTCTTCAGGTACATGGATAGGAAGGTACAATATTTGTAAAATATCCGTGCATTCTCTCTGGAAATCTATATCTAGAGATATATGGAACAGCTATTCTGGACGTTAAAAGTGTATTTAGCTCAATAATGTGTCTCCAACACTGGTGAACAGTGCTTGTCTGAAGAAACATGCATGCATATGCCTATAGCCCTTATTTTTCACAGCAATAGATTTCTTTCACTCTTGATGGTGATGTTGATCACCATTCTGCTTGTAAACAAAGTGAGGAGAAAGAAACACACTAAGGATCACATTAACTTTCTCTTAAGGAACAGCCTATAGATCTTTAAAACGAAGATGCCAATAGAGGACTTCAGAGCTTATTCATTAGACTTGCAGAATTAAATAGAGGAAAAAAAATCCTTGGCACAAATGCAAAATTTCCTCTCTCTGTTGGATAAAGATTTCTATTTTTCTCTCGCTCCTCCTGGGGAGAGATCGCACTACAAGTGAAATTTGCTTGGACTTTCTTGTGCTCTGGGGAGGTGCAGAGAAGGAGAAATTGCAGAGCTTGGAGACCCCAGGAATGCCTGTCTTGCAGTCTTGTAGCACTGATGGAGCAGCTGCTCCAGTCTTACTATATTTATGTGTATGTCTGTTACTAGTAAGGACATAATTTAGCAGAAGAAAAATGGATAATTTAATCAGTGAATGTTTTTCTATCTGTTGCTGGTTGAAGGAAGTAAAGCAGCACTGAAATTTAGCGGACTGTTATATAGATTAGCCATCTAACATTTCTTCTCTCTTTTCCCATATGTGTCTCGTATAGTTCTCTTGTTGCTGGCAACATGGCCTATAATGTAACAAGAAGGTGTGCTACAGAATTTGTTTGTTAGCCACCTCTCCAGCAGAATATAATAAGCATAACAAAGACAACACAAAGCACATGACACACAGCTTTCTGCACGCTGTTGTGTTGATCCAGCATCTGTCAGTTTGAGAAATTAAAGCCAAGCACCAGAATTTGAATTGGGGCTCAGAATTACAGCAAAAGACACGAGTTTGGGTCTCATTGTGCTCAGCAGGGGTCACGCTCCACAGCAGATGTACCAGAGGGAAAAGAAAACAGATGTAGGTATGAAGAGACTCGAGTCTCTGCACAGTGAAGCTGTTCCACATTGCTGGTGTTATATGGTGTTATATATGGTATTAGAACAACATTATGGTGGGGTGTTGTAGTTCAGTTGTTATTAGTAAGTGTCATTGTGTGCTGATTGCAAGCACTCAAGTGTTCAGAAGGGGGAATCAAGGATACCAAATGGGGAAAAACAATACACAGGAGTCTAATATCCTTAAGAGGATAAATTATCTTTTCCTTGAGAAAGCAGAAAATGTTAATGGCTAAGTCTGCCAAGACATTTTCTAATAGAAGTAAATAAAGATGCAAAAGATCATTCCAGTCCTTTTATGTGCAATTATAATATATCACTTGTTCTCTTACTGATCTGTACAATTCTGGCATGACAAACCAATTGACTGACTGTAGAATATTCCAGTGGCTTTATGGCTGGTGAATCAGGGGAAAGGTTATTTTTGGTTTTAAAAATGGAACAGGAAAGAGCTGATAAGTGTGTGCCTTTCGGGAGTCTTCCTGGGAGTTATTGGGGCTTGGCTTGTCATTGTGTGTGAAGCCACATGTACAATTGGTATAGATTGTTACCAAAGAGTCGCTGAGCACGTAGACCTGTGCAGTGCTTGCCATGGGGCTGCAGCCAGCTGACTGCCAACTATTTGAAGAATTTTGGATATGGTAAACATGCTTCTGCCAGGGTAGCCTTACCGTATACAACACAGTGGCAGGTGCTTCATAGGTTTCTCCACACACCAAGTAAAAGATTGTGTTTCGAATGGCTTCAGCTTATGCACCACCTTCTTCAGCTGTTTCTGTAAGGCTGTCGCCGGGCTGCTGAGATACTCCTGTGCTCCACTGACCCCAGGTAGCTGAAGCAGCCTTTGGTGATTCTGGCTTAGATGTGATGCGCACCTCACAGCGATCAGGAGGCTGTGTAAGTCCTCTGGTGGTCGCTTTGGACACGTTTTGCCATGAGCACAGAAACTCCACAAGCAGGATAAGTGCAACTTGGAAGTGTAAAACACTTACTTATTGGAGAAGACACACAAAAGATAGTATCAACACCTTGCTAAGCTAAAGATGAGGTTGCTCACCGCTTGCTGTAAGGCATAAGAAAATCTTTGCTGGGTAGACAGGGAGACACTCAGCAGCTGTGCTTTGTCTGAACCATGATGGGGGTCCTAGACAGCTGGGCCCCTGGTAGCGGGGATTACAGCAGGCACACAGGTCAAAGCAACTCAAAGTCCAGGCTGCAGAGATAGAGTTTGAAATATGGCTGCATATTCTAATCCTGGGTCCAGAGCTCAAACTGTGCTATATTCATGAGAATATAGGTGTGTGCACGCTAAGCTTTCCCAGGAGTACCTGCTAGGTCTACCACCTGCTGGGTGGTTGGTGCAGCAGGTCAAGATGATTTATTAAATATAAACTAAAGCTCCAGATTTACTACTTTAAATAAAAAAAATATTCTATCTTCAATGGAGCAAAGTGGCAGAGGTTGTGAGCTATGCCATATTCTTACACCAGTAAGAAGATGAATTCCTATGTCGCTATGATAAGATGACAGCGATTTGTTCCTGACCAGAGAAAGTTTGTACAGATTACTGGTAGTAAGATTTGTTCATTAATTTATTTTTTTTAATAGCTTATTAAGCCTCTTCCCCATCTTGCCCCAGTGAACCTATGGCAAGCTTTGCTATTTCAAACATAAACTAAAGATGGGGTGCAACAAAAAACCAAAAAAACCTTAATTATGCTATGAGATGTGGATTTAATGATAAGTGGGCTATTGACTGAGTTTCCATAAGTTAAACTGAATATTATTGTGCATTAGTTACCAACAACTATTTAATTCTGCTGTCAGAGCCTCTTAGTCTTGTGTCAGGTAGTGCAAAACCTTGTGACCATGGTTAAGTACCTTCTTAGAGCTTCTGAAACAGGAGAGCAAGGAGGCCAGTGGACTAAATGGAAAGAACTTAAGGGAAGGGGCAGAACAGTATGAAAAGCATTTATGAAGCAGAAATTCTCCTAAAGAGGTTGCTAATGTTAGAAAACCTCTCTCTGTTCTCGGAGGGATTGTACAAATGTTCATACTAGTTGCTTGTCTGCTTTGATTCCTAAACGCTATTTAACCATGCTGTCTGGGGACTAGAAGCCTTATGTGTTACATTATTCTCTGGAATGCTTTTGCAAAGACACATTTCTTTTGTATCACAAGGAATTGCTTTAAGCTAGAGGAGGAGCTCTGGAGTTCAGGTGCATGTTATATAGTCGCTTTGCTCCAAGGGCAGTGTGAGGTAGCAGAGGTTAGGCTGAAGCACACTGGGGCTCTTCTGGAAATTCTTGTAATATTCATAACTCAGATTAAAAAAAATGCAAATAGTACTGCAGCCCATTTTTCTCTGAAGAAGTCAGGCACAGAGGTGAGACTGACTGGCCTGTAGTTCCCCAGGTTGCTCTTATTTCCCTTTCTAAAAACGGGGCTTATGTTTCCCCTATGTTTACAGTCCATGGGAGCTTCATTGGGCTGCCATGACTTCTCCAATGTGATGGACAGTGGCTTAGCCACTTCATCTGCCAGTTACCTCAGGACCTGCGGAGGCACCTCACAGGTCCCATGGACTTATGCATCTTCAGGTTCCTTAGATGGTCTTGAAACTGATCTTCTCCTATAGCCGGCAGTTCTTCATTCTCCCAGTCCCTGCCTTTGCCTTCTGCAACCTGGGCGGTGTGGCCAGAGCACTTGCCAATGAAGACAAGGCAAAAAAGTTGTTGAGTACCTCAGGCTTCTTCCTGTCTTGGGTCACCATGTCTCCTGTTTCCTTCTGGAGAGGGCCTACATTTTCCCCAGTCTTGCTTTTATCACTGATGCTTTTCTTGTCCTTGATGTCCCTGGCCAGATTTAATTCTATCAGGGCTTTAGTTTTCCTAACCTGATCCCTGGCTGCTCAGACAGTTTCTCTGTATTCTTTCCAGGCTACCTGTCCTTGATTCCACCCCTGCAGGCTTCCTTCTTGTGTTTTATTTGTCCAGGAGCTCCTTGCTCATCTATGCAGGCCACCTGGTGGTTTTACCCAGTTTCCTCTTTGTTATGATGCATCACTCCTGAGCTTGGAGGAGGTGATCTTCTCTTGCATGATGCTGATGAAGCAGGAGGCTTCATGGGATAATGCTCTCCTGGCATGTCCAAGGTACCTCCTTATATCATCTTTCATTTCAGAAGCAGGTCAGAAATGTGTTCAGCCATGCCTAAAATAATTCATAGATGTTGAGTCCAGTGTACCAGGTCTGAACCTTCAGTTTGCAGCACAATTTGAAACCAAGTTGAACCACTGTGAGAATTTCATATGCTCTAAGTAACTTACTTTCAGGCTTATGTAGAGTTTTCTTGTCTCATGGATACTGTGCACATTCAGAGGAGCTGCAACCCATTTGCAGGTTCCCATAAGCATGGTTCTGGCCATGATGTATTTCCCCTGAGAAATGTTAACTCCCCTGTTTTTGGTATTAGTTTGTTATGGCAAGATTTTACATTCTCATTTGAGTGTTCTACATACATGTTCTAATGGTGCATCACTTGAACAAAAAAGAGCTAACTAAATAAGGTGCCCACATCTAGATTTAGATGGCAAATTTCAGGCAATGTTGTGAAAATAACCATTCTTAAAGCTTTACGTAATCTTGAACTATATAAAAAAATAATTTCATAAATGTGTTTAGACTAATTAACTGATTAATACCTAAGTGCCCCCCTTTTAAAGTCTCTTTATGTAACCAGCTAGGTACTGCTTCTTGCTTAAGCTCATTTCTAAAATCACCAGTATGACATCACTACTTGAGAATGACATAAGTCTTCGTATTAATGGTAATCCATGCAAAGAGCACTGTTACTAGAAGGGTAGATAATTATGTGTTTCATTGTGTTATATCAACACAAATGCTCTTTGGCTACTAAACTGCTATCAAGTGTGTATCATTAGTTTATGCAATGTTTATAAGTTCACTACAAATACCAATTAGTATGGCTGACGAAGAGGACCTGATCTGTGGAACAGTGTCTGCCACCTCTGTTTGCAATCCACAATGGTCTAATCAGTCAGTCTGAAGTGCTGTGAATAAAGGAGAAGATCCTGGTTCTGTTTCAATGGGTTTATATTGTTTTCAAAGAGAGTTCCATAGCTTTATCACAGTTAGTGGAGCTATACCAATTTACACTGGCTGAAGAATGGGTAAATGCTATTTAGGAGAAACTGATACTTTTTAAAGTTCTTCTGATGTTGCCCAGTTGCTGGATTAAAATTTCATGGTATGAAGGTGGCAGCCATGAACATGCAAGTTAAGGTCAGACAATGGGCAGAAGAGCAGATGTACAGTTTTTGGCAATATCACTGGTTCTTCTACAAATATGATTTCCAGATGCACTCCCTTTGCTTTAATTCTTCCAAGAACTATTTGCAGAAGTTTTAAAAATATTTTATTGTCTTAGTTTTTATGATTCCATTTGATAAAAACAGTCCATCTTTACCAAGCACACATTGTAATATTCAGCTACACCATGGCAAAGTGCTGCGGTTTTATTTTCATTGCATTTTCTAAAATTAGTATAAACCATAGAAGCTGAAAAACCTTCTTGGGAAAGGGGTTGATAAAGATAAAAGAAAGCAGCATTTAGTTTTCTCCCCAACCAGTTCCAAATGTGCCACTGTGCCTATTACATCCCATAAACACCAGGGCAAAAGCACCAGCTGCTCATTACTCTCAGAGGAAATGCTATTTCCTCTCATTTTGGCACAAACTATCCCCCAAAAGGAAAACAGCCCTAGTGAGCTGCAGCTAAACATGAAGTATTTGTAATGGTGTTATATATAAACAATGTGATGTGATATGTCTCTCCTGACAGCCAATCCCTATAAAAATATAAAATAAAAAGATGCACTAAACCAAAGGGCATAAAAGGTGTTTGCATTTGAAACTGTTTCTGGAAGGATTTTCCACAAGCTCGACTGTAACTGTTACTCATTGGGTGGCTGGGATAAAGACAGGCAGGGAACTAAGCACCCTTAATACGTTAATGCCACTCAGAGGTCTCCTGCTAATGCCAGTTAGAGTGCAAAATCTATTAAAAAAATAAAATCAACTGAAAAGCACTATGTGCTGCTTTATGTTAAATGGGAGGCACATTGAAACATCATTAATATTTGAGATGTGCTTTGATTTAAAACACTCATTAGTGCTTCCCAAGCATTGGAAAGCAAATCAGTGGGAAAATCAGCATTCTCTTAAGCAAAGACTCCTGAGGATCCTTGAGTTGTTGCTCATCCAAACACCAGCCCAAAGCAGCTAGAATCCATCCCACACCAGTATAATTTTTATTAGATAAATTAAAAAGGTGAATTTTCTAAGCTTTTTGTTATTCAAGGACCACAACTGCTGCCTGCTGCTTCTGTATTGAATGCAATTCCCTATGACTGCCTTCACCATCACCTCTTTTCCCAGATTCCACTGCCCAGGTGGATCTGAAGTACAGGTCTGGAAAGAAAAAGAGAAAATCCAGCAGTTTCACTAGGGCCAGCTGATATAGAAAAGACTGGCAGCTGCTAATAAAAAGTTCAGGGAGTTAAAGGTGCAAAGCAAGGAGGATATATTAATGAAAGGTCTTTTACAGAACAATTTGTTTGTGAATTTAGGAGAAGAGGCAGTAAGTGACTAAGGAGGTTGAACAGAGACTGGGAAGGAAAGGTGTCAACACAGGACAAAGATCAAGTACAACTAAAGTATATCTTGAGACATATCTGCATGGCACTTAAATAATATTGTCCTAAGGCGCGGGTGGACACTAGAAAGTAAACCTCAGACTAAAAAATCCCCAACCTGTCAAATCAAGTGAACAGGCTGGACCAATTTATAGCAGAGTTTCAGACATAGTTTGCTGCCTTTCCATATTAGGGGGAAAGAAAAGTAAAAACAAAAGTCAAGTCACAGTAGTTACTTGCTAATAATCTGAGTAACCCATCTAAAAGATTGCGAAAACATAGCAGATGCCAGTAGGATTGAAATTAAAGCACATTCAACTCGGAATGCAAATAGTTCTGAGACCGTAAGGTTTCCCTAAAGCTCTGGCAAACATTTGGCTGGATTGATATTTTGGGCACTGATCTGCATAGCATCTGATTGTGAGCTGAATATGAGCAATGCAGAGAGGCAGATTTTTGCTGAAGAAAAAAAGGTTGCCTATTGCCTTCTGTGAGGCTGAGAGACGAGTTATAAAAAGCCTTATGGCGCATTTCCTTGGTTTCAGTTGGCATGTGGAGCCTCCAGCCCCGATTTCCACCCCGGGGGCGCTTTGCAGCACAGCACAGCGTGACGAGGGGTGTTCTCCAGCATCTCAGTCTGCCAGACTCATCCCTTAGAGGACAGAGCCAAAGGCCCTGGGTCAGGCCAGTAGCTGATGTACACCAGCATAATCCCAATTCCCATCAGCCTTGAAGTAGTACTCTGCCAAAACACACATCGGCTTTTGGTTTTGGGGCTGCCAGAGAAACAGCAGAAAATGTCAGTATCTTACTAGTTTTGTTTTTCTTCTTCTCTTCCTCGATTTCATGTAGCATGCTAATGACGGACTGGAACGACTCCAACATTTAAGTTTTGAATGGCAGTACAGAGGTAGCTCCCAGTTTTGGTAGTCATAAATAGTGTGTGGGTTAAAAAGTTGTCGGGAGTTGTGTTATAAAACAAATGTCTCTGCTATCTCGTGAGTACAGTGAGCATTGGCACGTTTTAGTGCCTTGGGTGAACGTGTGTACTCCTTCCTGGGTTGCAGTCCTCCAAATAGTGTTTTACATAAACATCTTGGCATCAGGCTTGATTCCTATTTCCCTGACATCTTGCTGTTGCTCATCGCAGGCTTATATTAGACTAGAAGAAAGTGACTTTGGAAAGATGTTTGTCTCTTCTAATTAGAAATATAATAGTATAAATAAAAATTTTGTATCGTCTTTATACTGTGTTGGTATCAGATAGACAATTGAATCTTTATTCACAGAAAGTTACAATGCTAGAGCTTAGTAACAGATTTTTTTGCTGGTTGACTCTGAAAATGTGCTGAATTTTCATAAAATTGGTTCATATAGAAATGTTTATTTCTAAACTGTTAAAAATATTTAGCTGTTAAAATCAAAAGAAAGATTAAAACATGTAAAAAAAAATTCATTAAAAATTAGAATTTTATCAGCCTTGTAGGAGGAGTTAGTTTTTGTGAAAATGAAAATGTCATGAAATATTTCACATGGCCTTATACTGAAAGACTTATATTAAAAGGCTTGGATTAAAACCAGCCTGTATGTACTGCTAATTATCCATGTACCACGTCTAGTGCAATTTGTGTCAAAAGCCAGTCAAACATCCAGCAACATTACAGTCTTATTGCCTAAGAACATAAAACTAAAGAAGCAGGGAGTTAAATTCTCCTGTCTGAGGCAAGATACTGCTTCTTAGCGCTGAAATCCGCTGACATGGAAAGAGAGAGAGTCTTTCATTGCAGCTAATGGCAGTGTACCTATCCTGTGAGTAATTACCAGTCTCCAGTCTTTGGAGCTTCTCTGCTCATGAGACTAATGTTTATTCAGAACAATAAATATAAGGTCTATGACACTTTTAAAGTAATGTTCAGATGTGTCTGTGTAACCATGGATGAGTGGTGCTAGTAGTTTTATGCTTTAGTAAACATATTTGACTCTCTGAGTGCTCCAGGGACAGTAGTGGAGTGTGGCAGATGCCGTGGAAGCTGTAATGATTTGCAATTTTGGATGAACTTGTGGTAATAGAGAATGTAATGACAAGGTAGGAGGATCAGCTTTCATCGGCTTCATTTTCTGCTTCATACAGAATATTAATGATTCATTTAGCATTGATCTGTATGGATTCGGAGCACAGATTTGTATCTATAATCTAGGAGATTGGTTAATTTTTATATCCTCACACTAAGTAAATCTTACTAGTGCTCACAGCTGTCTCTGTGTAGTTAATGACCCTGAATAAATTCCATTATAATTCCTGGATGGTGCAAAGGTTTTTCATGGTGAGGAGCTGAAACCCTGCCCACCACCAGCTATCAGCCCAGGTGTAAACTAGCAGTCTAGCCCCTAGGCTGAGTATCTTCCACAAGGTGTTGAACATTACCTGCTACCAGATACTTCAAACGGGAATTTAACACATTCAGTCTCCCAGAGACAGGGCTACCTTTTCCCCAGTCCTAGGCAAACCTCATGAATGTGTTTTTATCTGTATAAGAATCCCTGTTAAAGTCAACATTGCTAATCATATACGTAATGCTTAGCTTGATTTTTAAACATTTGCAGGTTCCAGACCCATGTTTTCAGTTTCAGCCAAGTGAGAAAAGTAATTTATTTCTCTCAGTGTGTGACGCTCTTGGAAACTTTGTACTTCTGACTTGCTAAAAGAAAAAATACTTTTACTTGAAGTAATCATTTCATCTGGTCTAAGCATTGATGTGTCAAACATAGTGGGCTGGGAGAAATTAATTTTTACTCATTTTCTTTGTCACAGGTGAACAGGAACATTTTTGCAGGGGGCTACTTAATGCACTTTTGAGTTACGAGTAAAAGGATTGTTTCTTTATTTGAAACTGTAGATACTTGACAATCAGACACAGTAAAATAAGGAAATGACTATGGCTTTTGGGAAACAGGTTTCTAACCAGTAAGCATAAACCTGGTACCAATAGAATGGAAGAAAGATCTGTATTTAATCAATTTGATCAAATTTAACCTTTACAAAATTGAGCTTTGCCTGCATAAGTCATGCATGCACCTGCTGTGCAAAAGGAGGAAATCTTCTGTATCTAGGAGACTACAGCTAGCTAATCAACTTTAACAGTATATTATTTTCCTGTTTTAAAATTTTTTTCCTATTTAAATCCTAGGGACTGACTAACAAGAACACAGAGTACCTGTGGTGCCTTTTGATTTACAAGCTTCTAGGTTCAGTCCACAACTCAAATTTATCTTGTTCATAGCTGCATGAGCAATGTGAAATTTAGAGTAGCTATCACAAAAGTGTAATAGAAGAAGTAGCTGAAATTTTCATTTTAATGATAGGATTAAAACAAAATAAATATCAAAATGGTGACTATCAAATAACAAAAGGAATGATAAACATGTTTCCTTTTGTGTTGCAAAAGAATAGCCCTCTTTGGGTGCTAGAACTGTCCTTAGGGCCAGGTTTAGATATCAAATGCATACTGTCTAGCACCTGACTCTACAGCAGGAACTGCTGATGTCAGTGGCACCATCTGCAGAGCAAGAAGTTACTCAGTGTGATGAAAGATGTAGAAACTGGCTCTCCATAATTTCAAAATATTTTCCCATCTGGAGTCACTATCATAGGTACTTCAGTGGAAGACTGTGACTGTTTTTCCTATCTGAACTGGGGAATCCTCAAGTCTTGTGTTATGTTGAAGATGACCCAGGGAAGTGGTAGCGTATAAAATACTGACTTAAGTCAATAGCACCCTCCTACTATAGCCCAAACCCACAAATTTATAGAACAAGCTAAATAAGAATCTCAGAAGTAGAGAGAGCTAATCCACACTTTTAATGAAATGCTCAAGTTAAATATCATGTTCTTTCTTTTTCAGAATAATTTAAGTGAAAATGCGTATCAATCCTTAAATGAAACTGTGGACAACATAGGAAGAGGAGGTTAATTTTTTACCTAGGATCTTTTAAAATGAAAAAAGTTGTTTAGGCAGCTCCGAGTTACACAGGCAACTTGGCTAGTATGAATAACCACAGGTGGTGAGTCAGCAAGCAACTTTAGGAAGCGTGAATAAGTTTGTTTTACCTCGGGATTACACAGAGAAGGGAAAGTAACAGTTGTAATAATATCCAGTGTATCTCACTGGAGAATTCCCTTTCACTCTTTGGGCTGGCTTTGCTCGCTGTGTAGTCAGATCTCTTTTTCGTTTGTTCCTCATGGAACAGCCCCCAGGCAATCAAATGAAAGCTATTTCATTTACTCTTTCCTAATTCACCCAAGTATCAGTATTTTTCATGTAATGTTCATGTCCTCCACTGGTTTGTGAATATATCCTGTAGTGCTTTATAAAAAAAGTGGATAAATTCCTGTATTTGATGTATCTAAGTGGGCAAATGATGCGTTGACTAGATGAAAGTGGAGTTCTGATTTATCACTTCTTTACCTAAGTTTACCCTTACATTCCCTGCTGCAGTCATTGCCTCTATACTCCTGCTTGGGAGATTCCAAACCACACAGAAAAAGAACAGAGAAAAAGAGCAGAACAGACCTTTGTTTGACTCAGATGAATTTGTCATCTTTTAGTAAAAGTCAGAACCCAAATACTTTGATGTGTGAACACATTATGAACTTTTTCTCCAGTGCTTTTCATGTTACTAGGACTGCAAAGGAGACATTAAATAGTGGAGCTCCTCTGATATTCCAGAAGCAAGTGCCAACAGTATCTTACAGAAAATCTATTCTCATGGGTTTTCAAAGAAAATAACCTGATCCAAATACACATTTAGACTCTGGGTACTTATTCAGAATAAAACAATGTTTCTTTGGTTCATCTCACGGGGAGTCCCTACCCAGTTTAAACCAACATGAGTCATTAGGAGTTCAATATTAAAGCAGAACAGAATTAACTTGAGACAGTTTGTTTTTCTTCTTGGGGACTTTTCTGTTTAAAAACTCCTAAAAATGCTTCAGAAGGCTTTGGAAGATATACATACAAATACCAGAATTAGTGTATGAAACAGTTTTGGGGTTTGGTTTTGCATGGCAAATACTTCCCTTTCCCCGCCCCCCCCCCCCCCCCAAGTTTTTGACCATGACAATATAAATATTTAGAATATAACAGGTGACTGAGCTTTTTCAGGGCTTCTTTTAAATTTTTTTAAATTAATTTCTTAACCATAGGAAACCATCTACCATGCTTGGGGTTTCCTCCCCCTGCCCCCGCGCTGAAACAGAACCAGTCTTACAGTCACTGTCTGCCATGAATAAACGAGAAAAAAACCTCTGGGCCTATAGCAGCCTTCTGTAGCTAATTTCCTTAATGCCAACATAGATATGTCATTAATGTGTTGTATATCATTAATATCCTTGGCAGAAGGTAACAAGGGCTGTGGGTAAGCAATAGAAAAATGAGATGTACTGGTAGTCTGATCTAATTGCCATCAAAGCCAGGGAGTAAAGAAGCGATTCACAGACTGTGTGGGAAAGTAGGGCTGCCATACATGAAGGTACTGTCTTTGAAGAGAAGAAAAGTTTGTCAGTGAAGTCTCACTGAAATGAAAGATGTATAGAGCTCTTATTTTTACTTCAATTATAAACCATAGTAGAGATGAATCGAGAATGCCATACTGCCTCTTACGTGATTTTTTTTTTTTTGGTTCCTCATTTTCTTTTGTAGACAAAGTTGCTGATAGTCACAGTAAAGCAAAGGTATTTCCTAATGATTAAATTTTGTTAGTGTTCGGAGTCAGTGAGCACATGGTACAGCACTGTGATCACTGTGCAACAGTTGGAACATGTCTTGCTGTTGCTGCGTCTTCCTCGCAACTGCCAGCAAAATGACTGTGTTGGCAAAAACAGCTCCCAGTGCCTGTGCTGTGATGCTGGGAGAGGGCAACTTGCTGTAAACTACAGACTGTCTAACTTGCCGTCAGAATACTTGCCCATTAAAACTCTGCCTTTCATAAACCCAGCATTCTTAATAGGACAATTTTGATCTTGCACTTTGACTTTGGTTGCAAGTGTGCAAGCTTGCAGGAGCTGGGCAAAGGAACCTGTAACCCCCTCTAGCCTCTTCCTGGGAAGCCCAGCCCAGAGTTCCCAGCTCTGTTACCTTTCAGCTTGGGGATTTGGTGGAATCGCCTGCTTATCCCATGATCCTATATTATTTGGCTCAAAACATCAGTATTGCAGAGTTTCCATTAGTTTCAGAATTTTGACATTACATCTTTCATCTATCTTCAAAGTAAAACCAAAAGTTGTAGTGCCCACCACAATAGGAATTCTGGGTGTAAACCAAAGGGCTATAGAGGTGATATGATTGCCTGTATACGCTATTGAGAAAAGTGAGATGCTTGCCATTCGCTGTGATAATTAAAGCTTTTTCATTCATGCATGGTAGATTCAGCATTACTGCTATCCTTGCTTGACACTGTAGTAAAGAGTGTGTAAATCAGATGACTGATTTACAGTTCATAAAATAATTTATAAAACAGTTAAGATCTCTTAAGCCCGAAGCCTGTCTTTAGGAATAACTTTTATTTCATTGGAAAAGCTGGGTACTTCTGAGGTGGAAAAATTCTGAAATCCTTCCTAAGTTGAATTATAAAAAGATATGGTTTTTGTCATTCAGCTGCCCTGTAAGTGTGTTTTGGTGGTCTATATGACTATTGCAAGGAATGATAGCAGTAATGTGATAAAATTCACGAGATTGGTTTGAGTAAATTTTTTAGGCCACACATGGTATTGCAGAAATAGTAGAATGTTAAGCAGACAAAATAAGTTAAAGCATCAGCTAATGGATGACTGCATACAACATCTGTATACATTTTAGATGTCATTTTGGGTACACAGCAATTTGTGGAACAAGCAGATCAAGGCATTTGCAGCAGCATTTTTTGAAAAGACAATTCGCTGGAAGAATTTGACAGTGTTTTACACTGTCATTTTTAATTATGTTTTAGCAGTGTCAGTCTACACTTCAATTTTGAAAATATTATTTATTAATTTAGTATAATTATTGCATATGGTAGGCCAGCTTTACTTTGAAATGAAAATCAAAAATCTCTATTTGGATTATGTTTTTAAAAGATTTTTTTTCCTCAACATAGATGCTTTCTTCTTGTTTTCACTCTGTCTACACTGATGTGATGAGGTAAAAAGCTCATTTCTTTCAAATGAATATATAATGATGCTAGTACTAAAACAGTTAACTGGATAGCTGATATTTACAAAAATCTTCAAATGTAATGACTTCAAGTTCTTTGTTGAATATTCATTAAATATCCTTTTCTCATAGGGCTTATAAATCCTCAGAAATGCAATACATATGCACTTTAAAATTTGACAGAAAATACTCATATTTCTAAGATAAAGGGTTTTTTCTTCTTTAAGCACTCTCTCAAATCATATATAATCAGGAACATTGGCAACACTGCTGCTCAGAGAAGGACAGAGTGAACATCAAGAAATCCAAATGAATTCAATCCCATTAAATGTAATGGTGTGGTAAATCTCACTATACCATCTGCTGTAGAAGGCTGAGACACTATTGGAATTCCACATCTTATTTACATAGTAGATAAGAATGTGTTGGGAGATTTATACGGCGAATGAATACCCAGAGACAAAAATAAGTTTCTAGTCTGTTCACATCTGGGGAACATCTACATCTGTAGAGCATTATACAAAAACTACTGTAAGTTAGCCTTTCTGTGAAAGACCCTGCCACTTCATTCCAACATTACACATTAAAAAAAACCCAAACAACAAACCAACCACAAAACAGTGAAAAGTTCCTGGAAACGCTGGTGGGACCTGAGCTACTTCATCAAAAGAAAACATAACCTCCCCTAAATTAGTACATATTTCCAAAGGAATTAGCATTGAACATAGCAGCAGATAGGTTGTATCATATTTAAAACGTCTGTGCTGTGAGTTCAGAAATCAGCCTGTGGCAAAACATTAAGAAAAACATGCCACAGATTTATTTTTTCCCTCTCTTGAACATTTAGATTGACACTCTCCATTTTAACTAGATTCATAACTTTCATTTACTTAATACTGAAATAGAGCTGAGCTTCAGCCTAGTTTTAAACCAGATGATATCACCAGTGTATCTTGCACAATATATGAACTATAGAGGAATAAAACACAGCACAGTAGCATATCCACCTGATGTGCTCCTCTTTATCATTATATTTAATAAATCTTGAGCTTCCTTGGAAATGGCATGTCCTTTGCGCACATTGATTGTAAAACCCATCACTTGTCAATTCAGTTAAACATTAAAGTTCTAATGCATCAAAAGTGCATAGGGGAGCTGACCTGGGCTAAGAAAGCATTTTATGCAGGAATATTAATAGAGTTCTTCTGCAGCTGCCTCATGTACTTCAGATTGGAAACCTTTGAACCAAAGCCAATTGACAGTAACATATTTGGAAAGGAAGATGCTTTTAAATTACCTCCTTTCCATTTAATCAGACAAGCAACCTCTGAATCCCAAGCCGTAGGTGAATGTTTAAGAGAACATTCTTTATATAGTTAGCTGAACCATGCCCAAGAGCGCCCACTGACAGCTTTCCTATTACCAGAAGGACAATGAATCATATGAACTTTGCTGACACACATGCTATAATAATTGTTACATTTTCTTTTAGAATATATCCTTGGGCTCGCTTTTGGCCTCACCTTAAAGGTGACAGCTTGTAAGCCACATAACCTAGCCTGCCACTAAATCATCAATAACAGTTCATAAAATATCCTGTAATAACTTAGCAGTGCATTGGTACTGATCTTAATGGAATCAGACATCAGCAGTTATGCTATTTCCTCCACGGATTCTGGATACTTCTATTGAACATTTGTTAAAACAGTTGTTCATCTACAGTGTACATATTCCTGCCAAGCTTCATGGAAATATTTCTATTCATTATTTTTTCATGTCAGTTCTCAATAGAAGTTCATCTTTTCTATTTAGAACTCACTCTGATGCTATATAGACATCTTTGTTTCATAAAGCAGACATAGTTGTGTACATTAAACCAGACACATTTGCATTCCCTTCAGGTTAATGCCCAAATTTTTGCAACAGCTTTCCAAGTAGGAACACCAAAACAAGATTTTTTTAATGCATTTTTATATATCACAGCACTATTACTTAATTCTTTTATTTTCAAAAGCATACCTTAGGCAAGCCACATTTGTGTCCACTTGATTTTTCTCCACTGAATGCTCTGAAAGAGATTTCTGGGAAGTGCGAGCATATTTTGGATGCTAGTGCATTACTAATATGAGTAATTGTCATTAATGATATATGCCCTGCTACAGTGGAACAGCTTCTGTTCCAAAGAAATTCTTATTGAAACAATATGGTCATTACTTTTTCCTTAATCATGGTAAACGTTTATTAGTAGAACCGATGACAATAATTTTATCATAGCGGATACTTACAATAGAGTTTAGCTAGTGTTTGCCAAGTGTGGCCCCTTTGGTCTTGGATTTCCTCCTGCTTTTTTTCAGTTTGGCAGAGCCTCGGGGAGTGGTGGTGGTGGTGGTTGGTGGCATTGCCTACAGAAACCCCCACATCCCTGATGAACCTGGAATATCGGGAATGTCTTTGCTACTTCTTACAGGCTGTGGCCTCAGAGATAGGGAATGTCCTGAGCCCACCCTGCCATCTGGGTGTCCCCGAGGAAGGTCATATGCCACATGGGGAGCTGCAGGGTTGGTAGACTGTCACCAAGGCTAACAAAGGAGACATGAAAGTTTACTTATCAGTTGGATGCAGTTGGCTCAGTTAAAGGCTTGCCAGAGTACTTACCTGCATGATTTTATGCACCTGATTTAACCAGCGAAGTGCTAACCCATTTAGCTGTGCTCCTTGTGCAGTCAATAAGCTCCTCAAGAGCTGGAACAGCTCTCTGTTTCTGTGGTTCTGCACTGAAGACTTCTGTGATTAGGTCTAAATACAATTAACATTAAATCCCTTCTCCATGTTAAGAAGTGCTGGGATCCATTTCATAAAATTGCAGTAAAGCCAGTGGTGTTGTCAGATACCAGTTCTATGAAAAAATGATGGATTTTGTGCCGTGTGGATTATTCTGTGAAATTAATTTCCACATAATTTTATGATTTCTCTTTATTTTTCATGAAAGTAGCCTATATTTTGCTGTGAAGAAAATGACAATAGAATGCACAAACCATAACCTCTTTGTTTGATCCCCTTCTGACCCATTTATATCTTTCAAAGGCAGCAGCATTTCCAGGTCTGCCTAGTAAAGGAAAGACTGTGGCTTACAAAACAGTGTTACTTTTGACCTTCTTTAAGGACTCTGTAGATGCCATGTATGGAGCTGCAGATATAGAAGGACATAAGGAATGACTAGAATATAATTCCTTCCGGCTGCTGTAAGGCTCGAGACCTTCATAGTTTCAAGCTGAGAAAATATGTTTCCTTTTTCTCCTTCATCTCCCCAGAAGGTTTTCCAAGAAAGACCCTCCCATATCTTTCTTGATCTCTCCAAACTGAAGGTTTCCACAAAAGCTTTAGTATCCAGCAGTGTTTTACCAGACGTTCTGGAGTTTTTGATTTTCTGAGCCCGCACCCTGCCTGCTCAGAGAACATTTCCAGGCTGTGACTAAACTGTTACAGCAACAACAAACACCTAATTTCCTCTGTCCCTTGTCACTAGGCCCATTATCTTCAAGTCTCTGATCTTTCATTTTCTCCTCCCCACACTCTGTCTTGTCTCTTGTGTGTGTGTGTGTCTTGTCTTCGTCTTCTTTCAGACCAGTCTGCTTCAGATCTAATTTCACATTTCATCCGTTCTTCTTGAGATATCTTACTGTATCTCATGTATGAATAAATACATGTATAAATAAATATGTGTAAAGGCATGTATGAGTAAATAGGCATTGTGGTAACTTCATGATTTGACTGTGACCTCTTTTTTTCTAACCCTTCCTATTGGCTTTTTTTGCTTATGCTTTTTACATACATTATTTCATACTAGCACCTTGTTGTCTCTGCTGAGGGCACATGACACATGATTTATTTGGCAATTCTATTCAAATAAAAATGGAAGAACCCCATGCAAATATAGTTCTTATATTCACCTGAGCTACTGCTTATTTCCTTAGTGAAAATGAAGAGAGATGATTGAGTTGTCTACTCTAGGGAACATCTTAAGTCCTAAGGAACATTATGCAACTGGGAAATACAGAGGTCATAAAGCCTGCCTGGACACAAGTCCATTTATTATTCCCACTGAAGGGGTATATCACTGCCATTGTGGGCAAAGGTGGCAAAGACCACTTAAGCATTACATAGGTTTCTGCTTTATTTCCAAGGCATGGATTTTTGTCTGTCTTTTTTTTTTTTTTTTTTTTTAATAAGAATTTCAATCCATTTCATGCAATCTTGTCTTTTCCAGTCTACAGTATGATACCTACAGTAAATACAGTTATCTTTTTGATAGAGGTTGTTTTGAACTCTTGATCACAGGTTGAATATTTCAATGTATTGTGATAATATCCAGTATCTCTCTATTTCACATATTTTGTGATATTTTGATAACACTCCACTTATGCAATTGCAAGTCTTTCTCAAACATGAATAAATGTTTACTTTGCAGGAGGAAAACTGGCTTTGTAGCTTTCAGTTTCTCTAACACAAAATTTTGAAATAATCAGACTACGTTACTTCTCATTCAAAGACAACCAGAACTGTTCTACTGGCAAATCTTCAGTGTCCCAGAGGTCTGAAAGTATCAAATGACTTTCTTGGCAACTAAGATGATCATTAAACATGCGCTTTAATTTACTTCATGACACTTCAGCTTCTGGTATAAGCTACTAGCTGAGCACACAAGATTTAGGAAGTCAAATATAATCATAGAAGAAGTACACAGGGTACCACTGAGTACACTAGAGTCTGTGTAAAGACCTTACTGTAAGGAAGGAGGAGAAGCAAACAGCAAACTATGTTTATTCAGTCATGATGCATACTTTCTATATCTTTCTCTTTCATCTTAATTTAGTTTGCAACTAATTATGTACTGGTTTTGCCAAATTAATTATCACACTTTTCGCTGCCCATTACAACAAAGACGTTAGCTGTTGGCTGACTTCTGGCTAATCACTGTAGAAAACTGTTTTGTATCGGTACAGACAGGAAATAATGGTATCCTTGGGTGCATTAGGAGTGTGGCCCGTGGATCATGGGAGGTTATCCCCCACCTCTACTCTGTCCTGGTGAGGAGTGCTGTGTCCAGTGCTAGGCTGCCCAGTTCAAGAGAGACAGGGAGCTACTGGAGGGGGTCCAGCGGAGGGCTACAGAGATGATGAGGGGACTGGAGCATCTCCTGTATGAGGGATGGCTGAGAGAGCTGGGCCTGTGTAGCCTGGAGAAAGAAGACTGAGAGGTGATCTTATTAATGTCTACAAGTATCTTAAGGGTGAGTGTCAAGAGGATGGGGCCGGGCTCTTTTCAGCAATGCCCAGTGAGAGGACAAGGGGCAATGGGCACAAACTGAAATCCAGGAAGTTCCACCTGAATCTGAGGCAGAACTTCTTTACCTTGAGGGGGATGGTGCAGTGGAACAGGCTCCCCAGAGAGGCTGTTGGGTCTCCTTCTGTGGAGACATTCAAAACCCTCCTGGACATGATGCTGTGCAACCTGCTGTAGGTGAACCTGCTCTAGGTGATCTCCAGAGGTCCCTTCCAAACATGACCATTCTGTGAGTAGTCAAAATACTGAAGCTGTCAAAACAAATTGTCAGAAAACATAGATATAGAAGTGTATTTACGCTTTCAAAATAGATTTTTGGCTTTGTCTTCTCTCACAGCACTGGAAAAATTACCAAAAGTTCTTTGATAAGGCTGTGTGCAAAGCAGTGAACCATAACTCAAACCTAGAGTGAACTGGAATCCATTATAAGTTCAAGCTGTATTCATTCATAATTTTGTTTATTATTTTAGTACTTCTAATATCCTTCTCTACAAGCAAACCAATATTTTTTGCCTTAGGTCAGCTAGAGAAAGGCCTGGTTTTATGCTCATTCCCACCCCTCCGGAGTTATGGAAATAATATAGAAAATGCTATTTTCTGTCTTTGTGGTTGCAAAAATACATTGCTGTAGAGTTCTGCTTTTTCAGAGTTACCCTTTCACAATGAAAGGATGTTGGGGGTCCAACTGTGGGTGGTAGAAGTGGCCATAGACTTGCTGCTGAAGCACAGCCTCGAGACTATGAACATTTATAGCTCCATCCACCCCATATGTGTGGTTAGTTATTTTTCAAAGAGAAAGTGTCATAACTTTTGTAAGACAGACTGAATACTCTGAAGTGTGCCATCTCTGGTGTGGCTAGAGATGCCTGCCAGTCATGTCTTTGTCAGACCATGGAACAGCCAATAACCCTTTTCTTCTCTGGAATATTTTCAGCTCGAAAAACTATTTTTTTGAAACAGAAAACATAAATTCTTCAAAACTGATGCTGCGCATAATCTTGCTTCTGAAAACAAACAAAAGATACTTTCTCCTAAAGAACAGAAGTGGGCCACTCTTGTTCTCTTTACAGTCTCTACATCCCAGTGAGAACAGTGATGTTGGCTCAGAGATACCAGCATAGAGTAATAAAGCTGTGTTCCATCATGTGGAATACCTTTCTTTAGTTATTACTCCACAGATTTTCAATTTTTTTGTATGACTATGAAAAATACAATGCCCTATTCTACCTAGCCAAGAAGCACAAAATTCCATCTTACTGACTTAGGGATGTCAGCAGTAAGGATATTAATACTTACTCACACATAGTGTTTTTCCTATGGCATTGTGACATTAACTACCCTGGGAAAAATCCTAGAGTATTCCTAGTGAAATGACACAAAGTAAATCTAATTTTTAATGGAAGCTTAGATCTCTCCAGAGCCCTTTTTTCATCCTGAGGTTTTAGCCATGCAGGATGGAGCCCATTAAACAGAAAAGCAGTGAAACAATATTGCAGAACAGTGCATATTCACTCATTAATGAGTTCTGATGAAAAACTGGACATTTCTTGCAGGGTGGAATCTTTTCATTCTTGGTTTGTTGGGGGTGGGTGGGGGTATGGAGGGACACAGCAGAAAGGGAGGAGGGGGAATCCTTTAATTGTTAGTGCAGGTTTTAAACTGACAAGCCTCAAAGGCAGAATACTGACTCTTTGATCTTAAAAGGGTTGTAAAAGGATGGTCTCACTTGTGTTTATTCAAATACTTGCAGGTAAACGCTGATAATCTAAACTGAGTCAAAGCTGCAGAATTTAGCATAAGTAATTTGCATATCAAGAGCCTCAAAATAAATACCAATTCAGAGATCTTAAATGTGGTAAAAAACTAATCATGACTTGAAATTAACTTGGGGCTTGCCTATGTACTGAAGCCTGTGCTTAGGAAACTAAAATGTTCATTGGTGACCAATAGTCTATTAGATGTGTTTAACACCCAGTAAGATGGCTGGCTCTGTGGTCCCCAGTCACATCACTGGTGTTTGGGGCACATCAAGAATGAAAAGGCAACATGGCAGGGCAGAGAAGAGTTGAGCTGATACGCTGTGCATCCTCAACAGCAGACGTTATCCACTGGAGACATCCTTGGGAGACAGTCTGTAGCTGATTCTAGTTAATAGCTGTGAGAACTGCTCGTAGTGAGTACTCTTGGAGATAACTTGCAGTTCACTGTTTCTGGGCAGAGTTGTTAATTCTTGAACTACTGGTTTCTTGACAAGTTTTTTTTACTATTTGTAATTATTCGTATTTCAAGTAAAGTTATCACAGATTCTAAATTACTTGATTGTCTTCAAAATCTATTTTTAGCACATGGTTCCTGCTATTTATTTTACAGCTAATGACTTGACATAATTTTGTGCCTGTTTCTTGACTGAAGGAATGTACATCCTGTAAGAGCACTGAGCGATCCGTTAGGAAGCACAGATCCTTCATACTTCCTCTCCAAAAGTCAACAAAAATTGTCTGTGTTTTGGAAGTCTTCTGTGAGATACTAAAATTAGTATTGATCAAGTCAGATCAGCCATAATGCCCAACTTCATAACATAAAAGTTTCAGCCTCTCTGTTCCCTTGGGGCAGTGTTTAGGACACCAGCTTTTGTTAAAGAGACTAGGAAGTAATTTAAATTTGTGCAAAAATTTGCAAACTGTTTCCTTTAGTCTGACCTGTTATCTCATTATGCAGGAAGACAGGCTGATTACAGTGTTACAGAGTTAGGTCAGCACTTCAGTCCTTCTTCTGTACATTTCTGTGCATTGTCAGTTTGTATGTCACATGGACAACAGAGATCTGTAAGACTAAGACCAGTTCTGGACATTAGAAATAATATTAATGACAGACTCCCACATAAGGAAAAACTAGCAGCAAGCAGCTGGCTTTTTCAGGTAGTCATCGCTTTACTCTATTCCCCCTTCTGGTGTTTGTCATTTACAAGATATTTCTATTTTGATTGACCCAGGGTGGTGTGCCCAAAGTTTGAGCTGGTGACATTGCAGGTTATTCTTCAGGAAATAAAAGTAGTGCGTTACCAATCAATACAGCAACTTAGTAAATTGTAGGTGAGTGTAGGTTTCGGTTCTCCAGAACTCAGTCTTTATGGAAAGTGAATGTCTACCAGATCCAGCTATGGGTCTTGGGCTGATGTTTTCATGGGAAATTGGGCATTTCATAGTAAATTAGCTACCTTTTGAAAGACCTAAGTCTTAAGAAGCATAACTGGAGTCCCTCTTTTTAGATATAAAGTCCTGAGTTAAAGTTTGCTGTTAGTACAATCACATTAGGCCATATTTCATTTGAAATTATTTAGAATAAGAAGAATTCTGAGTAATAAGTAGGGTCTTTTCGTTTCAATGATTAAAAAATTAATAATTGTTGGGTAGGGTAGGAAAGCAATTTTTGAGAGTTTGTGGAAATTCCAAATATTTTCTTCATTAGAAAGGAATACCAAAATCCTTCCTTTGGAAGGAAGGTCTGCCAGCACTGGGGAGAAGGCGGAGTGCTAACAGAAGTACTCAGCACCTACCTGATGCCAGCCCTGCCCTCTGATGATGGTACTAAATTCTGACATTCAGAAAAACTTCTCTATGGGCATTGCCATAGCTCCTTGAGCTCAGCACCTGCAATCCAGCTGCCTCCCCACTGCGATGACTCATTGACATTTCAACACTACTTCGTCCACCTTATTGACTCCAACTTCCTGCGTTATTGCTTTATTCTCTGGTGCTCTGCACACTTTTCCCGGTCCTGTTCTACCCATCTTTTATTATTCAGATGTCCACAGTTCATCTGACTGAAATTTTCATTTGCCTTATAGGATGTCTTACTATAGCTTTTCTACTGCTTTCCCCACACCCGTTTTCTTCCTTCCCAACTCCAGTCCACAGAACATACTTAGAGTGGTTTGAGTACCTGGACGTTACCCCAAGTTATTATTCTTGTAAAAAAGAATAATAACCAAGAAGCAGTCACATCTGGTCATTAACAACAGTCAGTATAAGCCTATGGCTTGAGCATGGGCTAATCTTACTGTTTCTTGAGTTACCTAAGCCTTTATTTTTAATAATGATGATTTTGATTTTAAAATTTATGTATATATGCTATATTTTTTAACCAAAATATAAGTGCAGTTAAGTTTATCTACTTTATGCGCAGTTGGCCACTGTTTACAAGAATGACCTTAGAAGTTGTTTTTTCTTAATTTCTGCTAATAATTATTTTTTTAATACACTTGTGCATACCTGGTGATCCTATTATATTTTTTTTAAGTTACTGAAAATGCAAATGGAGTATTTTACTCTTGCAAAACCTAAAGCGCACTTTCAAACATTCGGTTAAAGATGACCGAAATTTTAACACAACCATCCCAGGGTTTTTTACACAATAGCAAGTTAGGAGCTAAAAAGAAAAGTAGAATTAGTTTGGTGTATGATTGAAATAAGGTCAGATTCTGGGTAGAAGTTTCTCCGTGGTAGCAAAAAGGATTTTAGATATTACATAGGCTTCATTTATATCACCAAGAGTGATTAGTCATAGTGTAGTAGTTTGTTTACTTTCTTGCTAACAAGGAGTTGTAGGCTTAATACGTGCTCCTAGAATGATCTTTTGACAGATTTATTTTACATATCACAGCACTGTAAATTTTATTTCAGCTGCAGTCTGATCCTGTATTGCACCAAACCCCTTCTGTGAAATGCCAAAAATCTCAATTTCTGACACATTAAGAATTCTGAACACCTTGGGAAATTCTGCTTATGAGTCTTAATAACACTTCTTGGACTAAATACAAATGTGCAAAGAATATGAACAGGTAATTGCTGGCTGTTTGGTCTCACTAAATATAAATGAATTTATAGTGTTCTGGATCTCAGAAGATTTAGTACCATGTACTAAGGCTTGGGGGATTTCAACAACAAAATCTTAGGCTTTTGATCCTGCTAGTATATGATTATCTTAAATACATGAGTAATTCCACTGACTTTCTGGGACTGCTCAAGCCCCTAAAGTTGATAGTATAGTTGTAAGATCATGGCCTTAACGTGGGAGAGAAATAGTTATGTAGGGATTTCCTATTTCAGTTCAGGAGCATTGTAGTTGTAAGTCCTTGTGTGTGAAACTAAGGCTGTATCACCAGGTTTATGGCATTGCTTCACTTTACAGTCACTGTCATAAACCCCAGATTAATATGGTTCCATTGTGTGTATTTTACACATTCTTTCCTAAGAATGAGTTTGTGATAAGCCATTTTCTGTCTTTTTTCCATAACGGTTTTTGTTACATGGCTTCCAAATTTTAATGCCAAATATGATCTTTGAAAAGCTATAAACTTTTAACAGACTTTAAACACAAAGTGAGTGAGTAAATTGCCAGGGAGTCTGTGGTTTGATCCCAGGAAATCCTGATTAATAGCCTTTAGTTTTTTTCAGACCACCCTGAATACATTGTGAAAAACAGTTGACTCATTTTATGGCCATTTAGATTGTAATTCAACCTACTAAATTTATAACAATTTTTTTTAAACACTAAATGAAGACGTAAGAATGTGTATTTCTTCATATAAGGCCATATGCTGAACACATTTCTTGCTCTATTTAGTTCAGTCTTGTAAATGTATAATTCTGTATATTTGCTTAACCACATAAAATCTATTTTTAATATATAAAGGGCCTAATCCAAATCTTAGTGTAATTAATATGAAAGTAATTGTATTCATAATATTCCTATTGATCAGGACTTGCACATTTAAAAGTGAAACTAATTTGCACATGTGTTTTTGGAATCTTCCCAATAACATTTTTGGTAGGAAGTGGAAAATGTAAAATAATTTTGTAAGATAATATTTATTTCTCTTTATTTAATGTGTAGTTTATATAAACGGTATAAACATTAAAAAAAGGTAGTGTGCTTACTGTTGGTCTAAATCTTGATGTTACTAGTCAAGGTCAAGGCATGGAGCTAAACTGGGTCATCTTGTTGTGATAACCTGGGAATCTTTGGTGCTGATCACCTTACAGAAACTTGAATGGGTGTTGATCCTGGCATGAGTCTGAACAAAGGTGGTATAACATGGCCTACGGTATGAAATTGCTGTATAAAAAGGCTCTGTCTCTACACAGAATGTTTTCATGTACATGTGCTCTGTTCATATGCACACACAGAATGAATGGATTTTTTCCTTATTAAAAATGGGATTCTTTTGGTCATAGTATTTGCAATAATGATACAGATGCAAAAGAAATTAAACAATCTTCTACAATGCTACTACAAAAGAGTGTTTATTGAAAAAAAATTGCATATTGTGCAAAATTTAACAAATACCATTGAGTAAAATACTAAACAAAACATACAGAAACCTCTGATGGTTAAGTAGCAATAAATAGAATATATTTGCATTGTCTTAGCAATATGCTTTTTTTTTTTTTTAAGAAGAAATAAATGATTTTCCACATAATAGAAAATTGAGTTTACTATTTCTAAAACATTCTTAACAGACAAAAAGGAAACATTGTAATATTAGTGCTTATCACTGCATTTAAGGTGTCACCATCCCCCCTCAAGCATTCTATTCTTAAATAAAAAAGGAAAAATCCTATTGTTTTCCTAGGTTCACTTTGCTTCTGGTGATTGATGTAGAATTTTACTGCCATCCAATGGCAAGGACCTATTATAGCCTAAGTAAATGTCTAATGCTTTTTGATCAAATTGCAGTCTAGGGAATTTAACTTATGTAGTACACTTAGAACTTACATCAATACATCTCTGTTCGTTACACAGTGAGAAAGAAATATGACTACAGTTTCAATTTATTCTGTTTCCTAATTCAATTTAACTCTGAATTACTAATATTGTGGCACATAATTACCTAAATGAATAAATCAACCTAAGCTACTCACTAAAAAGAACATTAGCGTGTAATATTAATTTTTGCGTGTACCTTGTCACGTTAGTTTAAAAGATTCCTTTCTCTACAATTAAGAGTGTTTTCCTAGTGGGCAAAATATCCTTTTGCTAAAATACTCTTCTTCGTTTTACTTATTGTGTCTGGAGACTTTACAGTTGTTATTGTACACTAAAGAATTGCTTTATGACTCTCAAATGTGTTATGGGTTTTTTTGTGAATTTTTTTTTCTTTTTACTCACATACACACAAACCTCTAAGATGGAAGGACAACTGCTTAAGACTATAATCTGAAATACATGGATTTTGGTACACTTTTACCCTCTGTCTTTTCCAGATTCATCTTCAACTGGCAGGTCAATGTAATAGTATTTTTTTAGGGTTCCAAGAAGCAATCTAGCATTAACACACTTCATTTTTCCCCCACATATTTTTTTTAGAGAGGAAACAATATAGACACATCTAAAGGAAATAACTTCAGATCATGGGCAGGAATATAAAGTCAAGCCTCCATCTTGTACTACTAACAAGAAATTACAATACTTGGTGGCTGTTAAAGGAATAAAAAAGCCCTACCAGGATGGAGAAAAATGTAAGTTTGGAATAAAAGAGAAAAATTAAATGAAACAGCAAAATAATAGACTCCGTTATTTCTATTGTTTCACCCTAGCTGAAAGACACTGCATGTACTGCCGCTTCATTAGGATTGGTCTCCATTGCCTGTTACAGCCAAGGGACAGACTTCCAGTGACATAGGAGACCTAACCCATGTCCCACTCATGCATTTCTGTCTCTCCACACAGATGGCTACCCGTTGTCCCACAGGTATATTTCAGTTCAAATACCTGTAAAAACTATTTGGGCTTCTCACAAAGATGTGACCAGTGGATATCTACTTTAAGCACCACAACATTTAGGAACACTTTGATGTCTTGCCATTATTTCTATTCTTTTTAGCAACTCTTTTTTGACAATTGTTATAGCTGTATAGAAATAATAATATTTGATTAAATTACATCATTATCCTGGAGCACTCTATAGCATGTAAGATTATTGGAGCTGAAACAAGAAACAGAATATAGAACAAAGTCCCAGGAGACTCAGACGTGTATACTTTATGTGCCCATGCCTCAGACAAATTCTACGCTTATGAAATCAATTACAAAATTAAAAATTTCCTTCTATACCTGAAATACAGTGTTGTTAATCAGCACAAAGTCTTTGGTGTGTGTGTGCAGAGAAAAAAGTATCATGCTTAAAAATATCATTATTAAAATAGGTATGCATATGCTATTTGTTACATTTGTGCTTTAATACCGAAAGGATGGGTGTAATAGAAAAGTACAGAGAGAAAATGAACACCATAGGAAGTTATTTGTATTATTCTATTTATTCTGTAATTAATATCAGGACATCACAACTGCACTTGGAAAACACAGCTCACTCTTCTTGGTATTGTTATATTAGCAACTGATTGGAAAATGAGTGAAAAAATTCTCTACACTTGTGAATTTGAAATTTGAAGTTTCATGCAGTTTTAGTGCTTATGAACTTTATAACTGGTAGAAAACAGGGGTAGGTTGCCATGTGTTTGGTGTGTTGCTTGTGTCCCCCCGCAAATTTAGGTTGTCAGAGAGCACCAGTCTCAGAAAAGCAGTGTAGGTGAGTACAGCACGTGTTCTTCCTTGGGAATATCTGTTTATTGTTAGCTAAGTTGCTATTTCATTTTCTAAAAAATTCTTATTGCTATAGTTCTCAATGATTTTGCAGTATATGCTTATGTAAATTTATCGAGCTATATCAGTTTAAAATTAATTTGTGAAAAAAGCTACACTTTAGCTTCGGCTTTAATGCTCCAAGTCAATATACCTTTCACAGAGCAGATACTTTCTCATTTTCCTCAAAATTCACTTAATCAGTTTCTATAAATGGATGGGAGGAAAAATTTAATTTCAACCGATTCCTGTTTCATGTTTTGAATAATAGGTTGGGGGTTTTTTTGTTTTCTTCTCCGTGCTTTGAAGGAAAGGTCTGTGTGACAGCTAACAAAGTTGCCCTGACTTTGTAGCCCTCGTTTTATGAGACGTGAGATAACATGCTCTCTGCATGGGTCTCCACGAGTTCAGCTGGCCACAGCACATGGGCAGGCTTCAGGAAACAGAGACTTCTCCCCCACCTCTGCACACAGATGTGTGTGTGGGGGGTGGGAGATATCAGCTAGCGGGGGGCACCACAGATCACAGGCGTAGCACAAAGAAGGAGTCTGGGTGTTGGGTGAAGTTTGATTGGGTGGATTTAGGGCTCTGCCTTCGGTCCTGCATTCCTGCCAACACAAGCAGAGCTGGTAAAGTGGAGACCATGGAGAATTCAGTGTGTAGCATTTGTAACGGGCTATTGTTGCCTCCACTCAGCTATTTCCCCCCCTGCAGGAAATATCGTCAGTCTATCCATCCATGCCTTCTTTTGGCTAAGAGGGGAGCAGAGCCTGTGTGGTGACACGAGGCAGCGCATGTGGCCCTGCCACCAGCAAGAGGGAGCACCCAGCCACCAGCCTCACCCTGGGAGAACTTTCTGCTCATCACCTCCCTCCTTTCACTCTCCCCCCATGTTAATGCATATTCAAACAATATATCAAAATAACCGGCAGGCAAACCACCACCAAATCACCAGCCCTCATTCCTGAATAAGCTGCTCACAGTCAATTGTCTTTTTCCTAGTTTAATTTTCTTCGTGCATATTATAATGCTCTGTGTGCTTGGTGACAGTCACTTCTGAGAAGCTGCGTTTGATTTCCTCTGACCACTAAAACTGTGATCCACTTTACTTGCCTGAAACAAGTATCATGCACGGATTTTAATTATTTAGTCATGATTTAACATGCATGATATATGGGTATCATTATCAATGGCTGCAATATCTCTTCTTTTGGCTATTTAACATGAGGAAGATGCTCTTTGTTATTAACATCTGTTCATCAGGGACACAGACCTTCTCAACATTACTAGCACCTTCTGTTTTTGTCAGGAGAAGGGAAAGTGATCAAGAGCCTCATCAGAGCCTAATTTGGCACTGATGTGTTTTCCTTTCTCTTAGCGTAGCCTAGATCTAAATTGTCCCTTAAAATTACAGTAGCTTTTAAAATACTGCTCAATAACTAGATCTGACTAGGCGTAGACTAAGATGGTACAGATATGAATGTAACATTATTTAAATGTTATGGTTGTGTGTGGGCTACAAGATGAAAAATAAGTTAATAAAAGACGTGGTAGAATTAGAAAATAAGATTAGTGAAATGCTTTAGCCGTGAAACCATCTTCTAGCTATGAAAAAATGGCTAATCTTATTTTTCCCCTACTAAGCTCATTCTAGTTTTTGCACAGCCTGGTGAAGGCCTCACAGCAGAAATGTCCCCTTTACATTTACCTTGTTATTATAGCGGGCATTTTATTGAGCCTTTTAAGCACGGCTCTTAGTTCACAGTAAAACAAAGCTCTGGTTCTTTGCTGCTTTTCTCCGGTGACGTTTCAGTGGAGGCATGGAGCCTTTTGCAGAAGGGTGTCTCTGCTCAGCTGCTTTCCAAGCAGGTTGAACCTGAAGGGATGGATGTACGCTCGGGAACGTGAATGCACTTGAACTTTTTTGCAGATCCCTCCTAAAGCAAAGGCAAACAGAAAAATGGGTTTCTACGAAAGTGTTTGAGTCTGTGAATGCTGCCAATACCAACCAAATATAACAACGTTTGTGCTCCAGACCAGGATCTTATTTCTTCTGAAAAGAAAGCATCAAAATCTGATCGTGTAGATAAAAGAGGAAATTTCTCATGAATATACTCTACATGATTAAAACTCCAGCTCCCTATGGTTTAGACCTGGAAGACATTTTAATTATCTATCTAACATCTTGCTATTTCTGGAATTTTGACTGCAAATGTTTCTGACATAGTATTTCATGGAGTATCCTTTCCTCATACTGTGCTTTTTTATACTCCAGATGTACAGTAAACAACAAAAGCTTGTTTTATCTTTTACTCTCCATCAGATGAAAGTGAAAGATAACAAAAAGGAAAAAAGCCCAACTTTTAAAGAATATATTTTAATCATAGATATCCTGCTTATAATCTATAAGTCCCATAACAATCTCAAATACACTTTACCAAATAGACCCAAACTACACATAACTGAAAAATGCAAACATTAACAGTACTGTAAATGTTTTTTTTTTTTACATCAGCAAAGCCTTACATCTTTCTCATTTTGCCAGGCAAAAATGTTCATTTTTTTGCCCATAATTATTATTTGTATTCAGTTTTAGCAAATCTCAGTACCATCCTGTCAAAAACTAGCAGCACAGAAAAAAAAATATAATTGCCATGATAAACGTAAGTATGTTTTGATTCTGTATACATAAGTAAGAGCAACTCAATCACCAGCGTGATTTTCCAAATGCAGTCCAGCCTATGGGATAATACTCCTACTAATAATATGCGAGTGAGAACCTAAACGCAGCATATAAAAGGTAGATATCAAGTTTACAGTGGAATGTCTTTAAAGTTTATATTAGAGTGACCACACAAACTGTGTTTTGAAAGCATGGAGTATTATATATTCTGAATGAGAAATATGAAGAAACTCGGACAGACTTAACCTGTGCCGAGTACTTGAGCAGTTTCTAAAATTGCCTTATTGCTTTTTAAACTAGAGTAATGGACTAATGGTTTAATATACCTAAAGTCTTGTCAGAAGTTTTGTCAAGTTTCTATTTCCTCGATTAGTTCCAGAGTTTAATTGATATGAAGAAAATGACTGATATCTGTTAGGGCAGTTTTTGACTTGTGGGAGATGTCTGCACTGTGAAAGTGAATGCAGTGATGGGCTGTGTGAGCTGGTGAAGATCTTGGCCTGCGAGGCAGAGCTGTGATGAGTAGCTTGTCCAAGCAGGGCTCAACTTCGCTACCGGAGCAGCATTCGCTGCCGTCGGCAGCCTCTCCCAGGGTGCGTTAGCTGAAGCACAGCAGCGTGCAAACATGGCTGGTGCCTGAACGGCAGCCTTTGCCGCAGCTGGCACCCAGGCCTGTGCTAGCATGGGCCACAATTTGTGACACTTCAGTGTCTCCGTCTCTGTCATCTTCAATCAGGTCAATAATTAATTCAGGATTTGTAAAATGTGTGTGGTCAGCGGGACCAGGGCAGGGACTGTCCCCCTGCACTCGGCACTGGTGAGGCCGCCCCTCGAATCCTGGGTTCAGTTCTGGGCCCCTCGCTGCAGGAGGGACGTAGAGGGGCTGGAGCGTGTCCAGAGACGGGCAGCGGGGCTGGGGAAGGGGCTGGAGCACAAGTCTGATGGGGAGCGGCTGAGGGAACTGGGGGGGTTTAGTGTGGAGAGGAGGGGGCTCAGGGGGGACCTTGTTGCTCTCTACAACTACCTGACAGGGGCTGTAGCGAGGCGGGGGTCGGTCTCTTCTCTCAGATAACAAGTGACATGACAAGAAGAAACAGCATCAAGTTGTGCCAGGGGAGGTTTAGTTATTAGGAAAATTTTCTTCACTGAAAGCGTATTGAAGAATTGGAACAGGCTGCCCAGGGAGGTGGTGGAATCACCATCCCTGGAGGTGCTCAGAAAACACATAGATGCAGTGCATAAGGACATGGTTTAGTGATGGACTCGGCAGCACTAGGTTAATGGTTGGATTTGATCTCAGTGGTCTTTTCAACATAGTTCTATGATTCTATGAAAAGTTTGTAAAAGGAGTCCCTAAACTAGGGGTGTGGTTTTGTGAGATAGGCCTAGAAATGGGACATTTTCACATGGGGAGAAGAAAAGCAAAGAAAAATGTTGCAATGAATTCATGTACACTTTGAAAGACAAGATTAATCACTCTGATGATAATCTAGCTTGTCTTTGTGTGCAATACATACTTCTATAAGATCACTCGTTGGTTCCTACATCCATAAACTCACATTGAGCAGTATATCTTTAGAAATCCTGATTTTTAAAAAGCAGTCATGTCAAACTCATTTTATATGATGGGCTTGATCTGATATCCTGGTCCTTGGTAGCAAACACTTTTAGCAGACATTATTAAGTTAAACTGTATTAACAGAAAAATAAGCTATAGTGTTATTCTATTTGCATTGTCAACCCATAGAGACCTGCAGGAAAAGATTCCTATATCTTCTGGCTGCTGCCTCTTTTCTGTTCACCTGAGTAGAAATGGGGTTTTGGAGGCTGATGTGGTCAGCTTTCAGTCAGCTGAGTTGTGAATTATTTGTGCCGTGGGTGCAGGACCAGCTCAGGACCGCCTCTGTGTATGAGTTCAAGTGCAGCAACACAGAAGCTGCTCCCAGGAGTAGGCACGTACAGCTGGCCTCCTGCCACATGGGGCCTGAGCCAATATACCTGCTAGATCTATGATGGCAGTATATGTGCTCAGTGCCAGTGTTACCTAATTGTGTTTCCATGGAAGAATATAGAGGAGAAGTAAGTTATCTCAAAGGCAGTCAGATCCAGCTGGGGTCTGCCAAGTCTGCTCAGGTTGTGCCCATTGAACTGAACATGTGGAAATCCTCTTTTGGTAGCAGCCAGATTTCAGAAGGGCTATTTCAGATAGGTGTGTGGCTGTGTTAATACATGGACCCATTCATGTCTAATACTGAGCTTAACATAATAGGCTCTGGGAAACCAGGTCCTTAAAGCATAATGCAGGTATACCAAAGAGCTCTGCAGAGACAGCTTTGATGCAGCAAAACTCATACTCTTGGAGCTAATTGGTTAGTCTAACTGAAACAAGTCTGATTTCTCATAGAGATGCTGTGAGATACATGTACATGCTGGATTTGAAATTTATAACTTTTTTTTTTTCTCTGGGCATTTGCATCAACTATTACCACGTCCCTTGTTCTCAGAGAACAAATTGTTGACTGTGTTTGGAGAGTTGTTGGCACACACACACGTTACAAGCAACCCACCAGGAGCTGCTGCTGAACTAACCTACATGAACTGCTGCAGCAGTGCCCCTAAGCTGAGTAAATGTAGAGCACCTGAAATAGCTTTTGAAAGCACCATGTTCCACTTGAAAATACTAATTTACTCCTTCCCAAAAACACCATCCCAGTCCTGTTCTCCATGGAGCACAGGAGTATTTAAAGCGTGTATCCTGGGCAAAGACAGCTTTTAAAAATGTCTTGCATACCCAGTTCTGATTTTGATCCATAAATTCACCTGTACTCATGCAAGTTTTGATGATTGGGTAATTTCATAACAGTTTTCTGAACATCTACTTCTGCTCAGCATCTCTGCACATCAGGCCACTTGCAAAAGTCATCCTTGAAAGGTTTTGACCTTTTTATTGTTTATTAATGCTTTCATATGGTAACAAGATATGGGGCTATTAAACCTCACTGTTATCTCTTAGCAAGGCAGCCTTATTCTGGCAAAAATAAATGCAGGGAATTGGATTTGTAATAAGGTTCTTTCAAAGTATATATAAAGCTTTAAGTTAATATACTAGTGACAGCACTATGATAGTGCCTGAAAAATTCTGGGATAACCCATACCACATTTCATGCTCATAATGATGCATATTCACTTCTGAACCAGGGTGAAGAAGGCTGTGGGCCACCACCTTCCCTGTACCACCCATGAAAGGTTAAAAGCATCACTGAGCCTGGGAGGTGTGCACCTGTGGGACCCAGCCCCACCCCTGGATGGGGCTATCAAAGGCTGCAGCCTGGGCTGACCTGGCTGGTTGTTGGAGGGAAGGAGCAGGTGGCTCTGTGTGTGGGCCAGGAAACAGCTGATCAGGAGATTTGTGCTGCTTTGGCTTGGAAACTGGAGGGGTTGACTGGAAGTGGTAAGTGATTTACATGGATGTTATGGTTGTGAACCCGTGCTTGATAATGGAAAATGGTGCTCCTTTTAAAGAGAGGTAGCAATCAGCAAGAGAGGTTTGTGAAAGAGAGTATTCCCAGTATCAAGTTAGTCTGTTGAAGTGGTTACTCCTGTGGCTGCTAGCATCTTTTGCATCAGAGATTCTGAGGAGTTATATGCGGCTTTAGTGAGAGGGGCTCTTTGGCAAAGTGGAGAAAGGGTATTTGTTCATAACCATCATGAATAAGAGCAGGCAAGTGTGGACCTTCAAAAGCTTGCTGGCTGATTCTCTGAAAAATAGATTTCCAGAAGCAAATGCTCCTATTGTTGAAATACAAACACTCAGACAGTCAAGAAAGACAAATTGCTGTAAAATGTTTTATGTGGGTACTGTAAATGTAGTAGCGATGTTGAAATGTACGCTTAATTTTTGGTAAGAGCTTACATTTTGGCTGGGGTAGGAATGGTGAATATGACGCTAGTTCCTACTTTTTGACTCAACTTTGGATGAACATTGCCTAATGTTTCAAATCAAGTGGAGTTGCCATGATGGGAAGGTAAGTTTCTGGTGTTGGATGATGGCATTTGGTTGATTTTTTTTCTTTGTTTTGTTTTTTTTTTAGTTTAAGATTAACTTGTGAAGAATGCCAAAGTAATAGCAAGAAAACAGTTCGTGAAGCGCAAGCAGTAGCAGGTCAGCTGCCCAGATATTGTCTTTTGTGTTTTTTCTCTGTGCTGTGGAAGCAACTTCAGAGCTTCGCAGGCAGTGCAGTCTACTTAATCATTGCTAATCCAAGAGTTCAATGCACAGAAAATTGTTATTTATGCCATGAAATTGCTCCAAAGGTTAAAATGTCTCATGTGCCAGCACAGCAAGTTTCCCTTGAGGTTTCATCCAGGCTGAATTTAAATGGTTTTGAGTCCAGGCAATTCCAGGTAAACTAGCTTTGACCACACCAAACCTGGAAAACTGCCTCTTCCAGGAAGTGGCAAGATTCATGCCTAGAAACCCCCGCTCGTATTCTGCTCCAGGGGCTGGGTATAAATCTTTAGTGTTCTCATTAATCTTTTAAGCTGGGAAACATAAACATCTGGAAGCTTGCACTTTCAGAGTTCTGTAACAACATCTCCAACTGGTTATTTCACTTCTTTTGTCTATAATAATGCCCCGTTTCATTCCCCATGTATTATTCATATATACCTTAAACTTAATCACCAACCCACTAAAGCTAAAATCACACTACACCTGAGATATAAACACCATCACACTGGAGTTGAGAATGCATTATGCCTTATCCACAATTACTATCATGCTGAGGTGGGTTCCCACCTTTTTGTTGTGATACCACCAAGGCTTTTCTGGTTATCAGTGCCTTTTCCTACCTGTATAACAAATGCAACCTTTTACAGTTCTTTTCCTCTTGGGTCTTTTCCTCTTTATGCAGGGAAGTTTTTTTACATCTCATGCTCAGCCTTCTACCTAGCTGTTTTCTGCCACCTGTGAAAGTAGTGTTAGCTAATTGGGGGTGTGCTGCCTTTGATTGCTGAAACTGCTCGGGGTGTGCCCTCTGTGTTCCCCCCACAGAAGCACTACTGGGGGTGCCTATATTGCACAGGGAACATCTCCAGCAATGAGCCCAGACAATGTTCTTCAGCAGAGCCGGTAGTCCCCATCTTCATTTGCTTCCCAGACAATCTTGTGATTTCAGTAGTGAACAAAGATGTGACTATAGACTCAGCAGATCATTTCTACAGACAATTCTTTGGTATTGTGGGGACGGGGATGATAACAGCATTCCTGTGCAGTAGGACAGTGCTGGTGTGGACTGGCAACCTGCCTGTGCTTGTGTGGCAGAGGGGTTCTGCTGGAACTCTGAACATCCCGTTATCAGTGGCACCACACAAGTAAAACTGGTCTTGTAGGCTGGGCTTTCTGTTTAATTACTGGATATTACCTGGAAGTCTGTGGACCAGCTGGCCTGTTATCTATAGAGTCACAGGTTTCCACAGATATGTGCTGATTACCTGCTTCTTTTACAGTGTTCTGAGAAGTGTAATTTATTTTTTTATTCTAATCATGTTTAAGTGGCCTAAAAGATACTAGTTATGTACCAAATAGATGTTGCTGCTAAGCATCAAATATATTCAAATAAAAAGTGCTGGAAGTCTGTACTTTGAAAGTCCTTTAACTTTTTTTTTTGATGGAAAGCAAAACCAAGTTACATGCAAAAAAAAAAAAAAAAACCAAACCCAAACCAGCTTGTGTCTGTGTTAAACATGAAAATGTTGATGCTTTGTTCAGTTTCTCTGTATCTTCTCATGCCTTATACAAAGTTAATATGTACACTGGCTGCTTTATACAGAAAGCTGAACTTTTCTCTGACCTTTGCAATACCTGGGGTCAGCAGTGCAGAAATGGAGTGAGAAAATTTTATTTGAGTTTGTTGTCTGGCTATAATTAAAACCGCTAATGTTGTTCTAATACTGCCTTTGTTACAGGAATCACAGTGGTGAGCGCTACATCTCACCTTATGTTATCTTCAAGAATCCTTTCATGCTTATGTATTTAATTATCTAGCTTTCTTTTAATGTATTTGTCAAGCAATCTTAAATATATTATTGCAATACCATATCTGCAATAGTATCTCCACATAAACAAATGTGCTTTTTAACTACAGCATTGAGAGCTCCCTCTGGTAGGATTCCCAAACTGCTCTGCAGGTTGCTGGCTACAGCAGACTACCAAAACAAATCTCTTACCATGATCAAGGTCAGAGCCAGGTCAGTCATTCACAGAATATTACATCTCTTCTTAGAAGCAGGAAGCATTTGATATTTGATTTCCCTATGCACCACTCTTTGATGGTTTTTCCTTTTCTTTCCTGCAGAGGGAAGAAACTGTTATGTTAAAACTGTTATAGGTATTTACATATAATGACTGATATATATTTAATACTGATAGTGTCCTGGAAAACCATTAAGGAAATGCATTTTCTGGCTCTGCGAAAGTATGTAGTATGCTGTCCTGCTGGAGTTTAAGGTAATCCTTTGTAGAAAAGCACGTTCACATGAGGACACTGGTTGTAGTGGCTTACATTCACATCAGGTATTTCAGTAAATGTTTAATCCCTAAATAGACTCCTCCAATGATTTATGAATGATCTAGGAGAGGAACACTGTTACCACTTTAGACGGCCAAATTACCTGGATAATTGTGCTAGGCTAATTTTCCAGCGTAAGACTAAGCTTTCCATTCTCTGTATATGTATGTATATACAACTATGGGAAACTAGCAGGCTAACATTGTGGCTGAAAACTGAGGGACTTGTATGCATATTTCAAAATCCTCCGGTTCTAGAGTTTTGGTAACAAAAATACCAAAAAGACTACCTCTGGAAGGACTCCTATTTTTCATTGCATGGTCTTCTCAGTTTTTTAATTCACAGTTGATAAAATATTTATTTACATAGTTTTGTGATATGGGTTTTTTATTGTGGTGGGTTTTTTCTTTATTCTTTGTATCTACCCCCCCATCCCCACCCCTTGGGTTCTACTTGCTTCACTTTCCCCTCCCTTGGCTCTTAAATGCTAGGGCTACCAATGTCTTCTAATAGAAGGAAAAACTAAAGATCTGGATAGGTTGTGGTGTAGCTTGCATCTTCAGTAAGAAAGTGGTGTCCGGTCAGTATGCTGTGAGTGTTGCTGTGCTGGAATGGAGGAAGAAGTTCAGTTTTAGGGGGACAGAAATGAGTAAAAACCCAGCTACCTGAAAACAAATTGCTATCTGTGACAAGTTCAGGGCAGCTATGTGTTACAAAGTCTACGATGATGTGATTGATGGCAAAGCATTTTATTGAACTTAGCAGCAATGACAAGCACGCTTCCCTACTAGACCACACTCATACCGCAGTGCGGAAGCCCTCCCTCGTGCTGTCATACTCCTTCATGAAGAACCTCAAAATGCAATCGGTGACCAAAGGAGATTAAGATCATGGTGCATTAAGGTAGAGGAAGACCCTGGAGAGAAAAAAGTATATGTAATTTTATTAATTCTATTTTAATTTGACAAATAAATGTTTAATTTTCCTAGTGGACTTGTGTGTTGCTTAGACATATCTGGTGCTCTAAGTGCTTGAATATGCAGAAAGACAGAATCTGATGTATTCAGGAGCTATGCTTAGCAGCACATTATTCTTAAAACTGTATGAAAAAACATGGAATGTGTTAATTTCAAAACAGTTATTGAAAATATTCTGCATAACTGATTAAGCTGTAATGCCAAGCTAGACAAAAAGTGTCATTTTTTTCAGTGTAAAACTAAGGAAACTTGGGCGATGTTATCTAGATTGCAAGCACTCAAGTTTGCAAGTACGAATGATAATCTGAGTTTATCCTGGTAAGGAGAAAGAAAAGTGAGATGAGAAGTTCTTGTGATCACACGCTCTTCTACCTTACATAAGGATAGGAATTCTATGTTAGTAAGCCCTATAACTAATGTAATACCCCTTTACATGTAAGGAAGAAAAATAGGTTTGTTTTTTCTTGGTTTTCCTGATCCAGGAGTTTAAAATGAAATGAAATAACCCTGAACCAGGTACCACAAGCAACACAAGCCTAAAAATCATACAATGATATGCTCATTCTTTGCCTTCAAATCTGTAAAGCTTGAGACTTGTTCTTGAGATTCTGCTCTCCTTGTAGAGTTTCAGTCACTTAAACCAACCCAGCACAGAGAAGCTTGAGTAAATGCATATTTGACTCATCAAGTTTTCTTCTATACTGATTTGTTCTGTTTGTGGTGAAAGGTGGTACATAGGGCATAGTTGTGCCTGGATGCATAGAATGTAGTTTGTAAAATAAAAGTTCCTTTATCTTGCAAAGCTTTTATTATTAGTGGGGTAAAGGAACTTGTACAGATATCATTGCAGGGTGAGGAGCATGGAATTAGTGGCTGGGTACTTCTTTGAATGCATCTATGTATCAGGGCCAGAAAGAGGAGACAATCTCATTTGCATAAATTGCTTTACAAGTGTTTTTATGTATGTGTTCACAAGAGTATCTTAAACACAACAGCCTTTTAAAATAGCAAGTTTGGTTGACTATTTTTGGTTTTAGGTCCAGCTCAAAGCAAAGCTGGACCTGCTCAGGGCAGTCTGAAAGTTGCAAGTACACAAGAGAAGCTGTAGCACACTTGTGCTTCAGATGTATGGTTCCCCATTTCCACTGACTGTACTGGGAATGAATCAGATGATGGCTGAACTAGTGTTAATCAGGTCATACTTGATGAATTCGAGAGGAGCCAAATGCCTTACTGTTGCTTGGCCTTCCTAATCAGGCTGCGAGGAAAGCCTGGCCGTGTGAATAGAAATACCAAAGATTCTTCTACTAGCTTGACAAAGTGTGTAATCAATGATAAATTGTACTTATTTTGGAATTTGTGTCTTGTTATTCATTGGGAATGAAAACTAAAATATAAAGTAAATCCTAACACAGAGTGTCTGTGATGGATGGTTGGCTTTCTCTTATTCTGGCTTATAGTCCTTTAACTGCTTGTCATTAAAGACTAAGATGGTAGAAGAGGGAAACTGCCTTGGAAGTTTTTATGGCTCATTACCTTCCTATTTATTCTCTTAGCCTCCGGTGTCCTGGGCAAGATATTAAAAATCTTTGTTCCTTTTGGAAAAGGTGCTAAAAACATAATCTTCACTAATTTCTTTGCAATCAGTTTCACAGTTTAACTGACCAGGAAGCTGAAGTTGAGTCCAGAGATGCCAGTTGCTTTCCAGTTATTTTTCAACAGAAAGCCTGACGTTAAAGTCAGGCACTTCTGCAGGTCTTATTGTGAGCGTGGTGACTGTCATTCACAAAGCTGCAGATGTGATTTGCATCACTGGTGTTAAATGAAAACCTGAAAAGGTAGAGACTTTCTTCTGTCAAGGAAACCTGTAGGTGCTGGATTAGTGCAATAAATACAGTGGTCTTTCATCCAAACAGCCTCCCTCACTGAAAAAGAAACACATAGATGCACATAATGTACCTTTTTGGTTTCTTCTCTCCAATTATGCTAACAAGCTTCATGCTGAGAAAGGATTAGGGCTGATGGACAATCAAAGACAATGCTTCCTTCTTGGTAAAAAGGTGTGAAAAGATGTAGGCACTAGAGCTGGAGTTATTAGGCATACCTGCAGGAGGCCATATGACTAAGTTAGGCCATGAGAGACTGAAGTATGGAAAATGCTTAGTCACTATTCTAAGCTCTTCAATGACATCTTTAACACCTTTTGATTTGAAAGGAAAAGCCACAATGCAAATATTCCCCCGGCAGGTTCTGCTCAGTGTTTGTGGCTCAGCGGGGCAGCACAACACCTGGCTGAGTAAAATTCCCAGTGGGAGACCTGCACTCGCCCTGCCAGCGGGGCACGGGCACCTGCAGGCGCTCAGAAAGCAAAGCTGAAGATTAAAGGGGCAGGAATGTCCTATGGAATAAGCCCTCTACCAATTTCGGTCTGTATTCCATAGTAGGAGACAAGCAAATTAAAAGGTAGAATCAAAAGAAATGTTATGTAAGTCCCTCTAATACTTTTTATTAACTGTATTATTTCTTCTTTGGAGCACTTCAAAGAATAGCCAAAGCAAGATGGTCAGGGAAAGACAAAATGTCTTGTTCAGTTGCATTACCAAGCAGTTATGACTGACTTTTAAAAAAACAAATTTTATGCACACTTTGGCTCTCTTGGTCTTTTATTCAGTCTTTCCTGAAGATATTTTGCTTTAATTTCAACAAGAAAGATTTAAAGATTGGATCACTTTTATTTCTTCTTTGTAGCTGGCTGTTTATTATCCCTGTTAAATTTATTCCTGACTTTGTGCATGCAGTTCTCTTGGAACACCATAATTACATCTTGCCTGCTCTCTGCCTATGTGGACTATTGATACTAGCCTGTGAAACCCAGTGGTCTCCAATTGAACTAATAGTAAAATACTATGTAAACATCTCCCTGCATCAAGGATATATATTAAGTTACACACTGCAGAGACAATGTGAAATAAAAATATTGTAACTGAGAAATGGGTATCTAATACAAACGTTATTAATGTACCTCCCAAAGACTGCTCAGAGGCAAAGGTGACCGCAGGGGTGGAGGTAGATGGTTACAGGCTGCCTTCTCTAACATCTGTGTAAATAGTGGAGTGGTGGCCCCTCTAAGTTACAAGGGCTGCAGTTTCAAATATTAAAGTACAAAAAAAATCTGTCTGTGACTGTACTAAAGAAATTGCCTCTAGTATCTCTTCTTTTTTTCTTTTTGGCTGCTGGTATTAAGAAAAATACCAGAAGACCACCAAGGAAGAAAGGGGCAGGAAAAGGACATAGGCATAATGAATGCCAAGATTTAATTGACACAGTAGCGGCTCACACTGTCTGTTCTCTTTGTGGAGATGTTATCCTTTGCATGTTGATAACACTAATCTTCTAAAGAACCATATCGAACTGCCTCATAACCCCCCAATTATTCAAAAAATAAAGTTTCTTCAAAAAATATGCTTTTCCCCAAAAGCCAAATACCCTGAATATTAAAGAGCTAAGCAGAATGTTTAGAATAAGCTTTGATATCAAGGAGAGACAGTTAACTATTAAAAATAGACTTAAAAATGATTGTTGCTGTACAGGCACCAGTAGTCCAGAGGAAGGATAGATAGGTGGTTTAAAATGGGAAACTAGGACACTGAAGACCTGTTTCGTTTTACCTCTTTCGATTTTCCTGTTAGACTTCCCTGAAAGACTATTTTCTTGTAATTTGCCTATGCCTGATTATTTATTTTTCACCCCCAACTTCAGCTTCTGTTTGCAAACAGGTGTCAAGGAATGCATGTACGAATGCAAATATGAATGTGTGAAACAATTTATAAATTGCTCCAGAGAGTGTTGTTTTAAGGATGTATGGAAGGAAAATGTGGTTAAATATGGATGCAGCCTGCTATGTATGTAGGAAGATAAGATAATGGTCTGGAAGTCACCAGTACTAAATTTCAGCATTTCCATCTGTTCTTCAGGGGATAGAAATGTTGACACAGTGAGGTTGTATGACCAGTCCAAATACATAAATATCAGTAATAACAAAATTAGAGAAAATCTGAATTTTTTCACTGCAAGCAGTCATATAAGATTAACATATCAATGACAACTTCTGATTATAATTAATCCAGGTGAAACCTGCTTTTTACAGTAGAATTGTTAATAAATTTGGGTAGAGTATGTATAAAAGAACATTAGATTGGATCAGGACTCTTGCTGCACATTGGAAGCATTGTGGCATTATTTTAGAAGCTCCCTTAAATGAGAAGGCTCCATGATACACGAGGGATTTTTTTTAAAGGAAATAGTGAGGTCTAGTAATGGTCTAGAGAGGTTTTCCTTGGAGTCTTAATCATTGCTGGGACCTGAGTCTACTGCAGGTGATTTATGTCCATAAATACCACTTTGAATATTTCCATCTCTCCTTCCTTGGGGTTTTATATTTTTCTGAAAAGCATATATTTCAGGGCAATCCAGGTTGAAGTTCTAGTCTAAACTGAAGCTTATATCTTCTAATTTCTGTTGTGAGTGGGAGGGAAGGCATACAGGAGCAGGAGAGGAAATAATGGTACAGAATTGCTAATACCTCACTGGTAAGGTAATTTACCTGGTTAGCGCAGAAGTTATATTGGCTTTTAACAGTTGGAGGTAGAATGCAAAAAATCAGAAAGTTCACAACCATGCAGATATAACTATTTTATGCACAGCATGTGGTTCTTCTGTATAGAACCACTGTAAGTTGTATTCATGATGTCTTCCCTGTGACAGTGTCAATGGAATAGTTTATGTAAAAAAAACCCAACTAAACCACCAAAGCAAAAACAACCACAAAACTCCAAATGACTTGATTTTTGTGACTTTTAATTTTGTGTTTTGACATATGAAGACTGGTGAGGTTAAATGACTATTTCATTTTGAGAACCTGCTTGTCTCTGAAAGAAACCAAATGCTCTTCAATTAAAAGAATAAAATCTCCAACCACCTCTTTTTTCTGTAAAATGGTCTCTCAGAAGAGCTCCATGTGGTACAATGCAGCTCAGTGATGTTGTACGTGAACCAGCTTTGAGCAGACATAGAGGATGACTTAGGAAACGCATCTCCTGTGCGCTGACACTGCCTCCAGATACTGAAACAGATCATCCCACACCACATCGCATACAACTGCCCTCTCATTTCCTCAGAAGGTCAGACATTTTAATCAGGCATCATTATAATATTTGAAACAGTTGAGTTCAGAAAGGTACAAAATTATCTATGCAACTGCAAGAATGACACCACTGTATGTGTTTGAAGATTGTTCAGAATAGTATAACTGAATTTCAGTACAGTATGTTTAAGTCCATATACAGTACAGGTATGGGCTTAACATTGGAGATGAGTCTCATTGCTTAGCATTAGCATCACAATTCTCCTTTTCGTTCTACTGTTTGCTAGCTCTGATTTCTGTGACTGACTAACCATGATGTTATTCAGGTGAAGGTTTTGACATTCTGCTGGTATCCAGCACATCTGTAGCCATTCAAGGGAGTCAGAGTAAGATGCGAAAAGAAATCCCCTTGTATTTCAGGAAGAAGTTAGTCTTAACCACTGGGCTTTTGCATAAAAAAAGTGGGTGGTTTTTTTGCAGGATATTTCTATTGGAAAGACAATTGCTGGGCTCAGCTGTCTGTGCTGGCGTGGTTTGGAACATGGGATGAGAGGCAGGAGCACGCTTTGCTTTGGCTCCAAATATGAGTGGAGGTGTGAAAGGGCAAGCTCTGGATGCTTTAACACACAAGTATGGGCAAACCAAGGCAGAAAGATTGAGTGGGTGTCTAAAAAAAAAAGAAAAACAACAAACAACCAAACACAAAAAACAAACAATAACAAACCAAAAAAAAACCAAACAAAAAAAAACCCAACCCAAACACCCACCTGTGGCAAGTGTTGTGTTAAGGGGCTCCTACGTTGAGCACTGCTGTTGAGCAGGCTGCTCACTTCCTTGAGCGGAGCCATGTGGGGACCTGGCGGCTGGCTTGCGTTTCCACCTCAGAGGAGGAGGAGGACTTGGGTGAGTGGCACAGCAGTGCTGTGCTGCTGTTGGATCCCTCTGCCCCCGTGAATTTCAGACACGCAAGAGGATTCTTCCTCACTCATGGGGCAGCTGTGGAAAACTGGTACTGGATGAACTGCCTGCTTTCACCTGAAGTTAGGGCAATATTTTTACAGTGGTATGTTGCTTTATTGACAAGAACATAAGCCTAATTTTGCTGCTTTATTGACAAGAACATAAGCATAATTTTTTTATTGTATCAGCATTTACAATTTCCCAAGTTTTTAACTGGAAGTTAATGATGGATGTATCTTCTAGTAACTGAATGAATATTTGAACTGCCGCAAGTTGCTTTAATAAGTGTTCAGCTAATCATTTAAATTATCAAAGATCTTTACTTGTGCAAAGTCATATAAATGGTAAAAATTAAAAATTTATCAACTTGATTTACGTAACTAAAAGCTGCCATCTAATGGATATTTTTCAATGAGAAGACAGCAGTAATTATGCCAAAAAAATATTCGTTCCTGTAGTTTGAACGATTAGAGCAATTTCCACCAGGGGATTTCGCAGCCAGGTTCCAGTTCTGGGCAAGAGTGATTAATATAATGGTTATTAATGAGAATTCATTTTTGTACATAGAGGGGTGTTTGGGTGTCAGTGTTCCAAAAGCAATGTGGTTAGCATATTAATTATAAAAGATAGCATTGGACTGGTGACTAAGTAACTCCATTGATTTTTATTTTTTTTTTCTTTCCTCGTTTTCTGTCATGTGAAAGGTCAATTAGACTTATAGAAACAATGGAGCCTTTCACAGCAGGAACTATCGTTTCTCTGTGCTGACATCTTTTTAACCACGTACAAAGTTCATTAAATGTGCAAAGGTAGTAATGTTAAAAGGAAGAAAGTGATTGGGTCAGAGGTCACAAACCGTGGCAAGCTGACAGCCGCTTGTGGATTACACCACAGGAGCTAAGTAATAGTGAGAATTGCCTTTCAGGTTGCCCACTGGGACTGAGGGGAATGAAGTCATAAGCAGCTAATACTATTGGGTTAATTAAAAGGAATATTGACAGCAGCTTTGTTTATCTTCTGCTGAATGGGATGCTGTTAACCAAGTATTGGGTTACATAACATCGGCAAATTTTTGTCTTAAATAACATATTGCCAAATTTTAACATCTGCGGTGTTCCAGTAAACAGGTATTGAACCAAACACGTCTGACACTTGTATAGTCTTCTGTTTCACTGTCTCCATTTGTATGACATGTTGTCAGATGTAAACCATTCCAGTAATTTTCCTTGCCATTGAAGTCGGCTCTCCCAGGTGTTAATGTCCAGGCGTTTCCACAGGAAGGTTACAAGCAGCTAGAGCTCTCCCCTTCCTGAGATATCATGGCTTACTAAATACAACTGGAGCATCTGCTGTTCTGCTCATTTGCTCAAGCATCTTTAAAGATTTTAACTCTTTTAGCTGATGTCTCTTTTAAAACCATAAGATTGAAAGCATGCAAAAAACCCCAAAACTCCCAGCGCTAAGGACAAGAGCTACTGTAATTTAGGACTTGATTTGATTTGTGTTATTCTAATGTTTGTAGAACAGCTGACTAAAGCATTTGTGATCATCCTGGTGAAATTAACAAGTTTAAGAGCACATCTGCGAATATTTCAAAATTGATTGCCACTGCTGCATAAAAATGACAGGTTTTCATACTATACATTCCAGAAAATAACCCTACATTTTTGTAAGTTTTCAAAGTGTTTTTTTCACTGGAATGTTCAAACATTAATTATATGCTAGATGTGACTAATTTGCTTGTAGTCTTCATCTCAAAACATCAGGGTTTTTACTTTTCCATGCTAAAAAGAATGAACTTGATGTGAAGTCTCCATGTAGCAATATGTGTCTGATTGCTTCAAATTTTGTGTGATCGTTCTTTGATTTCAAAATAAGCTCAGAGCTGGCAGTGCAGTGGATACGTACAGATAGACTTCAAAGCTGACTTCTTCCATTTTCCATTCTGACACTACTGTCCCTTTGGTTTGTTTTGCAGAAGCCTACAGTAATACATACTACATTACCTGACAATGTTAGCAAAAAAAAAAAAGGAAGCAGAAATATAATTACTCTCGTCTTCTTTCATATCTCGGTTGATAAACAGTGTAGATGAAATCGCGCCTTGCATGTACAAGAGAGGAGCATTAGCATCTGTATTTATATAAGAAAAATGTAAAAGCATGTGCTATTGTGATTTAGCCAGATTGTTCTGAAATAGTAATTTCTACCTTTTAAAAACTGTTCCTATTACAAATCAGAAGTGCTGGGAATGGTGGGAGGCTCGAAAGGAATTTTACATCCAAAGATTTAGCATCTTGTTTACATTTTAAGGGTTGGATGACTTAAATTGAGAAAAGGACGAATTTAGCATCTGACATAAGCTATCCTTCTGATAAACAAAATGATCTTGCTGCTTCAGTTAAACAGGTATATAGCTGTAGACAGCTCTGTTTTCATAATTATACAGTTCTGAGGGTGTGTACTCTGTACATAGAACTTGGTTTGTTAATGACAGTCACCTTATTATTCCTTGCAGTGACTTCTTCGATATCTTTTTGTGGCAATGCATGGATCAAATTAAAACCTTCACTTTGGGCTACAATCGTTGTCTTGTAAAATTCCACCCATTCAAACCACCCGGGAGTGCCCTGTAATAAGTTTTGTGCTGTGTGTTATGTTGGGAAGTTAAACCTCTCATATTGAAGGAAATGTCCAAGCTCTTCAGAGTAGTTAGGGCTGATTGCACAACAGTCTTGAGACACAAAAATTCTGCTATCTCGACTTGGAGCAGAGCCTTGCACAACATTTCATAGCTGTATAGTACAATAGGTATCTTGGGGCAGGGCTCGCACGTCCCTGCTTAGTATCCCAATTAATCTCTTCCTTTTCTAAGGACTGGGTGCTATGTTGGTTGAGATGTGGGTCCAGCAAGCAATAAAACTTCCTGCTTCTATAAAAACTGAATAATAATTGCTCAGTGGAAAGCTCAGTAGACACAAAGAAGGTGAGATGGAAAAGCAGCTTCTGTTCACATATCCTGAGTCTCTGAGGTAAAGCAATATATGCATGTTCCGTGAATAAGCACTGTGCTCTAGAGAGAGATAACTTGACACTTGTATTCACATCTTTCACAGTTCTCATCTGCAAGTGATAACTTTTGACACCACTGCCTGTGTGTGAAGGGTACTGATGGCCAGAGTAATATACAGTTACTGTCCTCATACTGTAAGGCTGGCACCTGAAACGTGTATAACCCTTCTAATGAAGGAGCTCCATGGCTTTGCACTCCAAGCTTACGTGATCTAATTTGAAGGCAAGTGGGTCATATCTGGTACCTAAGCATGAGCCCTCATCATTAGTGCGCCTGTTATCCAGTGTTGTGTAGCATATCTGCAGGGGTGCAATTTTGCCTCTGGGTGTCCCTGATATTTGAGGTTACTGATTAGTTGCTGCCACTGGCTTTTCCTGATAAATTCCACATGTGGAGGCTAAGGCCTGCAGTAGCCTGATGTGATGCGTTGAAAGTGTGTAATGAGTAGCTTCATCAGAAGCACAAATTTGTACGTTTTCCATAGCTACTTTTTAAAATTATATGTCTGACTTGACTGAGACATATACAAAACCAACATTAGCAAAACTCCACCTGCAGCATGGGATATACTTCAAAGCTTCTGCTGCTTACAAAGCATTCTTTTGTCTCTACAGTGAATTTACACCTGAATATCAAGTTGGCTGAAAAAGCAATGGGGTGCAAAGGATTATAGAACTAATCAGATTAATTCATCTCCCTTTGTACTGATCACAACTGAAGTATACTCTCATACTGGCAAGTTTTTATTCTGAAGCGATCAAAAGGTTTTGCCCTAATACATGTTACTCCATTTAAAAAAAAAAAAAAAGGGGGACCTGTGAGCTCAGTTGAGCACAAACTACTGCACATCAGCACCATGTGTGTTCCCAATGGATGGGTGTAAGCCAGCTCCAAACCACGAGCTGTAAATGCCAGACAGATGTCCCAATGTGCCAGTGCATCACTATTACTTCCAGACAGGCACTGGCTCACATGTTGCCCTCCTGAGCCATGGGTGTCTCCATGGTGGCTCTTCACCAGGTGCTGAACTAGTTTGCATTCACTTAAGTCTGATAAATGCTTGATGTCTGCTGGGGAGACCACTTTGACATCCCATGGCACCCTGCCTTTCAATCTGTGTATTTATAACTTTCAACAGATACTTTGATTTTGTGAGGGAATGTGGAGCATTGCTGCATTGTCCGCTCTTCCCTGTCATATTTCTGAAGTTCCTTGGAAACAGAATCTTTTACTCCTTTTTTTTTCCCCCCCTTTTTTCCTGCAAAGACTTTTTGATCACGTAAGCCAAAGTCATCACTTAATTTTTTTCTTGAGATTCTCTGTTCTAGATCTCAAAGATGCTCCCCCGCCCTCCCTTCTCTTTTTTTTAGAGTATTTTTTGAGAAAGTGACTCTTAAGTAGAAAGCTGTTACTAAGATTACAGCTCAGCTGTAAGGTGCAAAAGTTTAAACACACATATATATAAATTCTGTTCGTTCAGACATGATGACTTCTCTATGCACCTTTCTGTTGTCCTTCAGGCTGATGTCATCATTTCCCCACCTACAAGTAAATTCCTTATTTCAGTGTTATATGAGGAATGAAGAAATTATGCAGACTACTTCCCCACTCTATTACAATGTCAGGAGCTTGAAGAGAAATGACCTCATTTATTTGGGAGGAGTATGAGATCCCAACAGAGGCGCATGGCTGGCTGTTACATTTCATGAAAAGATAATGGTGTAAGAAGGAAAAAAAGATAATTTAGTAAACATTCTTTCTTTAAACTTGTGCTTTAGGGATGCTGTTTTAGTGCATAAATGACATTTCATTATGTCCACAGACTTTCTTACTGAAACTGTGGAAACCAGTAGGGTTGAAGCACGTGATTGAAGCTGTTCATGTGCCTGATGGTCCCAGGACTCTCCACTTTCTTCATAAAGCTGTTTGGTGCTGACTCTTCATTTGCCATTCAGTTATACTTCATGGGTTGTACTACTCTTGAACCAGATCCTCAGACTTGTTTTGGTTTCTAAATTCTTCAACAGAATATAAACCAAAGTGTGTTGGTTTTTTGAAAAGCAAGCTCAGTCTGGTTATCATTACACTCCAGGAAAAAAAAAAAAAAAGTTGTTAGTCATATATATTATGGCTGTACTGTACTCAATCTAAAAAAATAATTGTGAACCATCTGCAATGGTGAAGCAAAGTCCTATTCTCTGCAAGATGAGAGAAAATTACTTTCTGGATATCTACTGTCAGGTTCACTTTACTAGACTGTAGCATTGTTTGTGAAAAAAGAGTGGTAAAAGTTACAAACTCCAAAAGTAAAAACATGTACAGAATGCTAACCAAAAACTGACAGAAACTTGTCTCCCCCTTGCTTACCTTTATTGTAAATAACACCAAAAAGAGAGATTTAGAGATTCTGGCAGTCTAAAATGCCACATTCAAAAGCTAAGAAAGCTAAAACTTACAATTCTCTTTTTCTTTAAATCTGAAAATTAAAGCACTTTAAATTACTTCCAGATACTTAGACCTACATACAAATGCAAACTACCAGGCCATTTCCCCTTGATTCAGTATCCTGACTCTGATCAAGGCTGGTATTTAAAAAAACTGGCTGAGTTATGGAGTAAACTGTCCACAGGGACAGTTTTTCTCTAACCCTCATTATTTAGAGTTGGCTTATATTCCACAGCATGATGTTAAGCAACTAAGATGCATCATCAATGGTGGGAACATCTCAGTTCTGAAAAGAAGATTATTTAGGTATAATTTTCAAAACTTGTTATAAATCAATGTACATTTCTTAAATGGAAAAACCATGACATTCCGGAACAAGTTTCTTTCACATGCATCTAGTACTTCAGCATAACAATTGTATAGGAAACAAACTTTTATTAAAGTCAGGCTTCATCTAATAGCTTCCACATACTTCAGGGTGGAAAAAAGTTATATACAAATGTCCTCAGTCTTTTGGAAAGGCTGTGACCTGCATGATATTTAAAAGTCCACAGGAGTATATAGGAATGAACACAGCAGTTGTTCCATCGTAGTATGTTATTACAAAGAGAACTGGGGGTCAAATTGCATGAATGATAAATGGAAGGTGCTTGAAATGAGTTGGTTCTTTTTTGAACATTATACATTGACCTTGGCAGTTTTGACAATTACATCCATCATTTCTAAGAATCCATTCCAGAACACCCGTCTGTTCTCTAATGTGGTCAAGTAAACAGGATCTGTGAATATAGGAATCAAAGATTGATCTCCTGTGCCTATACACTGACTAACAGTTGGTTTCTTGGTGTAACTCTTTCATTCTATGAATTATGCGAAGATCATAATTCACCATGGCATACCTGTAGACAAGCATGTTGGAATGCTTTAATCTTCACTCACAAGGTCTTGGTAGGATCAATAGTTGGCTTCTGAGTTTGATAAGAAAAGTGGAATAAAACCATTAAAAAGCACGTTGTACACAGCAAAAATGATGTTTCACTGCCTTAGCGTTCCCCCTAGCAACAGAACTTGCTGAAGACAAAGATGGGATAAACCAGGGTGGAAAAACTTAACTGCCCTTGAACATCAACATTCCCAGGTACTCAAAAAGTGAAAATAAGCATTTCTTCTGGAAATATACAGTTTGTTAATCTCAGACTGACTATGTGAACAGGCCTTGTAATCCTAAAGCAGGTAACCAAGCGTGCTCCTCGCAGCAGCGTTGAACGGGGAGGTGTTCTGAAGTAATGCCTTTTTCTTCTTCAGAACAATTCTATTCATTTGAAAGGTGCTAAGCTGAATCAAAGTTGGCACGCAGCTTAGCAGTACACTCATACACACAGAGACATCTGTGAACGTTTGCTGTATGCCTCCCAGTGTACAGGCAACACAAGCTTTCACTGAAGAGGTGAAGGTTGAGGTGGCTGAAAACTTGCTTAGAGTATAGATGGATGCAGGCGGAGTCTGAAGTCCCAGAGTGATGACACCCAAAGCTCTGTCCCCTTGGAAGGGTTTCAGGCAGGGCCTATCCAAGCATAATTCTGTAATAATGGCAAAATCTGAGTTCATGGAATTAATACAAGGACATCAGCTATAGAGGCAACCCTAAAGCAGATCTTTATCTCACTTTCATTTAGTACTTAGTCTCACTTTTGCTACTTCTTCTGAGGAGAGCTCTAAGAGATACGCAGGTGGCTAGTGTGAAAGGGTGCAAGCTTTGTGGAGGTGGGGTTAGCACAAAAAGTGGACACAAGAAAACATAATATTCCGTCTCTTCAGCTATGATAAAAAGGTTTAAAAACTCCTGTACTCCTTGACAGGTAATTGCATAATACTTTATTTTTATTTTTTTTTTTTACAAAATTATTCAGAATTGCAATATATATTAGTAAAATGAAAGAGAATCTTGACTCTGCAAAACCAAACTCATTCTTAATTTTGCCTGCTATTCTTTCACACTGATTTTGGTAGGATTGCTTACAATTGTGTAAAGCATATTGGTGAGGCTGTGAAGGAACCAGGCTTAAAATGCATAATAAAAGTGGTCTGATTTGAGATACAAGCCATAGAAAGTAAGCATGTGAAGCTCTATTATGACAATAAAGCTGTATAGTACACATATATTATTTGTGACAAAGATGTATATTACGTTTGAAAATGGCAAACTGATTTTTATTTTTTTTAAGCAAAGCAATTTTTTCACCAACATAATTTTTATTTTGGAGGTGGAAGGTGCATCTAAAAATAAGTATTTAACAGAAATGAGAAGTTCATACACACTTAAAGGATTCACTTTGATATCAAGCTTAGAGACTCAAGTTGAATAAATTAAAGCATGCACAGACTTGCCCTAAATAAAATCCATTCCGAACTTTCTTTTCCACATTCGCAAATGAACACAGAACTCCATGAAATCTTGAAGCTGAGCATCTGCTGGAAGCAACTCCTTATGAACTACTTACATCTCAGTTTCAGGGAGAGGTGTTGTCAACCTCCATCCCCCCCCACCACCACCACCTCCTTGCCTTCTCTTTCACATGGCTGTGAGAATGTCATACCTTGCAAAAGAATGTGGTATTTCAAATCAAGTCACTTTTTAGCCCATGTGATCTTCTTAATAGAAACATACCATTCCTTTGCCTAGGCTCTAGATTGGCTAATACAGATACTGCTTCTGAAAGAGGTTCCTCCCCTGGTTTTTGGCTTCCCATCTACCCTCGCATATTCTGATGCTCTTTTATTTTCCCAGTTGTGTGACGTGCCTTTAAAAAAACCTGCACAAAATCCATCCACCATAACGAGGTCTGTTATTAATTTCATCTATTACAGTATAGGAAATGACAACCTACTGCATTCGTGGTAAATGTCAGTGTGGTAAATGTACCTTTGTAACCTGGTAACCCTAACTGCTCATCAGTTTGGTGGTACAATGCACCATTACAAGGGAAGGGTGGAATTAAGTTACACTTCACTGAAGGGTGCACTATATTGCTGCTTTTTCACAGTTTGTTTTAAAGCAGCAATTCATTTAACTCCTTATTAAGACTTCAAATATTGTTATATCTGGCTCAAGTTTGCTGAGAGAAATATTACATTCTGAAGCAATAGTTATTTCAAATATTGCTGTAGAATGAGCTCCTTGCAAAGCACAGTTTTTTCCATTGGTTTCCGGAATTATGCTTCCTTAGAGTGGATAGCCTTTTCTTTTGCCCTGAATGTCTTAAACCCCCACCCACTCTAATTATGTGAGGTGATGTGAATCCTTGTTTAAATCAATAGGATCTGACAGAGTCCATACTGCGCAAGATTTTTTTCTATGTCTGATGATATATAAGCTGTTTCTCTCCAGCAGTACATCTGACATTTGGTCTCTCTAACCTCAAGAGTCACCAGTGGATGCATGAATATATATTCTTTTATTGCACATGTTCTACAATGAGATGTTGAGCCATCATGCCCTCTTCTTACTTCTCTCTTGGGAAGTACCTAATGACAGCTTAGATCATGAATGTTTCAGTATTGCTCCCTATAGGTAAACCTGCTCACATGGTGTCCTGCAATTCACAGGGTGCGTTTGGCAAGTCACAATATTCTGTACAACTTGCATTATAAACAAAGCTTTTAGTTTTGCATCGCTTTGAGGCAACTGAAAGAGGAAACATGCAAGAAGAGTGGCTTTCTATGTAAAATTCTGTCCTGTCTCTAGCTCTTGAAGAATAGCACTGGAAAAGCATAAAAATGTTTTAAGGACCTTTTTTGGTTTTTTTTTTTTTTGAGAGGGGGAGGGGGATGGGGGGAGCTAGAATAAAGATTAGGATTAGTGAATTGATATTCTGTTAGAGCAGAAGGCCACCTCCCACAACACCTAATCAGGTAGAGCTCTTTTGTTCAGTGCCGTGACCTAGGAATTCTCATTTTCACACGTGGCTCCCAACTTCTTTGCTTCCTGCAGAGTTTCAGACCAAAACTGTTGATGCATATATTCAGGGGACTGGAGTATATTGCTTTGATTGTTGAGTATATCAGGAATCAATACAGCATTTATAGTTTATTATAAGCTTAACACAAAAGTGAGTTGGAAACTACACAGACCGAATAGAAACGTCTCACTGGTCATCCCTGGTGCTGTAAGGGCAACTTCATAGTTCATGGGGGTGGAAAGTTATCGTCAGCAGTGTTCCTCCCCTCCTCCTCCTCTTGCACTGAATGAACTATAAAAAGACCAAAATGGTTACGTGACAAAGAATTAAATAGATTGCAGCAGGTGGTATCACAGGTGCCTGCCTAATTCCTGTTGACACAATCTGTAGCTCAGTGACGGGGAAGGATGGAGATTCCTGACTGCTGGTCAGAATTAGGGTAGGGTGAGGGGAGTCAGATTAATGGCTCTAGCTCAAGCCATGAGCCTATTACAGGGGATTATTATTATTAGTGGAATTAGATGTACTGGAACAGACCATGGGTCCACCCAGTCGAGTATCCTGTGACTGGAAGAGGCACATGCTGATATGTTAAAAGGAGGTTTGTTACATTCCCTTGCACCCCCCTTGGAAAAGGCAAAATGGTCAAATCTGTGTTGTCTCTCTTGCTGGGACAGATAGAGGGATTGCTTCAGCAATCTGCTTACAGTTCGTTAATACAAGCACAAAAAAGTTCAGGTTGAGACAAGCTTAGTGTAGCTGCTGCTATTGGTCAGGGGGTGAGCTCCTCTCCATCCCACTGGCAGCACTGCTGAATTTGGGCCATAAGGCTCCTGGTTGGGAGCATCAGATGTTGGTGCATGAGGGACATGCGTGGACCCTTCCTACCAGATGGGGTGCTTTGCTAATCATCTAAATCTGCTTTAGCTGATCTTTTCATAGCATGGATGGAAACCAGATTTTTGAGTTTATTTAAGTGGGATGGGAATATCTAGCAGCTAAACACAGGCTTTCCTTTAGATTGCACTGCTGAAACAGGAGGTACACATAAACTGATTTCCCAAATCAAGGCAATTGTCTGCATTTAATGTAAGTGTCTGTATCTTTTTGTGAGGATTGTTTTCATTCATATCTGCCTAGGTTAGTGATAACAAATTAAAAATTTATTGTGGTCAGGTGTAAGCAGCTCTCACATTTGTACATTAATCTCAAATAGCGGTGGATTCTGGGAAAATGGATCAGTCCTTGCTGAAAGACTGCAATAACCAACCTTGCAGAGGATACCAAAATCATATGTGATAGGAGGGGTAGCTCCCTTTGTTCTGCACATGTCAACCTACAGTGGCCTAATGAAAACAAGAGGAGGATAGCTGTCACCAGAATGATGGAAGAGTCGCCACTGCATCCAAAAGCAATGAGGAGGTGAGTAACCATGGCTGAGGAAGTATTCAGGGGAGCAAAAGAAAGACCTGTGAAGAACAGCCCCCAAGAGCTCAATTGCAATGAATTTCCAGTACAAAGGGATGGAGAAACAAGAGCTACCCGTTCCTAGCTAAGGGAAAACCCAAGGTGACAGCTGCTGCTTTAAATAAGTTTAAATCTGCAGGTGGTTCTGGCTGAAGAATGGTAGAGACCTGTTTGTTCTCTGCAGTCCCAGCGCTGCCAGTGCCCTGCGCTCTGTGCACCTGCCTGTGCAAAGCCTGTGTACGGATGAATTTGGATGTGTGGGTCGGGATGAAGTGTGGCATGGCTGAGTGAGCTGGGAACTCCCACAATTTGGTAACTGCCAGAGGTACCGGGCAGGGGAACTGCTGCTTGCCTCTGGCAGCAGGAAGTCATCCTTGCCTCGCCTGAGTGTCTGCCTGTCATGGTTTAACCAATAACACAATGGGTACAAAAAATATGGAGAAAATGCCCTAAAACACATGTTAAAGGATATTTTGGAACCAAAATTTAGGTATAATCTGCCCATCTTGGTCTCTAGATCTGAGTGCTTGTGCTTTGTCACAAAGACTAAGCTTTACCTAGGTCCCAATTTATGTTTATAATGGAAATGTGCTTATGACTTATAACTAGTCTGTTTTAAAGAATCACACTTCATTGAATGGTGTAGTTTTGATCCACGCAGAAAAGAAACTTAGTAGTAGGTATGCACACTACACACATTAATCCATTCTGCACGAATTATGCCATGCGTGGCTGTACAATGACACTATTATTCAGGTCAAAAGCTGAGCAAATGTTTTGTTATAATTCACGTGATGATAATTGATACATTTATATTGTTGCATTTTTATAATGAATAAAGGGATCTGCTTTACTGTTGCAGCCAGTAGTTTCTCTCTTTAAAATGTTTGGAATTTTTTCCCTATGCTTAGTTATTAAGGTCCAATTACTCTGCTTGGTTTTCCTGGTTTTGTATTGCAAATTGTGAGGAAATGGACTAAGGAGGAAACCTGAATACTAGTACAGTATTATTTCTGTTGTTTTTCTGCTTTGTGGTAGCACTTTTTACTGCCTTCAAGAGAGTATTTAAGAACTTATTAATGTGTAGCTGTCTGTCTTACTAATTAAAAACATTTAGTTTGCTCTCTAGTAATTGGGAGTTGGGTTTGCAAACAAAAGCTGGAAAAGTTTTAAATATAGGGGGTAATCTTTGAAAAAAAGTTTCAGTAGAGAGCTATCTTGGCCTTGCCTTTATTTAACACCGGTAACTTAGTTAAAATCATGTCTATACTGAAATCGTATATACAGGACTGAAGTACTATTAGATCAATTCCTTAGTATTACTATCTCTACTAGCTGAGTATCTTTGGTATCAAGCTCAATATGGACCAACAATTTCAGTCTTTGGCATCACAGACTGAGATTCACGTTGGCAGTTACCATCCAAGTAGTGTCAGACCTGCACAACTACAAACTAGTTCAGCCCTGCCCACATGAGCTGCAGCCACAATAGTACCAACAGACCTGGAAAACACTAGCTGGTTTTTATGAAAACACTGAAAATTTTGCCTGTGTACATTCCAGTCCCAGGTCAGTTTCTGGGCAGACAGCTGAATTAAGCTAAAAAGTATGTAACCTTGCTTAAGAAAGACCCAGTGATTTTGTGTAAAAGGCACAGGCATGATTTCCCATTCAATTTGTGTGTTTACAGCCTGCTTTTTGATGTCTGTTGCATTTCTGTGGCTGTATGATAATGGCACAATACAACATATGGATGCTACTTTTTTCTTGGGTATATATTATGTTGCATATGCATAGGCATGGATTATGGTAAAACCCGGTTCAAAACTTTCACATTTCTTGGTATGAGAGGCATCAAGACGAATGTGGAGTGTGATGGTTTTGTTTTGTTTGTTTTAAGAAAGGTCTAGAGGCTTAATGTGGGAGCCAATTTACTGTCATATGTACAGCAATTGCAACATAAAGAAAAGTCTTTGCCTAATAAATGTCACACCTTACATTAAAAGAATAATTTTCATACCTTTATGATGATGTGTAACAACACAATGTGAAAGAAAACATAAACCCTTACTTTTTTTCCCCTACTAAATCGTGTTAGAGTAGCTGAATCATTAAGGTACACAAGGAGCATCTCCCTGCACAAGGATTTTCTAAAATTTGCAGTATGACTTAGATTTTATGTATTTGTAGTCTGGATTTGGTGAATGCTGGATGTAGTTTTTCATGTTAGCTGAAGCACTGTGATTGCAACAGGAAGAGAAACGGTTCTAGACAGAGTTGTGTTTTAGATGTGGTGCCTGGTGAAAGATGGGTTTAAAGCATCAGACTAAGCCCCTGCAGTGCCAGTGGCCAGGGATTAGTATTTTGATGATGAGTGTTTAGAGCTCTCATGCCAATGTAGCCCTGACAATTTGATTTTTATCATCTTTCCCTCTGAAAATAACAGCTCTTGGTCACTTTAGACTTTCCATACTCACCAGGAAGTATGTTTTGTTTTTACTTAGCATCTATATCAGATTTAAGTATTTATTTCCAACTACATAGCATATCTGGAGTCTAAGAATATATTTGAAGCAAAAGAAAGCAATGATTGCTGTGCCATAAAGATATTTTTCACAAGCTGTAGATTTAAATTTAAAACACCAACTTTCAGAAATGGTCTACTATTTTCAGTAGATAGCAGCACAGGACAGAAAGATCTATGGAAAGTTACTTTAGATTAATAGTGTATTATTTTATTGTGATGTTTAATCCCTTTGGTTTATAACAGTGGCTTGCTTTCAACCTGCACATACTGCAGAAATTCTTGTCAGGGTTTCGTTCCTTGTCTGCTGCAAGTTTGCAGAGCTTACCTAAGCTCGATGATGACATGAAATTAATAATTTAGTCAGAAACCACTGTTGTAACAGTACATGCATGACTCTTAAAAACAAATTCCAAGCAGGTTTCCTCTTTCACTGAATCAGGCAGTTACCATGGTGATGGGAAGTGTGCAAAAGCTAGAAGAGACAGAACAATGCATGACTTCAAAGTGCTCCCCTTCCCACCAAAAATGTCAGTGCTCCCCATTCCCCAGCCATTCCTATGCATCAAGTAGTATATGCCAGGACACAGGAGGAGTCCTGAAAAAGCTTTTGCACAAGCAGAAATGTCTGTCTTCTATTAAGCCAAATCTCACCATCCTCCGTGTGCCTTCTAAACTTTCCAGTGCCTTGGTTTTGGCAGAAGACTTTCCAACTATCTTTATTCAGAAATCATAATCGCTGTAATTCAATGCTCATGGCATTTTTAACTTAAATTGCTCAGAACAATAGAATAATTAATATAAAGACAACAAAGCATATACCACAAGGAGCAATCTGGGTTTTGTTTTGAAACTTTATCCTTCCAGCTCTGATTTAAACGTTACTCAAGGCACAGAGGTAATGATAAATCTATGAAGAAATAATACTTGATCTCAAAAGAATATATTTTAGCATAAGATTCAAGACTGACTTCTGTCCTGACTCACACCTATGATGATGCCAAAGAGGAAGCAACATGATGCAGGTCAGGGTAGAGATTGCCCCGAGAGAGAAGCTTTGAACAAAAAGAGAAGGCCTGGAGCTTTACAACAAAGAAAGAAATGCCTACGGACAAATGTGGATCCCTGTAGGCAGTGGTAGGCATGGAATTTCATTCAAATGTAGAAAATAAGCAGTGAGCTCTTGGAAAGGTGGTGTGTGTACAGTTGTGCTCTCTTCCACTTTGATTCCCACCAGCAGTGGGAACAGATGGCACATTACACCTCCTCCCCAAAACGAACCATCACCTACGCTCCCATCTAGCAATCCCTGCACTGTGAAAGAGGCAGGGACCTTGGAACAGAACGCCTTCATGCTGATTTTGTGTTGGTTTATTTCCACTGAAATGATTTGTGTAACACTAATGGAAAAGGGCTAGGAAATAAACATGTTGTCTGTAGGAGAGGGAAGAGTCTTGAGGGAAGTATGGGAGGGCATATTGAAGATGCATCCAATTCTAGAAGCTGAGCTAGTCAAGAAGGTTAAGTTCAAAACTGTCATAAGATTTTGCTGTAGTAGATATCACCAAATAAGCTACCTAGGGGAAAATGCATCTTTAAAAATCAAGCAATTTCTCTTAAGGATACTGTTTTAAGACATGCATAGTAGAAAACCAAAGAAGTAGAAACCATTCACCAACCCCTCTACATAAAAGTATTTCTCAGACTTTAACAGAAATATTGCATTAAATAAACGCACACTGCTTGCAGCCTCATGAAATTATCCTGACCACAGCCACACTGGCTAGGCTCGAAGTCAACTGAATCAAGGCCCATTGAAATAAATGTGAATATACTGAGACTTCGATTTGACTTTAAGTGATCATCTAGACTTGAATTAAGCATATGTATTATACTTATATTGTACAATTTGGGCAAAGCAAAAATGCTTTTGGAATATTTGGTGATGCTTAAGAGTCAGAATTTTTTACTTCAAAAAACTTTATTGCCCAGACCCCTTTTTTAAGGACACTTCACGATTATCGTAGCTATTTTTCTCGCCTTTTCGATATTTATATTAGTGTTGTCTGGTCAACTTGTTCTCTGTGTTTCTGTTGTGGTATGTACTTGTGTGATACCAGGTCACAAAAGCTACAATAGCAGATGGTTAATAGAGGAATATTATACAAAATCCATAACAAATAATTAGCAAGCTGGTTTTTTGGGTTTGTTTTGGGGTGGTTTATTTTTTTTCTTAATTTATACAGCTGCAAAGTGGAAATAAAGATCAGAGAAGCACTTGGCTTGTGTATGAAAATAATGTGCAGGTTAGCGACTGGCTACTTATCAAGAGGAAAGCAAACTAATCATCCTCTTTTTTTATTGCTTGCTTTTTTTTTTTTTTAGTGAAGCTAGTTTAGCTGGATGTAATGGATACCTATGTCATATTGCACCATTTTGGGCTGTACAATGGGTGTACAGCACCCTCTACTTTCTTTTGATCAAATAACACTCCTGGGCTTGAAGAGAAGGGTGTGTAGGGGAAACATCGATGTTTTCCTGCAGATTTTTGTACTGAAATCAGAAGAAAGAATTTGTCTATAGGGTTCATTAACTGTTGGCCTCTGCTGGCAGTAACCCATGTTATATAGGCCACCATTGTGACATCCTCAAAAGAACTCCCTGAAGGAGGCAAAGTCTAGAAGGAGAATATCTACTCTGAAGTTTCCCACCTTCCCTGAACTATATCTGCAGAGCCACCCCAGGAGGGGAGAATGTGGCTTTGAAAAATAACACCTTTGTTATTCCAAGTGTTAGAGATGAAGCAGAGTTTTCAGATGGCCCCAAGGTTTTTGCACCCTTCACCAAACACAGATGGAAACTGGACTCTTTGAACTGCTTTGAAAATCTGTTACCATGCATTGCTGTGGGGTCTGTGAAGCAGCCATTGCTAAATTCTGTCTGCCTGCAATTTTTATGACCATGTGATGACAAGGGATTAAATAGCTTCATTTTAGAAGCAGACAGCTTTTAAATGTAAAAATGAAAAACAAAATAAAACAAAAAGCCCAATAATTCCTTGCTCAAGGCAAAACCTTAATAGATGCTGAGGTAACGTTTCAATGAATGAGGTGAATTTTGAAGTAAAAGTGCAAGCAGTTTAGAATTTAAAATTGTATCTTAGGCAATAGTTGCAAGACCTTTATAACATTATGATCTTAGTACATTGGAATCCAGAAAATATAGCTTATCCCTTGTTCCCCAATTTAGGATTTATTGGAATTATGGTATATATCATGACTGTTCCTTATAGTGTTTTCTATTTAGTGCCTGTAATCTACATGGAATTATTATAGAGGTGCTGAAAAAACTGTCAATTTATTCATATAATGAAAAGTTCTTTGACTTATCTGAATTAACTGTGTAGTTGATGGCAAATAGCATAGAGCTTTCTATAAGAAAACATGGTCTTTAAAATTTGTATTGCATCTTATTCATTCTTCCAGACTATCTGAAATGCATGTGTTTATTACATCTGCTCTTGGCTTTTTAAAAAAGCGATAACCTGTTTCTACCATTATTTTATATGATGAATTGAATTAGCAGTAGAGTGTATTTGCATAGTTTTCTAGAAGTACTCGGTTTATCTGTTAGTAAACAAAAAAGACTTTTTTTTAAATATTCAGATTTTGTTTTCCTAGCAGTAGCACTGATCTCAGATGCATGAATCGGGAGATGTATGATGCATCAGTTTTATCCAGTTTTCATGAGCCCGACTGCTTTGGGCAAATTCAATAACACGCTAAACAGCTGAATTAGATGGGCCAACACAGACATCTGATAACCTGTGCTGCACTCTGCTGTATTCTTATCTATTCTGGGTATGAAACTCATATGCAGCAGGTTTTCTAGTGGAACAACTTCAGACGAGACAGTGGGACCTTTTCTGCAGTCTGTGTCCCAGCTACCAGGGGTGACGCCGGGTCTGAGCGGGGCAGTGGGCACAGGAACCCCCGGGCTGTGCTTCTGCCTCCTTGGGCTGGAGCTTCCCTGAAGTCTCCTCATTCCAGATCCTCACCTTTTCCTCTCAATAACTTATAGGGTTGGCTTTCTCTCAGCTGAGATCTTCTCTCCAGCTGGTGAAAACTGGGACATTCTGTGTTGGCAGAATGTTTTGCTGTTTCAAACACTGCGTGTCTTTGTTATCTGTGTGCTTGGAGGTGGAGCAGCTGATCGTACTCTGTTATCAGACAAATTAATCTTTTTCTGTAGCCTGTAAACGTCTCTTACAATGATTAATTTTTCTTGAAGCACTCTACAGTTCTGTGCTGGGATATACTAGCAATTTGAGAAATCCTTGTCTAAAATTACTGGACATTTGAATCAGATTTGCTCTGGAAACTGCTGCTCCTCATGTCACTTCAGCCATTCTGGTCCTTTCAAATGCTAATTCTTAGTCCAAAATGCCTTATCACACAAAATACAATATGATATATGCAACTGCGGACTACAAATTAGTTAAAAACTATAAATAAATATTTTAGTCTGTCAGCTGTTAGGAGCTGCTGTGGTGACTTTGTAGGGGGTAGAGGGTTCTGCGTGGAACATGGTCTACCCAGAAAATGGGAGGGAGTCCTGGTCTGCAGCTTCTCAGCATGTTCCTCCTCACAAAGGTGACAAAGGGCTTTCGCTTCTCTCCACTGAAAGTTTCCTTTCCCTGGGAACTGGTACTAAGAGTTACCAGTGTGTGAAGCCACTTTGGATCTACTGCCTTTCTGGGTGATATTGCCTATTTTGAAATAAGGTGGCAGTAAGGGCAAGTGCTGGAAGGCATATGGGAATATAAGGTGGCCTCCAAGAGCCGAGGTTGGAGCAGCAGTCCTGTGGATAATTTCCAGCTCAGCGCTGAAGTGGCAGAATTAGTTTATTACCATCATGAGGCTGCAAAGTTCACCACAGCTTTCCTCTGCGTTCAGTGCAACTTAAAATGTGTACGTGGTTAGGACAAAAGTGTGTTCTGCATGTACTTGCATGACATGAAACATCACTCATGAAAGGAAATTTTATCCCAACTCAAGGAACCTCATCATAGTTGCAGCTTACATGGAAATCCTAGCTTGCAGCAGGCATTGTGTCATGTGTATTAGAATTTTCACTTTGGGAGTAGTTCTTCTGCTTTAAATGATACTATGCAAAAGGCATTTCAGCCACGTACAGGGCCCTGCATCTCATCTTTTTCATGTTAACAGGAGTGCAAATGTGTATGTGTGTGTATAGAGCAAGGATAGCTTCAACAATTAATGAACAAAATAACAATGGAAATTTTTTTTACCATGTAAGAGCGTTCTTATTCACTTCCCGATAAAGGCAGGGACAGTGTGACATGCAAGCTGGACAGTCAGTAGTAACACGAGGTGTGGAGGCACAGGGCTGGTGTGAGCAATGATAACCTGGTAACACATCTTTAGTACTTGTTTGCCATTAATATCACTGACATCTTGTTATCTACTAGTTGAAATATTAAAAATAGAAAAGTGAGTTTTGAACTATAGCACAAGTCATTTTAACTCTGAGGAGAGCCCAAGAATGTTTTAATGTTATCACAAATCTAAGCTAATGCTGGAAACATAAGGGATTATATTTTCTTTAATGGAGGTCCTCCTGTATTAGGAAAGGATACACTTTCTCTTAATTTTACCAGAGAAATATAACCCTCGACGGAATTCTGATCACTGATTTTAAAAGCTCTATTCTATAAGATCCATAGATCTTCAAAGACAATTTTCTTGATCACTATTGATTTAATCCCCTTAAAGAGTAGGGGTCAGTCTAAGTCATACGTCACTAAAACTCTGTAACAGTTTTTGGAACAAGAACAAATGTGCAGGCACTGACATCAACCCATTTTTCTGTAGGTTAAATAGTTTTTGTCCATGTTTTAAATCTTGTTGGAAATATATGTAGAAACTTATTTTGCAAGCGTGAAATGTTCCAGGTGGAGCTTTTACTCACAACTTTGGCTTGGTAAAAATCATAAAATTGTTGTTTCAGATACAGTCTTTACTGGCTTCTCAAGTTGTCTAGGTCTCTGTATTATCGTTATTTCCTTTTCTTCAGGATCAGTTCCATGCAAACGCGTTTTCGCAGGGAGTGGTGGTGAGAGAAACTACCACACTCTTGGGGTTTTGCGTTCCCCATTTTTTTTTGTTTTTTGTTCACACTTACAAGAAACAGGAAGGTGGAAACTTGCCACCAGCTTGTCTAATTTCTCAGTTAACCAGAACTCATTACTGCCCACAGAACCTGGATTTTTCAATTTTTGAAAAATTATTCTAGAGATGAACATAAAGGTAGTTAGCTATGCTGAGTGGTCAGAATCATTGCTTCTGTCTCTTTCAGGTTTCCCTTTAAAGTCAGCTTTTCAGTCTGACTAGAGAAAGAAAGAAGAATAAGTTACTACGCAATAAATGTGAAAGAAACAAGAAAGAAAAACCTCAAAGCATTTTACCTTGCACACTACAGTTTTACTCACTGTGTATGCTTCCCAAAATAAATATTTTGACTCTTGTTCTTTAAGATCATTTCACTTCTTAATAGAAACACATCACTACCAGGGCTGCAAGTATCTGACACTATCAAACAGGGCCCTGGTCTTTCATAGATCCTGGAAATGTTTTGCAGCTCAGAATTACCATTGGTCTGGTGGGTCAGACGCTTGGGTGCAGGAGGGATTAGCCTTGTTGCTGCTACAGGGGACCCGTCCTGATGAGGAGGTGAATAATGATTCCGGATCCTTGATTTGGTCAGAAACAGCACTGTGGTGCTTTCACCTTCCCAGATAAAGCCGAGCATCAAGAAAATGTTTCAAGTAACATATACTTTTATAGTATCATGACAACTTCTTAGATGCCTTTAGTTTGGATAGAATCAAAGGTTTGGGATCACTGGAAAGCTGAACCTTGGCAGTAAGAGGGAAATGGAGAACATGAGGAAATGCAAGTACAGTTATTGTTCTCACTAACAAGCTGAGTTAAGTTCTCATATGCTTCAAATAAAATCCTTGTGGATGTAATGGGGAGGTGTGAAAAAGACTTACAGGATAGCATCCTGCTCAAGGTTGTCCTGGCTCTATGTACGTGTAGTGTGTTTCTTCATTGCCCCAAAGCACACCCTTGTTGTGGTCTTTAAGAAGTAAGGCTCCCTGCTGGCAATTACAGCACCTGCAGGTATAGATCACCCTTTTATGCTGCTAATACAGTCAGATTCTCTACTGAGGTCTAAAGTAATACTATACTGGAGATATTCAGTCTTTTTCACATGGCCAAAGTTTTCTGTAGTGATAAAAGTTCAGTTCATAAGCCTTTCCCTCTATGAACTTCACGTGTGCGTAGCGCTGTCTGCCTTTGCAGTGTGACTACATTGATCACATCTAAATACTAGATCAATTGGTCTTTTAGCTCCTATCCCTCAAGCAGGAAGAGAGAGCTGATGTTTTGCAGCTTGGGTCTGTACAGATTGCATTTACTAAGCTTGCCACATGTTTTGGGGCAGTGGTAGGTCTATCCTCGTTCAGCTCACCTTGGCAGCCTAGGTCTTTCTCTCATAGCAGACAGTTATCTGATACTTTAAAAGAGACTTTGGACTAATGACAGGGTGCATTAAGGCAATTCAGTTCGTATTAGGTGCAGGAGATGAATGCCTTGACTACAGAAGGGCAATTGGTAGAGGCTTAGTTTAATAAGATACTTGTAGCTCATTAATGCACATTACCTCAATCCCTTCTCCCTTGTGAACGTCCTACTCGGAGTACATCGATCTTGGTAACTGTAGCTTTGTTCAAGTCTTAGGCCCGACACAGAAACTGAATCATACAAAGTGCAATATATTTCAGACTACATGCATTGACCTTTGGTTGGCTCGTGAACTTTGAATGTCTCCCTGCAGCCAGGACCTGTGCTGCCTGCCTCACACCAGCCTGCCATGCAGAAGCCCACTGCCTTCTACCCCCCTTCACCCTGAGGGCAGGGACTGATTCTTCCTTCTGTGTTCTTAGGAAAGTGATTCCACTTCTTGGTTGTGGCAAGGAGGCCACAAGCAGCATTGTGGGATGTCCTTACTGTTTGGCTGGTGTGGTGCTCATGCACCAGGCTTGTGCTCTCAGCCGCTGGGGAAAGAGAAGGCACCATTAATCATCTCTCTAAAACAGTGGAAGCATTTGGTGTGATGCACTGATTGCTGCTGCTGTTTAAAAGCTTGCAGATAAATGCTGCTGGTGTAACGCACCACTGGTCTGTAGGTAGGTAATATGCTTTTGTAGGTATACAACATGACACACACCTTGGCTACATCCTAAATATATGCCTGAGGGAAGACAGAAAATAACTGGAGAGTGGCAGATATTATTTTTGAGTCTCTCAGCTGTAAATGTAGGAAGGGAACAGAAATGAGCATCTCTGCAGCATGCAGAGACACATTAATCCTCTGAGCAATAATGGTGTTTTTGCCACTATACTGTGAACAAGGGTTGTCTAATCTAAGGATAGAGAAGCATGCAGTGAGACAGTGTTGACTCAGCCCTGCCTCTTCACAGAGAGACTTTCATAAGTCTTGGGAGAGCATTTGTATCTAAGCCAGGATGAAATACTTAATTTTTGGAGACAGCGTGCAATCAGAATCACTCTTCCCAGTGTTACACTATGCCTACTGGTTTCAACACCCTTTTAAAGAAACTAAGACTGAGCCAGGCAAGCCTTTCCTACTGTTCAGTTTTCCAAACTGACTAGCCCTAAAACTATGAATGCCATTTTCTTTAAGGAAGTGATGAAATGTTGTGTTCTATATTGTTGTTAACCTGGAGAAACATTCATTTTTCATCAGTAGCTAATGAATGCTGACACTTGTATCTTGGAGGTTACCAGACATACAAGAGACAGTAAAATTGGTCATTGTGATCTAACTAGTAGGAAGCAATTATTTTCACATATTTTTTTTCTTTTTCTAATACATCTGTAAAATTCATTGCTGTAAATGACAAGCAATGCACCATCTCAGGTAAAGCTCCTTAACATGTGGCTCTACAAGATTTAGACTTAGTCAAGCAATACTTTTCAGTACACAGATGACAACAACTCTGCATCTTATGGTTTTTCACCTTGTGCTGAGCAAGTCACAGCAATTTGCATGTAAAACACTTTCTGTACTGGCAAGTGTCTTTACCTTGGCCTCTCACCAGCAAGTTAATCCAGGCTTTTAAATTTTTAATAACTGAATAAGTTTCAAATCCTGATGCCTTTTATAATCAGTTATATAAATACAAATCTGTAGGAACTTGTACTTTCCAGGGATGGGAAAGACATGAGAGCCTTGACAGCTATGAAGTTGGTTACTAGCTCCTTTCTAATCTCTTGCACAATGTATATAAAATGTAGAAGCAGGTGAAAATAGTATTTGTTGGATATTATTTAAGAGAAGACAACCTATTTTTAATTTCTAAAGATAGCTATAGTATTCTGAAAGGAGGTATTTTTTGAAACAAGTTTCAAAAATGAACTTTTGGTACTCAGAAAAAATCTACTAAACTATTAAGTAACTTTAATAAACAAAAAGAAAAAATTCAGACTAATTAAATTTAGTCAGCACATTTATCAACAGAAGTCATCAGGGAAGAGCAGTAAGACAGTTCTTGGGAGAGCCGTAATCAAACTGTGCACTCTAGTTGAATGCATATGTGTAAAACTATACAGAAATTACTTATATGAAAGAAGATTTAATTCACATTCCCTAAACTGAAGGAAATCTGCATGCTCACAAGGGTGTCTGAAGAGGAATGCTGGATGTATAGAAGCTGAATCTGTTCTGTGTCCTTTCATGGCCTTGCAATCTTCCTGTTTTTTCCATATTTTTTAATAGTGCAATTGTAGTTCAACATCTAATTTTCCACATTTTTTTTAATATTAAATACTTGGTTATTCCTTTCAACTTTTCTCTTGGAGCATGTTGGAGTGCTACTTTCTCAGCTGTTCAAAGCTTCTGAGCTCCCTGTTGTTTCAATATATTCAGGTGTATTTGTCCACATCAGTTTAGGAATAGGGCTTAGAGTAATCTTTTTTTTTTTTTTTTTTTTAAGTATGAACTTAATATGTAAGTGTTCTGGTGTCTATTAACGCTAAAGGTCACCTGGCTGATTTTGTTCTTTCTTTGCATTGCAGCAACCCTTTGAAGAATGTTAATTGATTGTAATTGTTTTAGTTAATCAGTTTCAGGGGTCAGGAATCTATTTTATATGCAGGAGTTGTTTGCTTCCAGGCAGTTCACAGTAGTAGTGCAAACTACCTGAGGTCAATTGTTTCTTTATTTTAGGAGATTAAGTGGTTTGTATGTAACTGGTGACACTAGTTTTGATATAAGTATTAGCAGTGCTATGAGGGGAGTATAGCTCCCTCGTATACAAGTTGGAGAAAAATTTCTTTGGTAACAATTGCTGAAATGGTTTAATATTTCAGAAGGGTTAAAGTTTCTTCTGATAATGAGAAATCAAAGATATGGAGCATGTGGATGGGAGTCTTCTGGATTCAGCCTTTCTAAAAATTTTTTATTATTATTAAAGAGAAATAAAAGGGCAAAACAGAGGCACCCTCTCTGGCCTTGATATTTCTAGCAGTATTTAAGGCTGCTTCACTGATATGGACACCAGTGTCTTGCCAGCTCTGAATGATCGATCAATCCTGTTCTTTGAATGAAAGCTTGAAGCTCTCAATGTACTGGGGAATATGTACCAGAGTGCCAAGATTTCCTTAGAGGCTGGGTGAAATCCAAAGGATTTCTGTGCAAGAACTCTCATTCATCTGTGAATGGCTGTTTATTTGCCTAGAAGTGTTTGCAGTAAGGGTTTGTGAAGTATGATAACGTAATAAACTCTTAGGGCAGCTCTTGGAGTTTTTGATAAGCTGAATTTATCTACCCAGAAATTTTGGGATAGAGTAAAAGTCTGTCCTCTCCTCTTCTTTTCCATTGCAATTTCATTTTCCGTCTACCAGTCAAATAAGGCACGTTATCCGAGAATGGGCTAGTTAATGCATCGAGTGTATGTTGTTGTGTATGAAATGAAAGCAAAACATTATAATTGGAATGTAATGTGGCTTTTAGAAATCTTTGGCAGGTAATCATTTAAACCCACCAAAGTGACCTGTGCTGTGAAAAGAGGAGGAACTACCTGGTTTCATAGCACAGCCCATAGTATAATTTCATGCTCTGTGTGTCTTAAAACAGGGACCATGTACGTTTGTGCATAAAGTGAGTTATTTTTTCCGTAAATGTGAAGCTGATACTTGTTTCATAAACTTCAAATAAGCTGCAAGGCTGTCCTTTTCCTCTCCCAAATGTGTATTTTTCTGGATTTCAGGAGCTGGCTGTTCTTTTCTCCCATGACTCTTGCTATCTATGCAGTGACATTCAAAATTGGCTGATGTTCAGACGAATTAAATACCAAAATTCTGAGGGGAAATGGAAAAGGCTTCTGACCCAGAAGTATGGGTGGCTCACTGAGGGGAATGCAAGGATGGTAGTTAATGTGAATCCCAGATTTCTGCTAGGAAGAGAAAAACAGAAGTATCAATGAAATGAAATTACCCAAACAAAGAAATCTGCACTTGTGAGCTAAATAGTACAAATGCCATGCAAGGGGACTGTGAATTAAAGGCAGTTGAGCATAAATTTGACCATATAACTGGAATGTCTAGAGGGGGAAGTGGAAGAAGGGACAGAAAGTAACATTCACTTTAATGAGTGAAAATTAAAACATACAATGTCATGCAATGAAGTAGTGACTGAAAAAGGAGTGCATGGGCTCTTGTAATTCTTCATACTGCCCTTGCTTTCCCTCTCAAAGCCCTGTCTATGACTTGACCTGTGTCTGCTCACATGTACCATGAACAAATGTTTCCCCCTATGCTCTTGGGACCGCTGGGAATAAATGATGTTGTTGTTGGACCCACCAAACTGGGCAGAAACTGGGCACGGATACCCGCACTGCCTACATGCTTATGCTTTTTAAGGCATGGATGATTATTTGACATCTATTTAAAAACCACCTAAACTTCGGAGTCCTAGTGGCTGAGCCTCTAACTAGAGAATCTCAACACTGAAAATCTTTCTACTTAAATAAAGAAAATCTGAGGAGGGTGGAAAAATGGCTAGAGAGGAGCAAAAGCAGCAGCAATTAAGCTGGTGGGTGAAGATTGTTGTGTCAAGCCCTAAATGTTGTCCTTTGCTGCGTGCATTTTGAAGGGGAGTAGGACTGCAGCTGGGACACATCCTGATCCCTTTCCTCTTGGGTGAAGTACCACTGCAATCCCTAGGTCTGTTAGGGGAAATACATAGAGTAGAATTTTCAGAAGAGGAAAAAAAAGAAACCCCAAACCCACAACTTAGCACAAAAAAAAAAATACCAGCCTGGTTCCAGACTGCTAACTTCCAGAAACAAACAGGAGTTATGGCAAACTACAGCACATTCCTTCTGATTTTATCTGCCTCAAAAAATCACAGGTGTTTGACTCATTTTGTATACCTTTCTGCTGTTAAGACAGGCAGGAAATTCGAGAACAATATAATTGTCAGTATGATAAATGAGAAGGCAAAATACTGTTGAACAGTAGAGGACACCAGTGTTATTATGGCCTATTGTTGCTATGAATAGAACCACCCAGACACCAATTAACATCTCATTGCTATGATTACTTGCTACAGTATCTGTTCCACTAATCAAACTTGCACCTTTTTAGTCCATATTTTGATTTCAAAAAGTTATACCAAGAAGAGATTACATTTATCTCAAATGCAAATAAATGTGGAGCTTAAGAAGCTAATTAAGTTTATAACCACTGAGAATAACATTAAAAAGAAAATTAAATTGCTTGGTTTGGAGGAAAGCCTTTTAGGAAACATTTGTTGAATAAACATAAAAGAAATTCTCCGAATGTACTCTTATGCAAATAGTTTTCTGTTTATATTTTTCCATATGCCAATCATAATATATAACTCTTATGATTTTTCCTTCACTAAACACACTTCTTCATAGGAGTATTTATTGTCAAGCACACAACATGTAGTAAGTATGAGAGCTACACGACAGCAGCCTGCTATAACTTCCCAAACTTTTTGAGAATGGAGTTTCAGTTTTACAAAAATGATGACCCCATTACAAATATTTAGTAAATAATTGCTCCTGGTAAGGAGGTGGAAATGAAGGATAAAGCACACGAGAAATTCCTTCTCTCATTTTTCTTCTTTTAGTGGTCATAAATAGTACCAGATTGAAAGCCCTGGAGAAAGGAAATTTCTGCTTATGTGTCAGGCAGCAGTACTGCAGAATTTCTTGGGTTGGGCTCCATCTTCCAAAGCACTGTGGTGGTGCCCCTGGCCTAATAGACTGCTAAGGCATGTTCACCATCTATCTAAAGTTAACGAGAAAACAATGGTAGCTAAGCAGATGTTGTTTTGCTGGATGATGTTGATCAGTTCCTTGAGAGGCTGAGCCTGTGCCCTAGCAGCCCCTTTACAGATAAAAGGCTGTCCAAACTGCCTTCTGCTGGGAGCAGTCCTGGCTGGCACAGGTTTTGCAGCAATTGCAGCTGCCCAGGAGAGTTGGCTGGCCCACAGATTCTTTTTCATCCCAAATGGATTAGCTGCACTAGGAAAAGTTCAGGTTTCTGGCTATAGATCATTTTTCTGCTTGGTTTAAGGAAAAACAACTTTTGAGGTAGAAATGGGAATTCAGGGTCCAGATGACAAAAGTGAGGGTGACATGCTTTTTGCTGTTGAGTAGTCCTTCAAAGAGTATTGACTTGGCTTCTGCTGCTTCTGCTCGTTCTGTCCCACTCCCCCCTCCATGGAACAAATGCAATCAGTGCAGCACGCACCCTGCCTTGGCAGCTAGCTCCGGCTTTGCCAGGGTGCAGAGGAGCAAAGCCAAGCCTCTGTATCCTCTTCGTGCAAGTAAATCTGGAGAGGAGGTTGGGGCATGTTTTCGTTCTTTACCTCTGTCTACTGTGTTTAAGATTTGACAGCAGCAGAGCTGCTCACAGCAAGTCATGGCAATAGATCTTTTGTTTTGTCTTGCCCTATAGGGTATGGGTGTCCTGCATTAGCTGAGCGGTGGGTGGATCTACCCTCTGCTGGTAACAGCTTCAGTCCTATGAGCAGGACACGATGAATATGGGGAGGAAACTGTTGTGATGGAAATGGTGGATATGATGTCATTTTGAGGTCTTGAAATTGTTATTTTGTTAATCTTTAACCCATGCCTTTAACTCACTGGTGTTCTGAGATCATCACTTTCACTGCAAGGTTTTCAATTATGACTAGAATATTTTGAATTTTGAAATGTGCCCCTGATGATCCATCACAATTTTTTTTAAAGCTTTGGACATGGAAGAGCAGTGTTGAACTTGGAGCTCCGATTCAGATATAATTTTTTTATAAAACATCTGACAGGTTTGCTGGATTAGTGTTTATAATACTTATTGACATCCCATGATACCTTTCCATAGCTGAGCAGAGTTTAGATTGACTCTGGAGTATTAGTACTTGATGAAGGTAATCTGTTTTCTTGGCTGAAGCTCACAAACAAAGCAGTTAAATCCCCATTACAAATGGCTAAACAGGGACCCATTAAACTTCTTATAGGCCTGTCTCATTTCTATAGCCCCTGAAACATTTATAAAGGGCACTGTTAAAAATTTACAGAACCTTGAGATAGTGTCTTAAGTAAAGCTATTCTGCGTACACTACCTGAAATATGCAGTCTTCCTTTAAAAAGTAAAATAAAAGTAGTTAAGAAAAACTTTTTTTCCGTACTTTGATCTACAGTAATGGTTTTGGCTTTTCATTATTTATTTTCAAAGTTTCATAGAAAAATAAATGTTGCAAGTAGGAAAACAACAATTCATGCTTAAGCTACCATAGAAAGGCATGAGGGTTGGTTATTAATAATCAAACTGTCTTTGTTAATGTCTGTTTCAATTATTAGTTCTCCAATCACCCTTTTTATATGGGAAGTCACTCTGGAAATTATTGGCACCAAATTTGAGATGAATATGGTAATAGTGGATGTATCGCGTTAATGAGAATTCTCATATTAAGAAATATAAGACACATTATTTTAATGATTCTACTGGCATCAAACCATGGAAGCCACAAAGTTGGTTTTTTTTTAATGAACCATTCCCCACAGGCCTAAAGTAATTGTATGAAAACTGTTGGGCTCTTTCTATTCCAGTAAAGACAGCCCAGAACTGAAATTATACTTTTCACCGTTTTAGCTGATGTTTTGCAATAATACCAGGTATTTTGTAAACCTCAAAAGAAAGAAAACGTTTAGCACAGCACTGGAGTGGGGAGGTTGAATCAGGCCTCCCAATGCATGTCAATAAAGAGGTGATAATTAGAGAGAGAAAAAGCAAAGCCTTCATTAGGCCACAGATTATTTGAGTTGAATGGGCAAACTGTCAAATTGAGCTCACCAGGGATGACAGTATCTTGTGAGACAGCCTGTACCTTAGTGCGTGGGGATGGTGGCATTTGTTTGTAATAATAGGGACATGGTACCGGGAAGGGGGGAGGGGATGGCCAAGGATAGAAAAGCACTATTGTCTGGTTTGGTTCATTATATTCTTATTCTAGTCATCCTCTTTAAGAGCTTAATCTTCTGCTCAAGTATTTAAAAAATAAATAAATGAGAGGTTCTGTCTTTCTACATATGGTCGTGTAGGGAATAATGAAACCACACTGTGTATATATTTTTTAGTTCCCGTGAATTTTGATAATTTCCAGATGGTCACTTGTAAGTATATTCATGAAACATGAAGAATGGTTTTGTAGACTACTACATATACTCCAGGATACTCCTAAAATATCTAGAGAACTTGAATCTTTAGGTATTGTTTTTCTCCCTAACCAACCACTGATGTTGCAAGGAGTAATAATAAAGAAGTTCATATAATAACGTGCCTTTTATTTTCATGAATCCTGAAAATATATGCTGAGCCATCTCTGCTGGGGTCGAAGCCCCAGCTGTACAAGCTTAAGAGTAATTGCTGAAGACCTGATATTTTATATGGACTGAAGTTGTTTTTTTAAGTACTTTCAAGCAAACTTTTCACAAAATTCAGGTATGCCAGCAGCATTTGTTAGTATACTCCTTCTTGTGAGTTTTCAGCTGAAAAATAACAAACCTTTTTAACAGATCTCTTAAGCAAAGTACAGAAATCTTACATCTCAGCTGGGATCAGAGAAGCAGAAAGTGGCTTGTTCGTGTGCAGTAGATATAAGAAGGGAACTACTGGTCAAATAGCCAATTAAATCCCCAGCATAATTTAGTTGGGCAATCCACCAGTTTAACAGTTTCTACCTGCTCAGGTCCAAAATATGGCCCAGGTGTAAAAATGCCGCCCCATGTTGGTTGCCTTTCTCTTCCTTTCTGTGCTGCTCTTTGTCAGTTATTTGTTATCCAAGCACAAGACATTAAGGATTTATAGAAATCCTTATGATGCTTATACATGGTCCAGGTCCTTTTTTTAGACCTGTGTCCTTTTCAAGTGGAGAAGTAGATCATTAGACAGAGGACAAGAAATGCAGGAAATTTGCAGCAACATCAAAAAAAGGAAGATCCATTTTGGCTATCCCTGCGCTCGAATGGTTAAATATCCTAGGATATCCCAGTACCATAGTCTTGTTGCTAACCAGCTTGTGTTATCGTGACTCTTTTGAATCTTTTTAGATAAATATGGTAGAAGGATAGGATTGCAGAACTTCAACCGGAGTTTGGCCTTCACTTCTGTTGACTTCACTGGCTGTCTTCCTAGAAGATGCCGTTTTCATGGTGCACTTGCTTTTGCAACCCTATCGATCTAAAATACTTTTTTTACTAAATAGATGAAGTACTTTCAACTATAAGAGTATTTCCAGCCCTGTGCATCCTAGCCATACGGTCAAACTATAATCAAAAAAAGCACATCTTCAGAATGTGAGATGAGCCTGAAATTACTAGGGATAATCTACTGCTTTCATGCAGCCATCATTGCCTTTTAGTGTATTCTTCTCAAACATTAGTTCTCAACTCCATAACTTTAAAGAAAGCCAGAAATCCCCCACTCATTTCTTTCTATCTCCTTAAGCAGGTACTCCTAGGTGTCACCAAGTATTTCAGTGCTTACATCTGGAAGTCTATGCTTGAAGACAGTGATGAAAACAGGACTGAAAATACAAACAGAATACTTAGAAATACTGCTGAGGGAGAGGAGCTAAAAAACCCCCCTCACATACCACATTTCTACCATTCTGTCTGTTTAGCATTTATGCCAGTATGACATACCAGAATGTTTCAGTCATTAAATTATTGTTATTTGTTATTACCACATAAAGAATTTGAAACCCATGGCTTGCACAACTTCTTTAAATGCCATCTTGTGCACGTCTGATGAAGTGCTACTTATTTGATACTTGCAGGATCACAGTTAAACAAACTCTTCTGGGAGCTGAGGTTGCCCATTGGAGTGTTATTTTGATACCACTAGTAGTTTGAAATAAGCCACTTTACGAGTCCTCTGTGTGTTCTTCTGCAAATCAAATTATCTACTTGCTAACTGGGAGAGCAATAAGAGGCAAGAGACAACTTGTCTGAAGAAAGGAAGGCATAGAGAAGGGAACTAGTGACAGCTCCAGTTACAGCATTTGGTGTATCCTTGAAAGAGAGGAATGTTGTTTTGAGTCTGTCCACAAATAATGGCCCAAGAGCTGTGGAGATCATTGGTACAGGTCTGTCCTGCTCTGCTCCTGTGTGCTGAAACCTGTCTCTGTTACAGTGCTCCAGAGCAGCCTTGCTATGACAGGTTATGCAAGGGCCACAGGTAAAGACCTGCTATAAAGCCCCTCAGTTACTGGGTATGGATTGGATTTTGTTTTGGTTTGGGTTTTTCTTCTCCCTTGCCCTCTGAACACAGGCATGTCTCTTCTTAGTTCAGTGCCAGCACTAGGTACTGAAGTCAGAGGTGTGAGCTTCGGCAGTAAAGGCTGAGGGTGCTCTGTGGAGTCTGCACTGCTGCTTCTGGATGGACTTTTAGTGACTATGCTATCTCAGTTTATCTAAGTGTTAGATTAGGAAACTAGTTTTGTACCCCTTGGTGGTTTTGTGCCAACAGAAATTCTTAATTTGTGATATTTTGGCCAAATTTAGCTACAGAAACTAGACTACATTTCATCTGATCTTTATGCATGTTACATCAGGAGGCTGCCACTTCATTCTCCTACTCAGATCAGTCTGTACATGGACAGAATAAATCACTTTGGTAGGAAGGAACTCATACTGAGCAGTACCCTCCCTGCTAGAATTAAGTATGATCATGATAAACTTTTCCAGTTTCTGCTTGACAGGTAAGGCCATTCTAGCTCAGAATTTTTAATCCATTCTTTAAATGTCATGCCAGGGTAAGTTTTCAAACTTCAGGTATTCATAGGAATATGGTACAGTTACACCAATGCTTTTTGGAAAACCTTTGAACCTATAGAATGGAATTTAATGATACTTGACAGTGCTCTCCCAAAAGGTCACTACCCAAATAGTTTTGCCATCCTGTGCAGAAGGACTCAGCAGCTCAAATTCTTCTCTTCCTATTCAGGTTGGGGATTAGATCGACAGCTCCTAATGTCTCTCCTGTTGCACCCTCTGAGCTGTCAGAAATGGTGATAACCACTTTCTCTCCCCTAGGATCCTGAACTCCTCGGTCTAATTCAGATTAGGAATAGCTCTGGGCTGTCACAGTGCTGGATACGCCCATGGGATGTAGAGGTTCCTCCTCTGCCTCATTTGGGAAAGTGTTTGATCCTGAACCTCCTTACAAGGCAAGAAAATTACTTCCTACCTCTTCTCGTTTCTTTGATGTTCTTTTTTAGTAGGAGATAATGTATTCACAAATGAGTTGCTACAAAATAGTTCGGCTCGGTGTGCTTCTCTACATGGGGAAAGAAAGAAACGGAGTTGTGTGGTGGACACCTTACTTGACTTGTTACTGGAAGGTGCTTAACGGTAGCATTATAGGAGCACTTCTGTAAAGTGTTGTAAGTTACTGTACCTTTCCTGGTCACATCGGCAGCTACCAGAACACATTCCAAACCTCCCAGGCTGTGGATTTGCACCTCTACTTTGATGCATACTGTTAGCTTTCATGGGAATTTTGACTGGGTTGTGGATTAATCTTGCTGTGAATTCAGAGAAGCCACACCGAGCCTGGGCTGGGTGCTGAGTGCATCAAGCTGACCTGGGCACCAGAGAGTGCAGAGGGCAGGTGCCGACTGCTCTGGGGGCTCAGGACCTGCTGCTGAGGACCAGTACAGCTGAGTGAAGGGCTAATGCACCCGTTCACCTGGCACTGAGTGTCTCGCTGCTACGCTCTGCAGCACATCACCCAAGTGTGTTGGCTATTCAGAGTATCCTCACTTATCATTACGCCAGGTAATGGGCAAGTGGTTCATTTTTGTGGATGCAGTTAATGTTATCCGCTGTTCTGTTGAGTTCTCTAGACGTTTTAGAAGCTCTCACAAGTAGGATTAGTCTTTACAGAATCATGACTGCAGGTGCTGTGAAGAAGCAGTGGCTCTTTCAGGCCATAAGATATCTATTTCTATGAGAAATGTTTATCTTTGGCAGACTGCTAAATATTACTGCTTAAATCTATTACAAAGAAGCACAATTTTCTGTAACTTAATTTCCTAAGCCTAATGAACCCAGTAAATTTCCTCTGATGTCTTCCCAAGTTAATATGTTAAATCTAATTTATTTGGCAAAAAATTGGACAAATTTCCTCCTAATTGAATTAACCTAGGAGAAAAAAATGTATTGTTATGGAAATCTGTGACTAATAATTCACAGATGTGAAAGTCCGGGTTTGGCTCCATTCATTTACTGCCTTACAATTGCTGTTTCTATTTGCTATAATTTAACTAGTAATAGTTAATTGAACCATATATGTATTTGAAAACTTTGATAAATGATACTGAATTACTTTCTTGTTGTTTAATGTTGCGGAAGATTTTTCTTTCCTACTTGATTATTTGTATGCTTATTGAATATTATATTTGCCAATTGATTTTCTTGATATGTTGCTGATATTTTGTGGACACTGCTGATGAGTGGATGATGCGTTTTCATCAGCAATAATATATTCCTAGCAATTTTGCTAGAACTCAAAGTGGTACAAACAGAATTCTCATTGTTTATGTCTTAATGTTGGCAAAACCAAAGCACCAAGTCCCAACAAAAGCTGAAGCAAAACCGTGACTGGCAGCAGGTGCTGAACATAGTTCAGCAGCAACACAAAAAGATGAGTTTGCCTATGCATGCTACTTTGATTTTACGTGAACAGGGTATTGATAAGAGACATACAGTTCTGTATCCTCCTGGAATGTAATTCATGTTCTTCATGCCAACAGCTATAGCCCTGCTTTCCTGCCCCTTCCTGAATGTATGTGGAGAGGTCTGATGTAAACAATGAAGCCTAAAGCTCTCACAAATAAATTACAAGGGCCACTAATGAGTGCAAATCCGTGTATGACCTTTAAAGCATTCATGCAGCTGTCTTTAGCTTCTGATGTGGTTTGTGCTGGAAGGATCCTACCAATACCTAGCATTTCAAAATGACTATGTATATCAAAATAAATGAGTTGGCTTCTTTCTGTTTGTAGATCTTTACCGATTTCAGAATTGTTCAGGACAGAATTTGGCTTTAAAAATATAGGCCAAAGATCTTTAAAGTTCTTGCATTTTAAAGCGACTGTTAGTGATATTCAAGAGTATTTACAAATGGTCCAGCAGTTTTCCTGCTATAAATTTTTATCCAGACATCTCTATCTTTTTCAGCACAACAGCAATTGTATGAAAAATAGTCAATAAGCTGCAATACTAAGGTCAACAGTTTTAGTATTAAAATCAGTTTACAGTATGTTTGCTTGAAGTGCACATAAATTCATAGAGGCAAGAAGTATAAACAGAATAGCTGATTTCTTGGATGCACTCCAATATAATTATAGCTATTCACCCTTGTGACTATTTGTGTGTGTAGCTTAAAGCTATTTGCCTGCCCTAAGGTACAGTAGCAGTATTTTTATACATCTTCGTATCTGATTGAAATGCAAAACTCAGTAAACCTGGAAAGGATGCTAACAAGCTTAAAGAAACATATGAGTAAAATTAACCAGCAGATTGAATATGCATTTTGACATTTGTTAGCAGCACCACCCAGTTCCTGGTACAGGTACCTCTCATTCTCTTCAGTCTTGAAACTGAGATATCCCTTAAGGATTTGTCACCAAAATAGTGTATTTCTAATAAGCAATTATGAAAAAAAAACCCACCCAAAACCATCATCAATCACATTTATTGCAAACATCTCATAAAACAGTAAAACATTTATGTGGCTATGGAAGGCAAGTATGTTGCCATGTAATATACTAAGATTTGCATATAAAGAACAGCAGGCAGCAAACAAGTATCTTTTCCTTTCTTATTCCATTTATACAAATGCCTTTGATCCAATGTATCTATTTAATTTACATCAAAATGTTATAGCTGCAACACCTGAGTGATATTAACTGTCATTACGTCTCAGAAGCACACCATGTGAAGGTAACGGGTAACGCTGCTTCCTTCAGGTAGGGTTCCTCGGGCATGTCGCACCTTGTCACAGCCTATCTGTCACCCAGGAGGCAGGGTTTGCCTCAAGCTGATGTGCACCTGTCATGGAGATATATATATATATATATATATATATATTTAATTTCCCTCCCCCTCCGGTATGATTTTTTTAACCAAGATAATTCGTGTCAGGATTTTGCTTTCAGACTAATTCCAGGGAAATTGGATATATTGTTTCCATGTGAATAAGAATAAAATGCAGTTGCTTGGAAAGAAATGCAGCTCTTGCGGGGGGTGGGTGGGGGGGGTGAAGGGGCGGTGCGGGGACATGGCAACTGACTATTGATACCAACATCTGCCGATCTTCTCTGTAATCATTCGTACCTTGTGCTTGGCAAACAGAAATCATTTTCTTGCAACTTTTTTTTAATAGCTCAGAGTGCATCTACTGTGGGGCTGTATGATATAAAATGACTAATAAAACGTAAGGTTATTTGTGTGTCAAGAGTTGGTAACAACTGCCTTTATCTGGGTTTTTCCACAAGCCTCAAGGTAAAATGAAGCAGGCAGCATTGCAGAGAAGAGAGAAATTAATGATAACACATTGTACAAATCTGTGGGATTTTTTGACATTTGACTTTCAACTATCATTTTAAAAAAATTTGCCTTCTATTTACTTGTCAGAACTGGATTTAATTCTTATATGCTGCAAGGAATTTGCCATGTTAAGATATTGATATAACAAATTGCCGAATGTTTTAGAGATTGATTCTTGCTGACCAAAATGGGCTTTCAGATTGGAAGTCTTTTTTTCCAGAAATCACCTGCTGAGATAGAAGTCTGACAGCTACACAAAAGAAATATACGGTTTGTTTAGTCTGCTCCTATCTGGCAATCTGCAGATGCTGTCAAAAATTGCATTTTTTTTAAAATGAAAATTACCTAAGGATTTGGCAAAGGACCTTGGCTAAAGTGGACTGAGTGGCCACTGTCAGGTGAACATTAGCAGACTGATTGGTTGTTACTTCTGTCAGTCTTTCTGCAAAATTATGACAGGCCACACAGCAGGGAGCAAATGATCATTAATACTTCATCCCCTGGGATGCAATAAACTGCCATCCACTTGCATACAAATAAAATATATAAAGCTTCTCAGACAAGGTGACAGAAAAATGTGCTTTTTCAGTATGATTTTATACTAGAGTGGGATGTGATCAGTTCAGATGTGTTTTTGTCTTGTGAGGTGTATGATCTTGGCAGCAGTGTCTTTGAATCCATTCCGGTTTAAAAATATTTTTTGGTGCTTTTGCCTGGCATTAATTTTATTTCATTAGAAGAACATAAGATTTGAACACTATTCTGAGCTACACGGTGGAAAGTTAATAGCTTTTGCAGGAAAACACTCCCCCGAAGCCCAGTGATGTTTATGCCATTTACCCTTAACACCCAAACAAGACCAGCCCTGTGCACCTGCTGGTGCATGCTCTGCACGGGGGAACACGGAGTCTGATGCTGAAAGATGCCCATTGGAACACAGATTTCCAAGCTAGAAAAAGCTGTTCTAAGCTTGGATAAGCTGTTTATGCAACGTTTTTATCAACAAATAATAATAATAATAAAAAGTGTTATGTTGTATTATACTTTTGGTCTGGTCAGAAGGAGATTAGAATCTGAGGTATTTCCTTAGCCACTGCTTCCAGTAATGCTTTTCTGTTCTGGGAAGGGCACTGAAGAAGAAAATTACTGATTTATGGGGAGATTTACATGGTCTGCCTATAGGGTGTTTTGGTTTGGTTTTTTTTGGGTTTTTTTGTTTGTGGGTTTTTTTTGACACATCTGTCAATGAATTGTTAGGTGGTTCCTGCACTGGAAGCCTTGTGTAGGCAAGGCACATAGGGTTGCTTAAACCATGTAGTGTGGAGCCTCATAATCTCACTATATTGGCAATGAATTCCTTTGACATTTACTAGAAAAATAAGTTTTCTGACATGCTTTTCATGCTTCAGCCCCCTTTCCTCCTTTAATATTTCCTATGGAAATTTATGGGATGCACAGTCTGTCACTTTGTGCAAGCGTTTGCTTGAAATACTTCAATTTCATTAAAACTACACTTCTTTTTTAGGAGAGCAAAAGATGTTTTATCAAATATTTTGACTGTTTTGTTCAACTACAGCAGCTTTTATCACACCAATGGATCTTACCTACAGAACTTTGAAGTCATACTTTGTTGCTTATTTCACTTTCAAAGCAGGTGAAGAAAATAGGACTTTTCCTTTGCCAAAATTGATTCTGAACTAATTCTTTTGGTTGTTTTTTTCCTTCTCCTGGCCTTGATGGCAGAAAGAATTATTAATGAATGCTGTCACTTGACTGGGGTAGAGGGAAGGAGTACTGGAAGTTTCACGTGAAAGCTTGGTAGATCTGCCTGTGTTCCTTTCTTGGGTTCCTGCCCCATTGTCACCGTTGATATTGTAATGTCACCTACCTAAAAGATCAAATATATAGCGAACCACCTATGAATGACATTGCCATCTAGTAACTGAGAATCAAGCATGTATGCTTGTAAAACCTGGTTTGATCAGGAATCTGTCAATATTATGGAGGAAGAAAAAGGTAAATGTTAGTGAATCCACAGCACCAGTATTCATGTGCATGACTGGACAGAGAAGGAAAATAGAAGGACTAACAGAAAATATTTATGTCACTCCTGCAACTTCTCTAATTTCTGTTCTTCCTTTGTGCTCTGAATTACCCCGATTCTAGACAAACTCTACACAATGTGAGAATGGAGCTGCAAAATTAAACAGCGCTCTGGAAAAATAGGAGAAAACTGTTATGCAACGTGATTTTTTTTTTTCCCTTTTATGTACATGCATTAAGCAGTCGTGGGTTATTGTTTTTATGTCATTAAGGAAATGGAAAAACACCTGCTGATTTCAGGCCTAAACAGAAAAATAAATAGTATCTTTAAACAGATAAATTTTCTTTTGACAGAAGTTTATCTTTATCTTAAAGATGGACTTATTAATAGATTTTCAAGATAGACCTTTTATATTAAAATCTATCTTCATATTAAAGGGAAGACTCCAGAGGGCAAGCCTGGGGACTGAAAGCAGGCTACATAAGGTAACAACTGCCTTGAATTCTGTTAAGTATTGTGGTTCACATTGCTTGGGGATTGTGAAATTCAGTGATGAAATCAGGTTGGAGTTTCTTTGCATAGTGATTTCACTTCACCTTTCTTAAGTCCTATCCCTTCTGCTTTGTGCATGCAGAAGCATGAAAGTTAGGACTGATTAGATGGCATTGGCATTGCAAAATCCCAAGAAAAATACTACTGTTAATGAGAATTGTGTGCATAACCCCCTGCTTACTGCAATGACAGTTCATTCTTATGATTCTGTCAAACATTGCAAAAAATAAATAAACCTGATATCTCAATAATAAATAACAGCTCAAGATGCTTCTTTTTTTTTAAAAAAAAAAACACTTTAAAATGAAATAGACTAAATCCTCAGCTAGATTGAATCTACCTCTCTCCACTGAGTTCAGTGTAGCTAAAACTGATTTACAGTGATTGGGGAATTAGCCTGTTGTTACTCAAACTGCAAAGTACACAAAAATGATGAAAAATCCAGTTGGAACATGGATGGAAGTGAATATGGGGATTGTGAATGTTAGAACACAGCATTGGTTAAAAAAATCCCCACAACTTAAACCGCTCCTTGAAAATCCAAACTACTGCATATGTTCCAGCAATTTGCTCAGCCGTGCAGTATGCTGTATTCACTGAACGAAGAAAACTTCTCACGAGAATGTTTAAAATGTCACTGAGGTTCATTCTGGATCAGGGTGCAGGTGGCTCTACAAAGGCTTTGCTGAGGGGATGTGTTTATACAGTTGCTGCTGACGGATGGTATTGATTGGCTAGGCAACTCATAAAACAAGCGACCTCACTTTCATCTTTGTGGTTTCTGTTCCTTCAATAGATAGAAAAGTGGTTTTAATTATTCACATCATCCATTTCAATATTTTTTTTTACTCTTATCCACCCACTCTCTTATAACCAAGTAATATTCTCATCTTCTGATTATTATACAAAACTTGCAAAGGGGGAAAGAGTGGGAAGATGGAGAAGAAATTTTTTGAGAACACAAAAGCTGGTGCTGCCTTATTGGTAAGATTAGCAGAAGTCAAGATGTGCTGAAATCTCCACCCTACGAGACTGCCTGAATCACCTTCGGGATAACAGATCACTTAACAGCAACTGCAAATGAGGTGTTGCTGCAGTATCTCTGGTGTTTTGCTTGTATTTATTTGTGACCAGTGGTTATAGAGTATTGTGGCTTCTACATGTAAAAACAAATATTTGCTGCTGCTGTAATCGCTGTTCCCTCCCTGTTTACTAGACTATTACAAAAACCTGCAGCCCTGGTGTGAAAACAGTTGTTTGGAAAGAGAACTGTAAACAGACTTAATCTAGCACTTGGATTTGCAGACAAAAAGTGTACCAGAAATAATTAGTGGGAAAATAAGGCTTAAAGTCCAAGATGCTTAAAAGGAACCTCAAATTCTACTGATAATAAGCAATTCTAACTATGCTTCTGGTTGTAGTAAAACAGTGTTGTGTAAGGCATGCTCTGCACTCGCTTCCTGCATCCGCCCTTGGATCCCCTGGAATACCTCCTGCATAGCACAGCCATGTGCTCTCTTCAAACCTACAGCGGTACAGGCTGCACTCCTTTCCCCCAGAGGATGTATTTTTCTCCCATTAGATGACAAATTTTTGCAGCTTTCATATAACTTGGGACTTGTGATAAGAGCTCGAGGTCATTTAAAGCTTCTGGGTTTTGCAGTTTGCTCATCTTTAGAACAGGAGGATGTGATTCATACCATAATGGGAATTTTAATGCTTTTAATTATAATTGCCCATTCTTTTATGTATTAATGGCTATTGAGAAGAGATACAACACAAACGTACAAATCAGAAGACAAACACCTTTCTGTTTGTGTTTTTAGGGGAAAAAAAAAAGGTGAATAACTTCTTTACCATTTGTGGAAGAGCTAACAAAACTAGAAAAAATGTCCTTGGTTTTGGGAACAAAAATACTTCATTGGATGATTTACAGTTGTCAGCTTTAGTTAATATGTGAGCTAGTTAGCAGATGCATGTCATCATCATGACCTGTATGTTCTACTCATCTTCACAGACAAACTTAACAAGCAGCAGTGCATGGGCATGATGGCTAAGCTGCTTGCTAATTCTGTGACACAACCGACTTGAGTCACGCTCTCTGAAAGAGGCTTTGAAATTAACTGAGGTTTTCTTATATGTAAACTTCCCTGGAATTGCTCTGCTAAAAAAATTCCCCCTTGGAGCTGTGAGCTATAAATGAGTTGTATTTTCTGAATGCCCAGATTTAATAAGCATTTATAGAAATTATGAAAGCTGCAAAATATTTGCTACTTTATGGCTTCATAAAAAAAGGACAAATATGTGAAGTAAAGAACCATGAGATATGATAGAGCAGAAGAGTTTTGAGGTGGCCTCGTTGACAACTCCAAGGAAAAGCAGCAGACAGAGACAGAGCATTGCTTCTGCCTCTGAAATAGCCTTAAGGAGTTCTAAGTTCTAGCAATGGTTCTCTCAGATGTGTTGTGTAAAAATTCACAGGTGTATTCTGGTTCAAAAATACATGTCATATATATGGCAGAGCAAGTAAAATGGGAAAGAAGTATAAATGTAAGAGTCCCTTAGTCAACTATTGGAAAGGATTGTTCAGACAAAGCTGTAGGTAAGAGTGATTTTTCTGTAGGTTTTTTTTATCTTTTTGAGATGCTCCTTTTTCCTTCAAGCTGATTTTAACTCTAAACCAGCTGTGATTATTTTCTTTTTAAATGAAGTTGAGCTTTAAGGGGAAGGAGAGCAGGGAAACAAGAACCAAAAACTGCAAGGTGGGATCCCTCCTGCATGCGGTCTGCTGGAATGCAGAGCTCTAGAGAGGAGTACTGGTGGGTCTTAGGAAAAGCTGCCTCACTCTCCCGATGACAAATATGTAGGTAAAAGGATAAATAAGAAAAAGGAAAAAAAAGTACAGTTTTTCAAAACCTTGGTTTATGCTTCCTTTATATTTAGCAGTCCAGTCTTGAATACAGCACCAGTTTAGAGTATGTATATACTCTTTTTACGCTTGTTTCCTCTATAATTTCAGCCTGTCTCTCGGAAATAATAATTTACATGTGGAAGAAAAAAGTTGAGCTGATTGCAAAGGATGCATGTTCCCCATCCCCAGTAAAATAAACTAGGAACCCATCTAAATGAGGCATACGGTTTGTAATGAATTGGGTTGATCGCGGTGATGTGTTCAAGTGTATCTCCCAAAGTTCATTAACTTAATGTAATATACAGTGGCAAGAATGATACCTATGATTACTCCAATTAAAATTATAGTTTTGTGCTTTTCTGTGATGCGAGTGCTGTGAGAACATGAAACATCTCATAAATGCCACCCAGCTGCAAAAGTGACAAAGTGAGTCTGGCAGCTTTTCCTGACGGCATCAAGAATAATAGGCATGGCTGCAACTGGCTTTTGTTATAGCTGGAAGCGCCAGCAGCTCACCAATATGGTACAACCAATGCAGTAAACCTGTGACAGCATTGCTCAACAAGTGATTAAAACGTGTCACGGAAAACATGAAAACATGTACTCCTAAATGGAAATAAAAATAAAGCAAATACCACTTTTTTTTTACGTGTATGTAAGTATACGGTGTGTGCATAGCACTAGGAGAAGGCTGTAAGCGAGTGAGGAGGGTGCATCATCGTGCTCAAAAGTGTAGGATTAAACCTTTGCTCTGTTTTGAGCTCACTGCTTATTAGCAAAGAGTGGATGGTAGCTGAAGAGATGAAGAGGCTGTATTGTGAGACACCACAGAGCACTGCGTGTGTGATGTTCTTTCTGAAGCCATAATAACCATTTGATTTCTGACCCTGAGGTGAATTTTGTATACTCGTATGCATGGAGGAGGTGAAAGGATATGCACTGAGATATGCCCTTCTTTCCAAACACTGTTTTTAGAAGTAACATAATTGAGGTATAAATAAAATAACAAAGAAGGTTTTTTGTAGATATATATTATTATTTCAAACTACCAACAGTTGTTTTCACGCTCGCTGGTATTTTAGAGTCCTGAATTTTAAATGGCACTGCTCTCCTTTACCATCTACTGTAACATACTCAGTAGAGAATACATCTTAGGGGAAATTTCCAGAAATCGGGTCTGTAATAAACAGTCCCAGGAACTTTACCTGAGTTCCCTGATCATCTTCTATTTGTCCCATGACATCTCTGACAATAAATAATACAGCCCTGAAATTGGCGCTTAGCTATAGGCTAGTCCGTGTCTTTTCCCCAAAATTAAGATGGGGGACCAAGTGCACAATAGTTGCTTAAAGTGTCTGCCATTACGCGGGATGCCAAGAGGCCACCCCCTGCCATTTTCCATTCAGATGAATGGGAAACCTATGGATAAATTACCACCTGCAGCGCATGATAGCGGACATTGTAAGCAGCTGTCACTGTAGCTCTGTAATTATGCAAGTATTCTTCTAATATTATACAATTAGATGGCTCCATCTCCCTTTCTTTCTCTTGATAATGTTTTTGTAGGTGTCAAGAGCACTGAACTCTCTCCTTGTTCAATCACTTACATCTCTGTGCGATACAACCAGCACTTTCTTGACGTTCCTGGAGCTGGCATTCTTCCTATACCAGAGGTTGTCTTCTGCTGCTTTTTCAGTGCGGTATTAGTTTTTTGTATTGTGAGATAGCAAAAACCATGGGGATTACTGTCAGTAAGCAGTCACACCTTACCTTTATTAGAGATACCAGGCAGTGCTGCCTGTTAGAAAGACACAGCTGGTTTTATTTGCTTCAGCAGAAGCTTCCTGGAAGCTTTTGGTGACTGAAACGTGATGTGAAAGACAGACCAAAAAGTATCAGTGCATCCTTTCTGCATTTGAGGGGCCTTTGTACTAAAAGGAACGGGAGAGAAACTGGATGGCATGAAGCAAAGCCAACTTTTTCAAAATTAAAAATAGTGTGCGGGTCTCAGCTGAGGAACCATCTTAGTAGCAAATGGTTAGTTTCTTCCTTGAAGTTATGTAGAAAAGCATATTTTACCACAAAATATTTCTACTTTTCTCATTATATTCTCCTTTTTCCTCTACTGAGGCTGCCAGTCTGTAATTAGCAGTGAGTTTATGAATACTAAAAGCTTGAATTTTCCTGAAGATATTTCCTAAAGATTTTAAAGGCTGATATTTCATTCCCCACCCCCTTGCAGAACCCAAGCCTCAGTTGCCATTTTACAATCTGGTACTTTTGAATTTGTCCGTTTCTCCTGTATTTTGTTTCTGCAAGTCCTTATTTGAACAAGAAATTGTAGAGAACTCTTGATGCCATACAGGATATCAGATCTCATCCGTAGGAGGTTGGCATTCATTCTGAAGCGGTCTAACTATTGTTAAAGCAATCTACAGAATCTGCCCATTTGAGTTTTTTTCTGTATTTCTTAATAGGAGACACAGACTTTCTAAGGAAAGTCAGTTACAGAAGATGAGGATCTGTTCTTCAATTAACCTTTTTCTTTTAGACTAAAGTTTAAAATAAGTTCAGATTCAACACCAAGATTGCTAATTAGTACCTACTTTTTTACCTAAATTTGGGCTAGGTCTCAGTGAATTTTATGTTTGAAAGGCTTCCTTCTTGCTGCCTTGAAGATAACTCCCGTAAACAAGAATAGTGAGCCAATTTTGAAATTGCTTTTTATTCTGCTGTTTACAAGATCCTCCAACCTTCTTTCTGCAGAAAGCATGCAAAGATTATTAAATTGCGCTTTGGAAGCAGCTGTAACGATTAGCACGTGAACCCTCCCTCGGCAGCCACCCGGCACCCGGCTTTGTGAGCTGCACCGGTAAACTGGAGTGCAGGCTCAGAAAGGCTTATGGAAACCAGCACTTTACAGGTCTGGGCTCACCTTGGCTGTTGTGTAGCCATATGAGAAGTGAGCAGGGATAGTGATGTTTTAAATCACTGCTGTTGTAGAAATAAAGGTGTGACTCTGCCCCAAGGTTCCTGAGTGGTGGCATCCTGGGTAAAACCCTACTATCAGCCTCCGGGGCTTTTGTTGGCTGCATGGTGGGTGTTTACATGCCACGTCACAGGGGACCAGGAGTCTGCCTGAGACTTGGTGACAAGGCCAAAGGAATTTGGCCAGATATGGAAGATTACAGGTTCTCCTGCATGTGTCTGACGTGCCATGCAAAGGCACAGGTGTCGGACCAGGGCCATCCTGCTCTCTCCCCATCACCCCTGCATTTGCATTTCTTCTCAAGTCAACAGCTAGGGAATACCTTCATGCTGGGCAGAGCCCAGGACTTTAAAGTTATGTTGCCTTTCTTATCTCTTCCCAAAGGTTAGTCCCTTGCTTTTTTTTATACATTCACTCAACAACAGATTTTTGGCACTTTATGGATTAATCTGCACATTTCAGGTTATGTATATGGATCTAAATTAAGCTGCAGATAATGAGAAAGGGTGCACGTCCCATGCTTTGGATATCCTGGAAAAGACTTTTAAAACAGCAGAATATGTAGACCATACTTTTCTGCATTTATTACTTGAGTTGGTGTAAATACAGGGCTTTAGAGAGCTTGATGAATTCAACAATAGCAGAGCATCATTCTAAATTGATAAATTAGAAGAACAAACCATGGTAACATAATGCCCCCTATGGTTTGTAAGGCAGCATGTACAATAGCATTAAGAAGAATGCTTCCCTACATACTTCCTTTTAGTAGAATTAGAATGACATGCTATATACCTCAGCTGCAGAGGAAAAATATCTGGCTGGATTTGCTTAATAAAGAGGTCAGGTGCTGTTAATTTCGATGGTCTAAATCTCCTCCTTCTTTTGGGGGATTCAAAGTAATTGGGATCAAAAGTGTTGCTGAGTAATGTCATTGCATAACTAGTCGCAGCAGAGTTAATACATTTACATACCAGCCAGTTTACTGCAGGAAGCCACCAGGCGAGGCAAGGCAGGGCAGGGCAAGCAGCCTGCCCCCGAGGGTGCCCTGCAGTTGGGCAAATGGCCGCTTGATGGCAACGTCTTCCCGCGCATCAGTAAACCCAGCAGAATTTGACAGTAGAAACTATAAACCTGGAAACGTGCTCGTTTCCTCGGGACCCACTTAAAATAGCTCCAGACGTTCATACAACATTGTTTTCCAATAACCTCTGCGAATAAGACTTCCACCCACCATACTTTGTGTCTATCACAATTTTACGTCCGTTTAGGAATTCCCGTATTGTATAGAACCTTGTTTAGCAAGTCAGCGAGTGCTTCAGCAGGCAGAAGCGAGCATAAAGTTAATAGGTTTGCAGAGTGGCAAGTTGCCTCAGTGGTAAGTTATACAGAAGATAATGCATAAATAACGATAAGACATTTTGCAGGTTAGTTAGTGCTCTTTCCAGTTCAGTTTTTTATCCCGCTTCCTCACATCCAGTTTAAAGGCAACTCTTCCCCTTGGTGCTCTCAGTTCCTTTATGGGATGGTGCGGCTGAGGGCAGCGCTGCCGTACCCAGGAGAGGGATCAAGCCTGCTCACTTTCCGGGTGCTGTGATCTGGAGGTGCTGACAACCTGGGCTGCCCGGCTCTGAACCTACGCAGGCAGTACTATGGGTTCCTCAGTGCAGTGCGGTGAAGTGGTCCAAGACCTAAAATGGATGAAGTGAATTATGCCCACCTTTGAAACATGACGGGAAACACCCCGGAGTCAGTTCCCTTTCAGTTCCCATGGAGCCCACCAATTTACTTTTAAACCTTCCTGGTGAAAAAAGCAGTTGCTTGGATGGTGGTGAACTGGCAGCAGCCAGGGCAAGCTCACCGGTGCCAATGAGTGCGCACGTAAAGGAAGAGAAAACGTATATTGGTTGCTGCAGGTCACCAAGGAGCCAAAGAACAAATGTGTTTTTTTGGCTATTCAAGCAAGCTGGCTATGTGTAATGTGATAGAGGAGATGAGTGTCTCCTAGGCCCAGCATTTTAGGATTGTCTTTGATTGTTTTGTGTTTCGAGGCTTAATAATCTTGATTATGCATTTCTTCTATTTCAGTAACTATTGAGAAAGTCAAGGTTTTCATATATTTATGTCTTTGCAACCTGGGGACTGGGTGGGAGGGGAAAATACAGGGACAAAGACTCACTGGGAATAACTATTGCATGTTGGCAGAATGTAATGAAAATTATTTTGGTCTTCTGCTTATAAGCTGGAATCCTGCTAGTAAACTGTAGGCAGATTGATTTAGCAGTAAGTACACTTAGAATTCTGAAAAAACCCAGACATTTCATTTCACTGACAGCTGATGATAGTAATCCTCTTGCTACCTTTCAGATACAGCCAGTGCATGCCTGGGGTGGGGAGCACCTCTTCTTCTTGCTCCTTCTGCAACAGACGTTTATCTGTTGGACTGAGACCAAAAATACAATTCACTGCTAAAATTGCCACAGCTAAGGTTAAACAAATAGTTATTTGTTATCCTAGCTACTGGTCTACGGGCATATATACAGTTAATATTTTAAATCCATGGAAAGACATATTCACAAGGCTTGTGAAAAATGAGGCAGTTTTTTTTCCCATAATGGCAGGGATCTCAAATGAGTTGTGTTGTCAATGAGAGCGCAAGAGGTTATATAGTTTTCCGTAATCTATAAAGCTTCTTCAGAATCATGTCATTAGCTTTCCTGTGGTAGTGCACAGCAGAGCTAATAATGCAATTATGGTTCATGTAGTTAAACTATGCTATTGATATTTTTTTTTCCCAGGAGGCCTTCATTTCTCGCAATTCTAATCATCTTCATTGTATAGCTGTATGGATTCCACGTTTCACTATGAGGGAAATAAAATTGCAAATAAATACCATCTTTCCTAATGTCTCTGTAAATGCCAGATTTAGTAACCATTAACCAAATGTTGGAGTCTATAAAATGTATAATTCTCTGTATTAAAAAAAAAAAATACAGAAGAGGCCACATTCACATACCTACCAGTCACCAGAATAGACTATTATGCTGGAGTAAATGAGAGCAGAATCTCATCCAATATTTGATTATTCTCATTTCTTGATGCTATAATTCGTTAAATTTTCTGATTTTGGTATACTAACTTTTCCTCTGTCTTTCTACTGTATTTAAACTGTAAGTATTAGAGTAAATTAGTATAATTACCACATGAAAATGCTGTTTGTGTTTAGCAGAGGGGGAATCTTCTTTCAGGTTCCCACTCCTTTGAACAAATCTGGAACCTGGAGTTCTGTACTTTTTGATATGCAGTAAGTATGAGAGCTGGCAAGTGCAGGATAATTAAGATACTCTTCACTCTATTATTAAGCATTAATTTATGACTTCCATTAAGGATTTTTTAAAATTTATTTATATTTTTTTAATTTTTTTTAGAAAATGAACAGTTCCATCTGTGCTAATCCCTACTACAGCAAAAAATCTCAATCCTGAGATGTTGGAACCCTCATTCAAAAACATAAAACAAGAATTCGGGATGTTCGCTGTCTCTGTGGTCTCAGTCTTCCACAATCAAGGTTATTCTGAGAAGCTAAATTATTAGAGCAATGAATGTCTGAAAGGACTGCCCTGTTTTCTTGGGAGAAATCTTGTTTCTATTAACCATTGTGTTTCTTCTGAGAAAACTACCAAACACATTTTAAAGCCTGTAGAAACAGACAGTAAGGTGATAGTGTGTTAATAATTTTGCTAAGAAACTTCCTCTTCCTTTAACGTGCCTGGGACACAGAGTTGAAAATAAACACAGGGAATGTTTGCTATTAGGTGGCCGAGGAAAAAACACAGATATGAGAGGGACCTGCTAATTAGGCTTCCTCAGTGGACCACATGGACATGGAAAGGAGTTGAAAATAGAAATAAAGCAAATATAGCCAAGGTCTTTATAGCCAAGTCTTGCAAAAAGTTGTTGTCTGTGCTAATGAACTCTCCATGCTCTTAGTATCTTTAGAGAGAATGTCTGTCATTTTCCTGCATCCCTCAGAGCAATGTAGCACCAGGTTGTCACTTAGGGATCTCATGGAATCTACAACAGTCCAGGTCAAACCCAAGGGAGCCGAGATGGGGAGACAGCAGGACCAGCTTTAACTGTCAGAGCACCTTGATATGGGCATAGAGCAGTTCCTGCCATTCCTCCCTCTGTAACTGCTGGAAGCAAGAGGGACTGTGCAGTGACAGAGCTGGCAGCAGCATTAGTGAAGTTCACATGTGTTTTCCATTATAACCTGTATTTTTAAATTGCTCAACTCTTTCTCCATACTCTATTGATGCTGTTTTTTTCTTGTTACATAATAACGGATTTGACTTCTGTTCTTCAGTAAAACATTGAAAATATTCAACTTAGTGTGAAATATATAAGTAAAACGCTGCCATGATATACTAATTAGAAAAGTTGTGCATGTTAACTTCCTAGTGTCCTCTTTTGCTGTTGTTTGTTTTATAGATGGTGCCAGGTGAAAAAAGCAGGCTGTCTTTACAGGACAAGAAGTTCTGAAATGATGAACATTAATACATTTTAATTCATACAGAAGTTTTCTCCTTTGCTTTCTTTACTAACCTAAACATTTTGCGGTTTGCTGATATTTTCTTCTCTCCTTTTACTTCATGTAACAGGGAATGTGCAAAGTGCTTTGCAGGAACCTAAAGTACAATTTACTGCTTTGGGAATAAAAAACAAATAGAAAAACTTGCTGTGATTTTTCACCAGTTAAGTGAACTGTGATACAAGAAGAGAGCAAAATAAAACAAACTTGGGAAAAAAGAATCAGTTTTCCAGATCTGCTTTGAGGAGACTAATGAATTAACACATCTATAAAAATGTATGATTTGACCCAAAGTACAGTAGCAACTCAGTGACCACTGAACAATCCAGGTAAAACAAGGCACACAGCACCTGCTGTGCAGCTTAGCATCCCAGATATATTCCTAGAATTTTATTTGACCCAGCTGGGATGCTAATGGGTAACTGCTGTTGTGTGGGTTTGTTGGAACATCAGCAGATAAGGACTTGAAAAAACCTCATGTGTTATTCCTATTTGTCATCAGTTTTAATAGTAGGAAATAATATGAAAAATAAAATTACCTGCTACCCTCCATGAATTACTTGTCTTGGGCAACTGCCATCCCTTTGATAGGTAGAATGTCTGAAACGCAATAAGTACAAAGCCAAAACATTTTCAAATTAAAAGACTAATAGTTGTGCTGTACTATTGGATAGAATTTCTGAATGTTGCTACTAAATGTAGAAAACAAATTGGATTGAGATCCTTAACTCCTTTTATTATTTTTTTAGGGGATGAAAAGCTTTATTAGAATTAAGCTCATCTGAAACTTATTATTCTTTCAGTATGCTAATTAATAGAGCAGGATCATGGATTTGTTAATTAAAATAAGATACCTCAGGGAAACTGAAATTAATTTCGGTGTCCTAATAGAGTTACCATTATGTCATTAAATCTTGTGGTTGTCTTATCCATTTATCTTATTTTTCTTCCTCAAAAAGTGAAAAAAAATGTTTTATTTAGTTTGAATTTAGAATTAGAATATTGAATGGTGACTTTCTGAAGATGTGGAGGCGATCAGCTGATAATCCTGGAATAGCTGCAGCCCCCATGGGGCTATCAGGGCTGTTCACCTGATTGTGCTCTAAATGAGCACAAAACTGTTCACCTCTGGGTCCCTGGATCTGTGTGGCCAGGAGTTAACTTGTAAAGAGTCGCTCCAGTAGCCTACTAGAGTAACTTAGCAATGCTGGCTTATGTTTTCCAGAGATGGAACTGGCAAAATTCAACCATCTGTCAGACATCACAATGACTGCCAAGGATGTATTGCACCTGAATGAAACGTCCTTCATGGACGGAAGATATCATCTGACAGCAAATACCGTGGTCAGCTGGGTATGTCCATGTTAGTGGTTTGGTTCGTATAGAGTTCTCAAAGGGAATCTCTGTGGGTGCCTCAGTGACTGTGTCAGGGAGTGTCCACAGGTCTGCTGCTGTTGCGCTGTGTGGCTGGCTAACACAGACATAGTTAGGGCTGTCCAGACTTACCCAGTGCAAGAGATCAGACTGTAGATGTGGCGGTTGATGCAAATGTTGATTTCAATTTAAGTCATTTTTACAGAAGGGAAAGCACCTAAAATACACTCAGTGTTTTCTGATACTGACTTTCCTGTACACTTTCTCTCAATTTATGTGTTTCATAGTGTAGAGAAAGGGAAAAGGAGAGCTAAGTATGACAGAAGCACTAATTTTTCTTCTACAGCAAAGCACAGTTGTCCTAATTTTACTTAATTTTTAAGGCTAACAAAGAAGTCCTGCATCACCACCAAGAGTGTTAATTGCATTTGTGTCCAAAACTTCTGTCATTCTAAGTACTAGAAGATAGAAATAATCTTTATTAATATACCAGCGTATATTGCTTGGTACTTCATCTCATTTTAATCACTGGGTTAAATGGGTAAAACTGAATTAGAGACAAGCACTAGATCTAATTGTTAGAGGCTGCTGAGCAACTGCAGTTTGTTAGTCTTGTGAAAGCTTCTGACTTCCCAGGAAGAATGCCTACTGTTTACTTTCAGCCTGAATAGTGTTCAGAGGGTTTTGTTACATGTGAGAAAGGGTAAGATGCAGTTCCCTTATTCCCAACTCTCTGTTTAGTAAGCAAAAAGATGTTGAGATGGTTTGTGAATTTCAATTAATCTTGACAAATAGTTTCAAGCCAAAATAAAATCAGGTGAAATTAACTTCAGCTTCTCAAAATAGATTAACCACAGGTACTGTTTACTGAGGTAAGGAGAAAAGAGGCGTAATTTTTTTTTTCCAATAGACAGTTAAAGCAGTGAACTTTATATGTACCTCCAGAGCACTCTTGCCAAGAGCTATAAAGCTATTCTCTCTGACCCTCAAACCTAATGAATATTAAATGATATTTACCTGGAGCAGGATAGCTTCAGGATACACTTGCAAAAAATTTGCCCAGAGTGCTCATTAATTAGGGCAAATTCACTCAGAGGTGAAAGACCACTTTCAAACCTCCTTTATGACCAAAGAGAAGGTTTGGTACATGGTTTAGTGCAAGATGCATTCAGGTCTGGCACACTGTTCCTTTCCAGCCTATTTTTGCTTAAATCACATTGGTCTGCTTAAATAATCTCTTCATGGTCATGCTTCCTCTGCTTTTATCCTGCATTGAAATATTTGGGTCTGGGGTTGAATTCAGTATTTTGGACTAATTATTTCATGCAGTTGTTTCAGAACTCGTAGGAAGCCAGAATGTGCATGAGGCAGTGCTCACCATCAGGGCCCACAGCCCCTCAATGTGCTGATTGTTCATGAGAACAAGATTTTACAGATGATAAAAAAAAAAAAAAACAACAACCCAAACCAAAAAAGCCCCAAACCAACAGCCTCACCCTACCCAAAAAAAGCCCACAAACAGACAGAACCGAAACTTAAACACCTCCTCCCCAAAACAGCCAGGCAACCCCCACCCCCCCTATCTGCTGTGTCAAAACGGAATATATAAACTGGTTTACGGATTTCCAGTTTGCTGTGTTTTGCCAACATCTGTATTTAGGCTCTGACCCATATCAGTACTTGCTGGGGGCAGCATTACAATTTCTGTAACCTATTCAGTACCCATGTAGCATTTCTAAGCACAAGTGATTGAAATGTTTCTTTCTTGATCTTTTCTTCCACAATCATTTAAAGATTACCATTTCGATCTCCTTTCTCCCGGTTCAGTTAAATGCAAAATAAAGAGCAGATTGCTGAACAGTTGTTATTTTTTTAAGGTTGTATTTTTCTATTAATTCATGCACAGCAGTCACCTTGTGGAATAGCTATGGTAAACCTACCATCGGCAGACAAGCGAGAGCCGCCTGTTCCGCAGCACTGTGCGGTACGTGTGCTGGTCAGTGCTGCCGGGGCTGCCTGCAGTATTCCAACATGATTGCAGGCGCCTTCGGAGGGGAGGAGTTACTGTAGACACAAGCTGAAGCAAGACGCCTGGCAAACCAAAGTTCAAGGTGAGATCCATGCGAGCTGGTAGCTGATTTAAGGAATTGATTTTTTATTTTTCTTGCAGCGCAGAAAGCAATACTGGGTATAAATATGTAACCTGGAGCTTCCTATTGCAGAGGGTCACAGCCTGATACACTCAGCATTTCACCCTGTGCTAAAGGCAAGTGTAGGAAAGGGAAGAAGGTTGTTTAATTTCCTACAAAAATAATATGTGTTGATAATAGCAACACATTTTCATGCTGATGACAATTGCTATTTTTGAGGAAAGGAAATTTAAAATGGAAATGGGCATTAACTGTCACCCTCCTTAGCAGCAGGGAAGCTCAGGCATTGCTTGGTGAGGTTTTGGGTGCGTGCCATGATTCCTGTGTGCTCTCCTCAACCTGCCCGCTGGGCAGCACAGCACATCCCTGGCTGCTTGGACCTTGGTAAGGGCAGGTGGGGAGATGCTGAGATCTCTTGCCTGCACTTCTTTAGACTGTGGGGACAAGGGGAGAGAGGCAATTCCTGCTTACCTGGGGATGCTGATAGTGATGCAAGTGGGGAAAGGGCAGTGTTGTGTTTTCCCTGCTGAGTACAAGGGCAAATATCTTGCATCAGGTTTATAGGGCAGTTTTCCAAACAGCAGGGAGCATGACAAGAAATCAAACAGCTTTTCCTAATACTTTGAATTTTGTTGCTGTCTTATGTTTTTTCTCCTGATGCTTCTGACCACTAGTGAATGTGTTTGTTGTGAAACCATTGCCATACTTGAGCAGTGGTGCCTGCAGAAAACAGAAGGGTGATTGGGCTCCAGAAAAGCAGCACCTATGCTGAGCCATATGGCACCTTTGCTCTATTGATCTACCCCACCTGCCTGACTATTACTATATGCTTCCTACAGGAAAATCTGTGTTTTGTCTCTGTGCTGTCCGGGACAAGGATGTCTTAGTCCATGGATAGGTTTCCTACAGGCTGCAGTAGTTTGATGTACAAACACCACTGCAGTTAGTAGTTATTACACAGTTTAGTGGGGATGGATCCTTGTGCTTCTGGAGAAGTGGTGGTTATAGAAAAGATGCAATGTAACTTTTCTTAAAGGAAAAAAGGAAGGTTCTAGATGTGTCAGCACCTCCAGCCAAGCACTGTTTGCCCTGATCTGAATAGTCTTATTGATTTTAATGGATCCATGCTAACTTGAGCCTTCTGAGGATTTGTCCATCAAATTTTATAAGCTTTACAGCGTGGAATGGAACAAGTATATTTTGCAGGTAGAGGGAATACATGTACATGCTCTTGGTTTCTTTTTTATGTTTGTTTAAAAACTTCTCAATATTTTACAGATGTCCAACACTTTCATACAGAGGAAGGAAGTATACTCTATTTTAGTGCTCCCACTCCTAATCATAGAGTAAATGTAGGCAACGATTCCCTGGAGCCTTCTGCAAGGGGCAGAGGCAGCGAGCTCAGTGTCTCGACAGAATTCCCCTTTGGGTGCTTCCCTCTGCTCTGCTTCCTGAAGTCCTTAAGGCTTGACTAGAAATAGCTGTACACAATGCTTTAAGTGTTTGTCCTCATTTCCTGAGTACTTTTTTCCTGTGCATTTCTAAATAGCACCAAAGTATGGCTGCATTTGTGCCTGGATAAATATGATTAATTCTTCTGTTCCTGAAGTCCTTAGTGAGGCTTTTGATCACAGCTGGAGCAGACTTGGACCAATATGTGGGTATATATTTTAAAAAAAAATATTAACAAAGCCAAAAATTCAGATTCAAGAAATTGCTAAATACATAGTTTTACTTGTAAGGACGTATGCCAATGCAAGACTATTGTTTAAAAATCCTGTAGAAATCTGTTTATATCATCTATTAAAATGACTGCTTCAGTGTAAAACAATAAGAATAGGGTAAGAGGGGACATTGTATAAGACGTGGAAATTTGTGAAAGAAATGGAAAAACATAAAGCGTACTTCAAGCTAAGTTTTATATCTTTCTATTACCTGTTTACTGCAATTTTGTAAATAATGTCAGAAAATTAGTTCTTTGGGGCAGAACTGCTTCAGTAAATGTTGATCTCATGAGTGGCAGGATAATGAAACCTGGCTCCTGCAGAGGGTGGACCTGTCGTGCCACTGCAGTGGCTCTTGCCTGGGTGCCCGTGCCACGGCCACAGCAGCTCCCAGTATAGTCAGGCTGTCCTGTCCCAGGGCCCGCCACCGTGGTGGGGATGGCTGGGACTGCTCCACTGTCACAGGTGGAGTGCAGCCCAGCCAGGCTGCATTGGCCTCCGTGTGCTCCTCTGGGCCAGCAAGTGCGCTGCTTGGACTTCTCAAAGATGTTTTTAAAATGTTTGAAATGTCTTCTTTCAGTATATATATATTTAGTGTGTTTTGTCTATTTTAGTAATCTTTCTTAATGTACTACGCTTGCTTTATGTATTGACAGAATTATGGGGATTTTTTTTTTTTGGTTGGTTGGTTTTCTGGGAGGTAAAGTATGTCTTTATTCATTTTTAAAGGTAAATAAGTGCTCTCTCACCTGAGTTTTCATCTGTCACTTTCAAAGTTAGGTTTACTATAATTATCCAGAGCCATCTCCCTCTATTCTTCTTTGCTTAGGCTTTGTGTCTGCTTTCCAGGTTAGATCCTCTGCTCCAAAGAAACATGTCTCTGACAGAGAGAAAGGAAACAAAACTTGTTAGTCATTCTTCATCTTTATTTCCAGTGATGTCAAACTTCTTCCGAGTCCAGAAGGTTTTATTTAGTGCCCAATTTTCAGCAACCAAAGCCTTTGTGGGCTGCCTGGTCCCTTACTGGTGTTTCCTGGGTTGAGCGCAGCAGGGACTGGCTGCTGGATTGGGCTGTGCTGCCACCACACCCAGGGACTTCTCAAGCAGGCAATGATACACTCCTGGGAAGTTTTGCACAGCCAGATTTTGACGTGTTCCATAGGTAGACCTGAGGCTCTTCCATTTGCTAATATAGTCAATAAAAATCAGCTTCCATATGATATTTTTTTTTTTTTGGGGGGGGGGGGGGGGGAAGGGTTTCCTGTATTCTCTCTTAGAGTATCCTAATTAGCATCTTCCTGAACTGTAAACTCTGGAATTAAATCTGCCAGGCATGCTCATACAGACTGTTTTAAACTAGTAGGATGTGCAGTAGCAGAGAGAACAGAAAATGGTCCCCAACATCTCACTCTGCTCTGCTGGGCTCTGTGAATAGGCTCTGCCATTTCTGTAGCCATGCATCATATCTGTCTGCAGATCGCATGTGCGTGATGATCTCCATGGCGACTTGAGTACTTGAGACAGAATTATGAGCTGGTAAGTCAAGTTTATTCTCCCTCTTCCTCCTCTCCTCCCAGTGCAGTGCAGGTGATTACATGTGTTGCATTTTGGTGTGGAGGGTGCTTGCCTGGAGCAAAGCACAGCCAGTTTGTTTTAATTCTCAAAATACAGTTTAAACACCTCACACAGATCAGCAGAGCCCTGCCGAGACAGGTGGGGTGTGTGTGTGAAGGGAGTACAGGATCATTTTTTGGGTCTGGGTGCAGGCATGACATCCCTTGTAGGGGAGGCTGATGCTATGCAGATGGAGTACACTGAGAAATCCAAGGGAGTTTTTCCTACTCTGTGCACAGGAAATGTTGACTGGGGGCCAACAGTAGGGAAATGCAGGTAATTAGCTCCTCTGTCTTTACTGGATACCCTGAAGAAACAGAAACATAAATATTGAATTACAAAGATAGAATTTGTGTAGTCTCAGAATATATACATACATTATAAAGCAGAATTTTAGGTCTAATGTTTTCAGTTAGCCGGTGGGTACATTGAAGTTTTGCCTCTTTGTATTTGCAAAACACTTTTTCCTCTTTCCATTGGTGCAAACGACTTGAATAATGTTTTTCTTGTTTGTTAGCATCATCTCCCCCTGTTGTCCATCGACATAAAATGCAGTGTTCTGGAACATGAGAAAGGCAATACATTTCCTCCAGTTCTTTGTAAGCTGATATGAAGTAGACAGACACCTTCTGAAGTTTTGTGCATGCTGTGCTCTTTTTTTCTTTGCTGCAACAAGAAAAGCCTTTTCTTTTAACCTGGCTTCCTTTGAAGAAGTAACTCAGGAAGCTTCATGGCCTCTCAAGGTAAGTGCATCTATAGTCTGTATTTTTAGATCATGTTTACAGAAAACTAGTCTTGTATGTTTCCAGCAATCAGCAGTCTGATGAAATGAGAGTTTCAGGCTAAAACCACATCAGCCAAAGCACAGTTGTTTTGGCTTCCTTTAATTTTTCAGCGTTCAAGAGGCTCCTAAGGAGACTAAAATCTATACTAGAATGTTATTTGAATAAAATATGTTAGAAGATGTTAGCATTTGCATTCAATCAGAAAATTCAGTGTTTGTATCTTTGTGCCTGAACCTGTCAGTACAGAATGCGTGGGAAGGGCAGGTACTGAGCCAAGGGTACCACTATTTTTGCACACTTCTTTCCTATTCCACTTTGAAAATACCAAGTCTGCAAATGCTTTTCACTTTCAAAACTAGACAGAGTCCCTATAACCAAGTTGGGAAAATAAATATCTGAAGAATAACTGAATTTAATTAATTACCCCTACCTGCATTCATCTTTGTCACATAATGTCTTTCAGCAGCAGTCGGCGGGGTATGCAGGGCTATAGGCAACCATCGCAGCATGCTGATCCAGCCAACCTTCTAAATTCATCTTCTCCATGCTTTCAAACACTTAAACTAAGCAGAAGGACACAAATATGTTTGTTCTTAACATGAACGCAACTCCACAGAGGTCACCCTGTTCTGACGTACAAAGGCAGATGTTGGCCCAGGGAATTGCAGCAATGTCTATGTTTGCCAAATGTTTACCCCTCCTTGTTGCCTCCAAAATACTCCATTCTGCATTTACAGCACTAAAAAGTATACAGCAGCAAGCAGGTTTTACAGCACTGTTGTACTCTTGCAATATACTTTTTAAAAAATTTTGCTTATCTTTGGCCATATAAAAGAGATCTGGTTTTGTATATTTTTAATGCATAGTAGTTAACAGAAGCAGCAAAACAGTAGTGTTGTGTAATATGGTTTTCATAATGAAGAAACTTAATAATATACTTCTTCTAGGAACAAGTAACTACGGATTATGTTTGAACAGAATGCTCACTGTATCATATGGTAACTTTTAAGTTTTCCCATATCACAAATGAAATTGGAAACATCCATAAAAATAGACAAAGTGTCAGAGTAGCTTGGATTGTCATCAATATTTAATGTATTTACTGTTTGATTTTTGTATAGCTTAAAATTTGACAGGTAGAACTGCAATTTGTTGTCTTTTTTTTCTCTTTATTATTCGAGAATAACACTGACGCTCGGCCACTTCATGGCATTTCATGTAACAACAAGAGTTATGGCAGTAACAGAACCCTGTGAGGTAAAATGATGCAGAAGAGCATATAAAATATTTATTACCCAGTTATACATTTTTAAAAGCCAGCTACAAATTCAAAGGGGTTACTTCCTTCTGTGGTCTCAGACTTTGAAAGAAAGCATGGCTGCAAAGACAAATTAAGATCAAAATATGATTAAACGATGAATCAGCCACAGTGAGTTCAAATAATGCTAAAGGATTTCATTTAAACCCACAACAGCAAAAGAGAGCTTCAGACTTAGAGCCAAAATTCCTTGTGGACCTCAAACCCCATCGTGCCTAAGTATTGTCACACATGAGAGAAAAATGATCAGTTTGGGGACTGCTTTACTGCCGACGCGCAGGGGCTCAGCTTAATAAAAGGAGCTGCCGTTTAGATGTGGAGAGCTTCAGCTTGCTCTTTCTTGTTCTGGCAGAGCCAGTGTTACTGAAGGCTGTGGAAAGATGCTTGTAGTAAAACCAGTAGGAGTGTGCTGAGAACCAAATGGCTGAGTTAATTGCTGTGCTGTGGGAGGCTGTGCCTGTGCGTATGAAGGGGTGTGGGCATACAGGTGCCTGTAGCAGTAAATACTCTTGTTATCATCACAGCACTAACCAAGGTAATCATCACTGTGTCCTAAAGGATGTGTTAGCAAATAGCAATACAAATAGTTTAATGGTATCTAATCTTTTCATTGAGATAATAATGAATATTACACTTTAAAAGGCTGCGTAGACTTTGATACCAGGGTGGTAATATCCAGCTTGGGGAACCTGAGATCCCTGCAAAGATTATCTCCAATTAAGAGAAGATATGCATGCCTTCAAGATGCTAGAAAGCATCTTGCCAGAAGCAAGCCCTCAGCAGCTCCGTGTACATTAGCACAGGGAGCAGGACTGAGCAACCTGTGCTGAGGAGCTTGTGGCCACCCTGTGTGTAAGCCCACACCAGATCCAGCCTCGTCACACAGACTCAGTGCTCGCAAGCTGTCAGAGTGGATTAGGTGCCCTCTAAGACCACATCTCCTGGTTTAGCTTCATCTACAGCGATTCCACTTTGCATGCTCTAGGACTGCTTTATAAAGTGAATCAGAATGCTCGAAGTGTAGGACCATCAGGAAGTTTGTTTCAGATCCTCACTCCTGATCTGAACTAAAATGCTGATATAGTCACAGGCAGAATGTAACATTATTGTTCTAGCTTTGACCCAAGCTGTTTGTCTCTGTTAATTTCTGATATATTTTTTTATTCTTTTTCTGCAGAACCTCAGGTACAAACCAACCCAACCTTTAGGGATTACCTCCCTGGTTCTTCTGACTTTTCAGAACAGAATAAGCCCATTGAACCAACAAGTCTCTGGAAGCAACTATCACACACTCATAACTTGCCACCTGGTCTGGAGCACCTGAACCAGGTACTGAATCTTTCCAAATGTTAGAATTGTTCTGTTTTCCTTGTAGACTTCTTTGATACCTTGGGGGTTGGGGTTGTTTGGTGGGGTTTTTTTCTTGAGGGAGGAGCAGGTAGAGATGGAGAAGCCTTTTTGCTGTTTGCCTATTACTATGAGATAAGGAGTGTAGGAATGACAAGCCCTTCCTTAATTGCTGTCATTCATTTTTATAGAAATCCCTTTGTAGTGCATGCAGGTCTCCTTGCACCAAACCCATGGTTCTCTTCCCTTTAAGACTTCTGCTAGGTCATAGCATTGCACCTCTTATTGTCCCCCCAGTTTCCTTCCAGCTTCTTAAGAGCTCACCTTCAGGGATATAGCTATCAAACTCTGGCTGGCCTCAAAAAGACTAAAACAGGGAGTGTGTGAAGGAATTGTCACCTCCTTATAACCCACGCTTTGAAGAACACAAAAGTCATCTGAGCAAACATCTTCTGCCAAGGACAGTGCTCTCCAGGTTAGAGGTAAGGTCCCAGGGAGGCAAGCTCCCAAGGGGACACTTTGTGAGCGTGAGCTTGGGTAGCCACAAACCCACACCAGCCCCTCTGTGCTGCGTCGTGGGGCAGGAAAGCACTAGTGCCCGAGAGAGGGAAACACCTGGAAATGGAAGCAGACAAGTAGGTCACAGGCAGGGGAGGGAAAGATAATGCTAAAGTCCCGTTCCTCCTACTGCTGAACGTGTGGCTGTTCATTGCGCTCAGTGAGACCTCTTGGCTCCTGGAGCTCAGACCAGTGATAGTCTGAAGCTCTGCTCCACAAGTTTCATCTCTTCCTGCATATTTTTACTGGGAGGATCACTCCCTAGTGCTGCTTTGACACTTGCTCCAGTTTGCATTTCACATGTGGCTGGACTCTGCCACTCTTTTATATGCTGAGTGTCATACATGCTGCCTGGTAGCGGCAGGGACAGAATCAGGTCCCTGGTGTATTCAGGTTGCGATTCAGATACACACGCTTCTGCTGTGTTTGTATTTTAGTGGTGCTGGGAAATGTTTATTTCACTCAAGGTCTGTGTTTTAGATATATATTCCTTGTAGTTTTATAGAGAAGCAGAAATTGAATGTATTTTATATTTGGAGCTAAGTTACCTAGATAGTTAATGAAACTGGGACACCCTTCAGAAATAATCTGCCGTGCGGAGTTATGATTTTCATTTCATGGCGCCCATGCGCAAAATGATATGTGTTGTCAATTACATGAGCATTTGCTCACAGACTGTGGGAGCTACATTTTTTAGTCTAAAAGTGATGGTGATAGTAAATGCTTGGCAGGTTACATATTCAGTCTCCTGTATGAACATGAATTATACCTCAGATTTACCCATACAATGTGGGCAAGCAAATTCTATTACTCCATTCTATAGAACCTTTACATCTGACATAAAGACAAAAGAGCAAGCCACTGTCAGAACTATAACTAGAACTCAAGGCCCCATTCATGCTTGTTCTCGGCCCAATAACCATGTGTCTGTGCTGCAGCCCTCACTAATTATTCTCAATTTTCTCCGCAGTCTGAAAGTGGAAAGCATGTGTGCAATGCTGATTATTGGCACATACCCACAGCCAGAGTTTCTGTGCATTGCAGAACATTTTGGTGTGTGATGCTGAAGTCATACCGGCTGTGTGACTAATGAAACAAGCTCATACAGGAGAGATTGGCGCATAAAAGAGATTTGACCAGCAGGGAGAGGGCTGCTGGCAGAATGAATGTGGGATTCACAGCTGCCAGGGTGATCCCTTGGGATTTATCCTGATGGACTAAGAGATTTTCACATAATGAAATTCTCAAATGAAGATGTTTCTAGCAGAACTGGGAATTTTTTATGCTATTGGGAAGACTAGAATACTGTGTATCCTTCTGGTTGTGTGTGTATTGGGGAAAGGTGGGTCCAAGCAGAAACAGGCACAGACAAGTGCTGCTGGAAGGTTGTGGGGGATAGAGAATCTGCTTTAAAACAAGACTGCAGTTGTTTCATCTTTAGACCAAAAAAACCCCACGCTACCAGAGAGGGAACCATGACAGAGTACCTAGAAGACTGAACAGCCTGTGGAAGAGAGAGACATTTAATTTATAGAATTATATTACCCAAGGAAAGATTATATAGAAAGCAATTGTGAATAAATACAGGATAACAAATAGAAATGAGGTTCTGGGATTATCTCCAGCAGGAGTGGGGAAGATAGCTGGATAGATTTGAGGAAGCTGAATATATTTCTTAATAAGTCCGTGATGTGTTTGACTTTGAAACAAGAATCCAAATTTAGTGAATCTCAGAGATCCCTACAGTCTTATTCTAAACAGCAACTCAAGAGCACAGCATATAGTGTTGGATGAGAGGAAAAGAAAATATCTGTCCTGTATGTTAAGGCCAGAGAGTAACATTTCACTTCACAAATACAGACCTGGAGTCAATCAGCCTGCGGAGCTCTTTGCTCAGCTGTTCAAGGTGCACCAGAGAAGGGCAAAAAGCTGCTGCCTTGGCAAATAGATACCATGCTTTCTATAACTATCACAGAAGTGACACTCCTTAAACAATTTCCTACAAAGAAAAGCTACCCAAACCTCATTATTATCTTCCAGATCACAGCCATAGTTTGAGGAATTGTCCAGCATCCATCACAAAAAATCAAAGGAACCTTTTCCCACAGTAGGAATAGACAGATAAGACTTTGGAGAAGAATTTTCCAAGTAGCTCAACAGCATGTTGTGCCACTGTTCAGGCTTAACCAATTTTGTAAAAAGCTTCTTAGTTTAGACTTGGTTAGACTGATCAGATGTAAATGTAATGCCCACAAAACTGAATCCTGAGAATTAGCTGTGTATAAGGAAGTTTCACATATCTGAACTCAAGAGAATTCAGGCCCCTGTGAACCAAAGGGCTTTAGATGTTTTCAAATACAAATGCAGAATTCCCTTAATCCACAAGCACCGCAATAAATGATGCATCAGAAGAGCTGCCTTGCAGAAACCAGTGAAAGGCAAAACCAGCCTAACAAGTGGTGCTGCCGCCGTGTTGTCTCAACATTGGTTCTACATTGTTCTCAATAAGCCAATACACAGACCAAAATCACTCAAAACTTTTAACAGTTCAGGCTCATTAATTTTCTTTTCCCTGTGAAGGTCTATGTGGGGCAAAGAAATCCGTATAAAAATAAATACTAAAATATTAAAATAGCCCTGCCACCTTTAACTTCTTTATTCTTTTTTTTATCAGCAGAGCACTTCCCATGAGCTCCAAGAGTTCACATCTCTCATGAAACTTAAACACAAACAGCAAAGATGCTTGGGAGAAAATTTTAAGTCCAAATATTTTTTATTATTTCAGTTAGTGGCACGCATATTTCAGAGATTAATGAAAGGGATAAAGAAGTTCCTTTTTTTGACCAGTTTTTCTTTGCAGACTGAACTAGCTGCAGGAGATGACTAAAACTGACAAATGCCTGCAACAGTTTAAATATGTAGCAGGCAAGATTTATCAATTGTAGAATGTACAGACGCTGGAGAGCTATGACATGCCGGTGTCAGAAGGTTGCTGTGCGCTTTCTGTCTGCAGCTGTGAGTAATAGTAAAATCCCGTTCCAAGAATTTGCCCATTAGGAATTTAAGGAAAAGAGATTAGCAAAGCCTAAACTATCACATAAAACAGGCATAAAAAGTCACATTAAACTGAAAGGTAGACTGAAACTACGCCTTGCTGGTTTTATAATACTAATGGCTGTTCTCTAAGAAGAATAATGTTAGAAGGGTGATAAGCACAGCAAAGCTGCGTATCACGGCAAACAGTTTTTCTCCTGCATTTGTAACCAGCTCACAGGGGAAGACAGTTTCAGCCAGCCAAGGGTTTCTCTGAGGAGCTGTTGTTTTGCTCCTTCTGGCACCCTGGCGTGGCCGTTTGCCAGACTGAGGGTGCAGAAATGGTGCCTGATATCAGAGTGTTAAAGCCCGTGTGCCGTCGTTGGCATCGCTCGATTGCCTTGCTGGGCTGCTCTAGTGGGGCCCTTTTGGATGTGCCTGCAGCACCTTTTGAGCTTGAGCTCAAACTCACTCACTTCTGTACTAGCACGGTGCCCAATGCTGACCTTAGCTTTGGGGTAAGGGGCTTCCGCGCTGCCAGGGCCGAGAGAGAGGAACGGGAGTGAGAAGTGGGTCCTGCTTCTCACAGACATCTTTCCATTGCTGTTGTCTTCTCATTCCTGCTGTGAAGATTATTTTTCTTCAAATGTGTGGGTGAATTACATGACTACAGCACTCAATGTCACACTCTTCTGTCATCATTTCAGAGAGATGTCTAAAGTGTGACTTGAGATAGCCCTCAGGCACCCGGTTTGTGCACCTCTGGAAGGAAAGCAATCCTAACAACAGTGACATGAGCAATAAAAACAGACAGGTGATCACTGGCAGCCCCAAACCTTTCCAGCACCTACCATCTTGTGTTTTTTGTTTTTGTTTTTTTTTTAAACAGCTGGACCAGATAATTATTCATCAGCAAGTGGACCTTCTTGAAGGTATAGTGCAATCCTTGTCGCTCTTTAACTGTGCTGGTACACAGATGTCTCCAAAAGGCTTCCAAGTCTTGCCCACAGCTCGCTGAAGTCATTGGGAAGCCTGCACATCAGGGCTGTGGTGTGGAGTTAGTGTGGTGAAAGCTTGCTCTTTTATGCCTGTTCTGCAGCAAATCAATGAGGAGAGAAATTCCAGGGAGCAATCTCTATACCACTCCTAAATTATCTCCCTGACACCTTCCTCTCAAAGTTATTGAAGTTTAACCATCTCTCCAATCCTTTGAAAACTTTATTGTCATTTTATTTAACAATAGCTATCATGCTACAAGAAACAAAGGAAATAAAGACAGGAAGGCTGGAAGACACAAAACAAAGTGTAAGAGTTTCTGTTTACATAGTTCTCAGAATTTCAATGTACTGAACAAGTATTAAGTTCTGAAAGTAAACACCTTTTTATTATATTTCTCCCATTCAACAAGTTTTGGGCCTGACTCTTGGATGCCTCACTGGGTGAAAGTTTTGTCACTGAAGTGCAACAGACTCATACTGTTATTTTTCACAGATGACAAAAAAGCCCAAACCAAACTCAGGGTCTGGATTCTGGTTTGTGATACACATTTTGTTGCACAGCAAATTAAAGTTGTTGAACTAAACATTCCTCCAAAATACAGACCTGACATTATTATATCCTTAAAATTGTATGGTTTTAGTGTCATTATTTCAAAACGATTTTTTAAACAGTCTCTGTTCCATATATTCTATATAAATATCATATATATGTTTATATTAACATTATACTGAGATTATGTTCTACTTGTTTTGCTTTATTAGCCATACTTGGCACAAAGACTTCCAGCAAATACGAGATAAAAAACCAGCTGGGACAAAGAGTTTACTTTGCAGTAGAAGAAAATGATTGCTTTGATCGTAACTTGTGTTCGCCTATAAGGTCTTTCACCATACGGATTGCTGATAACGCCGGCCGAGAAGTGATTACAGTGAACAGACCCTTGAGATGCAACAGCTGCTGGTTCCCCTGCTTCCTGCAAGAGGTGAGTGAATCCTAATTGCCTTTTGTCCAAGCACCTCGCTGTATGTGCACAGCATTAATGAAGCCTCCTGCAGCCTCTGCAAGGATGGCAGGAAGGAATGCACACCCTCCGTTCAGCCTGGGGGACCGCATGGAGGTTTTTGTTTAGATGTAGCTATAGGTACACAATGCCCTCTGAGTTACGTTCCCAGCACGCCTCCTCCCTTTTGTGGGACCTTACTTTCCTGACATCCTAAATAAAGTTTTGGCGTCTGATGATACAGCTGCCTCCCCAGCCAGGTAACCCCCCAGAACACTGCCTGCCCTGACAGACCACATCTGCTGGTGCCACGGATGGAAGCCACCCCCTGTACTCCCGGCGGGTGAAGGATGGCCGTTAGTGCCTGTGGGTATGACTAGGAAGCAGCTCTTCGAGGAGGCTGGTGCTTTGCACCATGGCTCTACCTCTTCAAGGCCATACATCTCTGGGAAATTGTAGAACTTGGAAAGAAGCTGCTTTGAGTGAAAAATGCAGATCCTGTAGAGTATCAGATCTTTTCTCCTTATTTTTCACTCTCCTTTGTTCACATGTCTGTCTTGTTTTATAAAAATGTTTTATAGGTTAACTCACCTGCCTACCTTCTCAGTACTGCATCAGGATTTAAAAGAAAATAAGAAGGTCCTTTGGTAGCACAGCTACTGTATAAAAAGACTTATAGGATACTCGCTGATTACAATAGCAAAAACTTTCACAGCGTATGGCTTTTATCATACCTTATATGTAAGATGTTAGCTTCTGGTGCAGCTTTGGAGCTTTATATCATCCACTGTATTTAAAAACACCATTAGAGAACCCTGTAATATCCATTTCAGAGTCTGATAAAATTATATATAGTTATATTCTATAAATAAATATTTTTTCTTTATATAAACAATAAATTATTACGGACAAATACACTAACATAAAATCACTTTGTAAGATTTTTTTTGTTTTCCTTTGTTTGCTAGTTAGAAGTTCAGTCCCCACCAGGTACAATAGCTGGCTATGTTGTACAGAACTGGGACCCTTTCCTGCCAAAGTTCACTATACAGAATGAAAGTAAAGAAGATGTACTAAAAATAATCGGCCCATATGCAACTTGTGGCTGTTTTGAAGATGTTGACTTTGAGGTATGTTTCTTATGAGTGTTAAGAATTTTGAAGTTTTAGTCATTCAAATACATTTCTTACTCAAAAATCCTGTTATTCTACCCTTAAATATATTATGTATGTTGCTATAATTATGGAACAGAAGTACAACAATATGCATTGGAGTTCCTGACTTGTACACCCAGATTCCTACAGATGTTTTCTGGACAGGAATGACAATTCCTTCAAGGAAATAAACCTGTCACTAAGTGAAGTCCTGGTCCTCTGCAACCCATGAGCACTCAACTGTTCATTTTGATAGGCTCAGGGTTTCCTCCCACGTGCGTTCATTGTTACCTGACACCTAGTCCCGTGGAGCCTGTGGCATCAAATCTGTTCCCTTCATTAATCTCAGACTGAGAACCATGGGCAGGATTATGGTCCAATATGTTTACATCCATTTGACAACATTCATCAGGAGATAAATAATTCTGAGGAGCAATTAAGATATTTAAGAGATGAGAGGGAGAATGTGAGATGCTCGAAGAAACCCTGGACAGAGTTTTCTGATGTGAACAAAGCACTTTGACTTAGTTAAGGAGTCATAAAAGAGCTTCTGTGTTGATTAACTCATTAGCCAAATCAGAAGACTTTAGTGGGTACTGTCCGAAATTTCAGTACATTGTGAGAAACATGCAGATGGCTGCATAACTGAGAATATAGCTGTCAGTGGTAGGGGACAGTGGTCCACAGCAATGGTACTGATGAGACTTGGAGCATACAGAAACACAAGACAGGGGGGGAAAAAATCATTGTGAAAGAAGAGCAAAAGTGATACAGACTTTCACAATTGCTTTCCTTTACTTTTCTGTCAGCTCTAAAGATGCTGATGTTTCCAAACTTGAGATCCTTTCTTGTGTGCCACTCCTAAAGGCAAATCTGACACTAATAGAACATCTCAATGATAGGAATAAAAGAAGAACATGACAGCTATAGCATACTCGGAGTCAGAGTGCAGTCGTTAATTCTGTGGCGATACAATCAGTGTGTACTTCATTTATTTATGTTTAGTTTTATTCCTTTTTTTTATTTGTGCAGGTAAAAGCTCTGAACGAGATGTCAACAATTGGCAAAATTTCCAAGTACTGGTCTGGATTTGTAAACAATGTCTTTACCAACACTGCCAACTTTGGGATCCAGTTCCCTGTAGATCTTGATGTGAGAATCAAGGCAGTAATGATTGGTGCTTGTTTCCTCATTGTAAGTATGCAAAACCAAGAGGTAGACCTATAGAGGTGGGTAGACTAGGACCAAAGGTGCCTTTGCCATCAGCTGTGATCCCACAAAGGCCTAAAGTGCAGTGGCAAGTCAAACCCACTACCTAAAAGATAAGTTAACTGAAACACTTCTAATTTTTATAGCTGCTTTTGTTTTTTTTCTTATTTTCTGAGCTTCTTTCGGTTCCTGAATTTCTGTTTATTAAATCATTTGAACTACATGTGGAATAGTATTTAATATTTTGCATGGCAGGATCAAATGCCAACATACATGTCAAACCTACCAAACTCCCCCAAATTCCTTATCTGTTGTGTCTGAATGGGTGTATGAACCCGAACAAAAGTTATGTCATTTCTAATAATAATGTCAAACTGTGAGGGCCACTTCAATAGCTCTGTTGATCCTTGAATGGAAGACCTGACCTTCAGGTCATATGAAATTTCCTACAAAAAATTCCCTTGTTAAAATAAACATAAGATAAGAACGATATGAAAGGGAGGATACTCACCGCTGGGGGTAAGGATGAAGTAAGGATCCGTATTTTCTAGAATTACAAATTGGTATTTGCTGTGTACCTCCTTTGCCAACACTACTGTGTTAATATTAACACACAAAGGTTTCAAAAGCATCTGTGATACTTACATCAGAGAATATAAATTTACATTATAAATATATATATAAAATAAATAAATTTAAATTATTCACTGGAGAGTGTTTGCTTTAAAATAATTAGAAATTCAGAAATTTTGCTTTTATTAGGCTAGAAATGTAACTTTCATGACACTTAAAATTTTCGGATTGTCCCCTCCAAAGCTCCTGTTTCTCAGTGGCAGAGTGATAGAGAACGATTGACTGATCTAATTACTTTATGTAGTAAAACCCTGCAAGTAAGACTTTACAGTAATTGTTGAGGTTTTGTACCTTCCAAATCATTCACAGTTTGTTTATTTGTAGGACTTAATGTTCTTTGAAAACTCTTTGGATGGATTATAACAAGATGACAGATACAATAAAATATGCATAATGTGTTTCAGTAAGTAAAAATGAACATAAATTGATCTTCTTGCTTTGAAGACTTATACATTAGATACTTTCTAATTCTTTTTCATTTTCTTCCAGAAATCCCTTGAGCTTTGGACATGATTTTGAACTGCACAAATCCTTGTTCCTTATAGGAAAAGATAGGGAGCTAATGATGATATTTATTAAAATATGTCTCACGTAAATAATAATTTGGCACTTACATTTTATATGCATTGTAGCTAAACACACACTTCTCACACAGAGCACTGTTGCTTTGGAACAGTGCTATTCTCTTCTTTCTCTTTTGATGTTCCTGCATGGGAAATCATGAAAGATTAGATGAAGGCTTGCAGCATCACTGATGAAAGTCTATGTTTAGAGAAGCCTTTGATGTTTTGCAAGTGCTGGTACCAGTTACTAACCACATGAGGGTGTGTACTGGGGGTTTTGCTTTTTCATAATTTTAGAAGTAATTCTCTGATTTGTTATTTAATTAATGGCAACAAACTGACATTGAAAGCAACAAATATAAAGACATTACCGAATGGGAAGTTCAAGATGTTATCTGTTTGAGTGAGTTGAAAGAAGGGAAGTTATGTTTTCTAGTAAATTAATTTTACGGTAAAGATTTGTTTAACGAGTGGCAGCCAGAAGTTAGGCTTCCAGCGCTAGGCTGGGGAATGTAAGCTCTGTTCAGGAGATCTGCCTTCCACAATTTTTACTGAAGGCAGGCCATCAGGTTTGAGAGATGGTCCTCTATGTGCTAGAGGTGCCCAAATCACTTCACTTTGAACTCTCCAGTGCTAAGAATCCTTACTGCCATCCACTCAAGGCTTCCCTTAACAGGTTCGTTCCTCTTTATAATACCTGGTGGTTGATCACTTCTCATTCAGACTTGTCTGAGGCCACCCTAGGACAGAATTACTCTTTTCCTCTGGCAAGTGCAGGTATTTTCTATGACAGGACTGTGCAACAGGAGCTGTTTCTATTTCAGACAGCAGTTTTACATGGCTGTTCATTCCTGCAGTCACACCTCATCCTACTATTCCCAAACCTTCCCACCACGAGGCTTTTACTAATACAAGCTGCCTTTGTAGGAACTTCCATGCTATACATACAAGACATAAACAGAAAAAAAATTGTTGCGAAATATTTGCTGTATGAACTTGCTTGTGCCTCTCTTAAAAACTCTAATGGGTCCTCCAAGACGTAAACCAGTACTATACAATAGTGGTGGTAAAAACAGATGCTATCATAGTCGACGGTCAAGTTCCCAAGGAAAACAACTCACGAATTGCTGGGAATGCTGGAATATTTTTTTAGCATGAACTAGTAATTCAATTCTTGCAAACAACCAACACATCAACGGAAAGGAGAGGAGATAATGAATAATTCATTAAAATGAAAAAGAGCTAAATTTATCAGGTGATTAATTCTCAACAAATATTTAGACTAATTTTAAATTAATGTTCATGGATATGAATTCAAACACGGTGAAGTCAGGAAGTCGCAACTAATGTTCCCATAGTGAAATTAACTCAGGAATGCTTATAGATTTAAACAGTATGTTTTAGATTATATACCACACTTAGGTATTTATACAGATTTACATATGTCTTGAAAATAATTGTGGTTAACAAGCTCTGACAATCATCATTATCTGTTAACCCTTTCATTGCTGGCTCTCGCTGTGATTCTTAGCAGTGCAATCAGACTGCAATCTGCAGAAGTTATGCACCCAGAGGGAACGGCTGCTGTCACCCTTCCCTCTCACAGGAGAAGCACCCTGTGAGCTCCGCGGGCGAGAAGCTCCCTCCTGTGGAAATTTATAGTTCTGCAGAAGAGCACAGCCCGCGCCGGCCTGCAGTTCTCACTGCTCCCGCACTGGTCTCACTGTATTAAATTCAGTCCATTCACTCCTAATGCACTCTGATGCAGACTGAGAAAAAGAGCCAGATTTTTATATTAATTTTTATCTTTAAATCCCTTCGCCGCCTTAGGCAGAAGTGACTATTATTGTAGGCAATAGTCTTGGGTCTCGTGCAAAACCATGTTCTTGCGCTGGTGTGTGTCCCCAGCCAGCCGGCTCAGCGCAGTGCCTGGTGAGGTCAGCAGGCTCCCTGGCTATCCGCCGCTTCCCTCTGCAATCTCCAGCCTTCTTATGACCCTTAGCAAGTCAAAGATATCTTTGAAGTAAATGCATCCAACCACCATTAAAGTCATTACCAAACAGGGTCTTATTTACCTGCAGGGCTAAACTTGGCTGTGCGTGTCCACATATATACCTTGTAGGTAAGCAATACACACATATATTTTTGTATGTATTGCAACCGGATGGTAGTACTGTATTTCTTGCACTTAGTGACCTTGTTGTTGTTTTTTGTGTTAGTACAGCTTTTTGAAGTGTAATGCTTGCATATGTGTATAAGTATGTTGGAACGCCTCCATTCATACCCAGAGGCAGCTTCTGGGACATGCAGGAACAGGTTCAGTCCCTGGATAAAACAGCACTGGGGCTGGGGTAGCTCTTGCCAGCTAGAACTTCCTCAGCGGCCTGCTTGACCTTGGTCCCACCCTTCAGTATCCTGGTAGGAACTCAGTGGCCATGTCAGCGCTTTTTCAGCTGGAAGCTCCTTCGTCTAAACCACAGCTGCCATGTGCGGGCAGGTTTTCATCCTCAGTAAAGACGACGGACTTCTGTGTGGTATTACTGAAGAAAAACTAAGGTATACTAGGATTTTTAAAAGCTGCAGCTCTAACTAGTAATTCCTTCTTATTAATAGCAATGTGTTTCACATTATGGGAGCTACGTAGGCTCTTTACAGATCTCACCTTTCACGGTTTCTCCGTGCATTGGGACTGGCTTTCCAAAGGAGAATTCAGTATTTTCCAAAAGGCGGACAGGTACTGTCTAAAGCCGATTTATGTCCTGAAAGTCCTCTAGAAAAAACATGATTATTCTCATGAAACAGAAATTTTACTTAATACAGCCAAGTAAATAGTTTCACACTTGATCACTAGCAAAACTGTAAATCCGTGTAGTACCTAATCCTTGTGTTCAGTAGATGGCAGCAGCAGTTCGTTATTACAGTATTTAGCTTTCCACAGATCGCAAGCTGTACCCAGGGTACTGACTGAAGATCAACACACCTTTAACCTCCAATTGATTTCTCCCCTTAACTGAAGGATTTTGTTTTCTTTCTGTGATATTAAACCTTTGTCACATGATTCTGGGTTATCTTTATTGCCTGCAATTTACAACTGAATTATTGGTAACTGGTATTTTACGAGATCTGCAAGGTGCATAGGCAGAATCCAGTCTATCACAAAGTGAGCTTTTCTGGTGAGCCCAGATCCTATTTTCTGCACCTGGAGAATTTCTTCAGCTTCCACAGGTGGACAGAGGAGATGCTCCAGCCCCAGGACATTCCCCACCTTCTGCAGAAACAGAAAGGGCTAGTCTGAAAGAGATTGCTTTGCGATGGAGTGCCTAGAAACAGGGAAGGTTTCTATGGGTAGATTGCTTTGCCCCCATGTCATGTCATCACAGCCCATTACTATGTGCTGTCCTGGGGCAGAGGGATGGAAACCCCCTGAGCGCCAAAACCCAGATGACACCAGTACCTGGGAAGGAGCTGGTCTGTCCATGGGAAGATCAGCCACTTTTTGTGAGAGAGTGACAACACAGCATCTCTGTAAGTTCAGAGATTTTTTGTTTATCTAATAATTCAGTGGGTGCAAAAGTAATTATTTTCATGGACTCTAGTGTATGTATTGAAAAATCTCTTTTTGTTTCAGTTGAGTTATTTGTTTTAGGGTTAGACAAACCTGGAAATGATCCACAATAAACATTTTCTAATGGAGTTGCCTAAGTGGCACCTGTTGGGGTGGGTGGAGGGGGAAGTAAGCAATTTCCTCCTCCTGACTCCCTTAGTTGTATTGTCTTTTCGATTAGAATGGTATGTTCTATGTTGGAATGATATATACTAGTTTAATTCAAGGATCAACTTTAGGTTTTCAAATGTGCTTTTTTCTTCCCTAAAAATGGCTCTTACGGTGCAAAAAAGACTTTAGTTCCTAAGGGAAAAATACCACGTATCCTGTGAAAGAACATTTGTTTGTGTTTTTTGTTGATTTTTTTTTTTTCTGGAATCCTAGATGTTTTTCTAAACTCCATCTTTCCTAGGAATAACTTCCTTAATGGCAAATCATTATTGAAGTACTCTGTTAGCAGCTGTCATGAGACAGCAGTTTATTCATGATTTATCAGCATTTTACTACTTCACTCCTCCGAAATGAAGTTTAAAAAACAATTTTAAAGAGACTAATACCTACTTTTTGGAGCAAGACAGCCTTGGCCAGATACAACTTTCTGCTTTCTTTCCACAGCTGTTAGTATTATGCTTATAAAACCACAGTAATCTTTTACAAAAGAAAGGTCAGAAGGACAGAGACTGATAGGTGCCCAGTGACTGTGCCTCCAAAGCGCGTTCATTTCTTTATCCCAAATGACAGTGAATTCCTGCCACTGTGAAAAGGAGACCTGCAGGTGACCTCACATAGTTGTGATCTCCTAGATTGCCATTGAAAATTCATCTCAGTTCACAATCAGTCTGAAGAATTAGACCTCTCTTTGCAAAAACCATACAGAGACTTCTCACCATTGTTCTTGCTTTCATTTTCTTCTGGCAAAGGCTAAACATAGTTATTACGTCGTTGCTGTAGGGCTCGGAGTCCTGACCTCATTTGCCTCAATACCGCACAGATCTACTTGAAAGCTACAGGTTTCATATGAAACCTTCTGTGTGGATGTACACAGGACTGTTCAATCCAAGGAACCTTGAGTCTCACCGGTTATCGAAAAGGCACACAGAGAAGTTCTGTTGTTGGTGGCTGTTTGCAGTGTGGAGCCCTGGGGCTGGCTACGAAGCCGTGCAGTGCCGGTACTTGCACAGCGGGTTTGTCAGTCTTGGTTTTGAAATAAATGTACTGTATTGCACAGATTAAATTTATCCCTTCCATTTAATATCCTCATTCATGATGAATAAATAAGTGAGGCAATCTTATATAAACCCAAGTTCAGTGTTTTCACAGGTTGCAGGTTCAGTTCTATGTATTTCTTATTACATGGGCTCTGGCACAGAATAGGTCCTGAAATCTGGATAATGGCAAGCAGATAAGCGTGGAGAGTGCTTGAATGCTTTAAGCTAAGTGAGCACTTTGCATGCTCTTATTTCTAAAGAACCCAGCACCTTGCAGGTTTAATCCTCTAATAACTATGTAATAAAAAATGTTGACAAAAGCTCCTGAGCTCTCACATAAAATCTGAATTGAGAAGAAAGTCCCCACTTACTTGAGTGACCTCATTAATTCCGATGCTTGTTTATCTAAAGAAGGAGTACTTTCCAGTAACGGTTGACAGATCAGGCTCAGCATTCCATGAAGTAAAATAGCACTATGGAAAAACAAAAGGCAGGACCAGGTGCAGTGAGCCATGAGGCAGCACCGAGAGAGACTCACAGCCATCCTTGGGCTGGGGCATCCCCTCCTCCATCGCCAAATGGAAATTTTCACTTTGGGTGCATGATGCTGTAAAATAGGGAGTTGCACACCGCACATTTTCTGTTTTTAAGTTTCTATAGGCCAGTCATAGTTTGTCTAATAATGCTTTTATTCTGGCAGCTGGGTGAGTATTGAAGGCAAAATCTTCCTGCAAGTCATTTCAACAGGACTTGCTAGCTCGACATGTTTTTCCACTTTAAGATATTAATTTGAAGCACTTATTTTGCTCTGGGCCAACTACATCAGGTAAGTGCCCTATTTACATTACGGATGTTTTGCATTTAAAAAACCCTCAAACACAAACCCAACAAAACTGCAAAAACCCCACAAGTTTCTGTTGCAGGCATTGCTCTACAGAGAAATTCCTGTTTCTATCTAGAAATGATCCTGGATTATTTTTTTTCTTGCCCCTCCCTCCCCACCTCCAGATGAGGACATTTAGAGAAAGAAAATCTCACAGTGCGTGTCAAGTGTTGCTTCCTAAGTCTTTTCTTAGTTGTTAATGGACTGCTTGCAGAAGCATGGTGAATTTTTGGGCAAGGCTAATGACTGCATTAGTTCGCTATCCCTGTGTTTTTTCTAGACCCTTGAAGAATTACGTTTTGCTATCAGAAATCATTTTGGGCAGCTTTTATGATAATTCCCCTACATACCAAGCAAGACTGAAATAAGAAATACAGCCTGGGACCAAAATAAAGACCACTACTAGAAATACCTTGCATGCTTCATACTTTTCTAGAATTCAAATGAAAGTTTTGAGCATTTTTTTCTAATTGCTTCCGGGTTTCATGAAGAACCCAAAGTGTCAAAAAACTATTTTATTTAAAAAAGAAAAATCCTATTTGCTTTGCAAATCCAGTGGATATATTTTTGCTATCATATAGAGTAGTTTGCTGAGTGCTATAGCATAGGAGTAAAAAAGATTATTTTTCAATTATTTATTCACTTTAGATTCTTTCCTATCTCTAGTTCCATAGTTGTAGATGAAGGCTCAGAGCACCTGAGCACTGAGAGCCACAAATGATGCTTCCTGCAGCCTTCAGCATTGCCTAACACCAGGGCAGCAACACTGCACCTGGAACTGTAAGTTCCCCTTGAAAATAAGACTAGGGTTAGACAAGTCCTTTCTGTTTGCAATTCAAGGGAATTTTTTACATGTCAGCGTTCAAATCAAGAGCTAGACGTGCGTTTTAAACTCCTTAGAATTTGGAACAATTCTGATTTGATAAACTTGATTCTGAAGTGTTTTCACTTGAGCCTGCCATACCTCAGTAACATCACTCTAACGCTCTGAAAATGCTCTGAAAATGCAACAGCTCAGATAAAATCAAGTTCAGTGGAAGTTAACAATTTAGTAAATAAGTGAATTCAATAGTTCCCTATCAGGAGCTGTTTTATCTCTGCCTTTATTGCTGCAGACTGTCGAAGGCCTGATATAACATGGTGTCATCTAATACAAGCTTGCAGAAAAGTGAAACCCCGAGAAGAATTAGTGGTGTACAATGTATTCTGTCCTTGACACAGGGTTGTGGCTATTGTCCCAGCAAAGTCAATACAGTCCCACAGTTTGATTCCTTTCCTTTCCTAATGGAGCCTAATAGAAAAATAAAGACATTTTTAGTTTTCAGTGATCTGCAAGATGTGTCATTATTGATGCCCTGCATCCACTTGGACGCCCATATCATATTCATCATTGTGGTGACGTACGGAATTAAACTCTATAACTCGAAAGTTATAAAGTAGGTATGTTTATTGCGCGCAGATGCACGGGGGATCACTCCACCACAAGCGTGCATGCCCGAAGTGATGATCCATCTCACATTTATACAATAAAACAAATGAATGTGCAATTAACGCCTATACATATTCGTTACCTAAACCCGCTTACTCTGGCTTCCTATGTTAATAAGCTTATCAGTCCTTTGCCTGGAATGTGGTGGTCTTGCAGGTTTGTAGGTGATTCGTGTCCCAGTGACCATCTGATCTTCTCCAGCAAGGAGACTTAGAGCTCCCTCTAGATAACATTGGAATGTCTCTCATCCTTTTCTCATCCTTTTTATAAATAGCCCCTTTGTTAGAGGAAGAAGAGTAGGTGTCTCCTCAAAGCTGTGTGCCTATGTGACCAGACACCGCACCCATGACCAGTCACCATACCCACATTCCTTGAGCAGGCATATACAATCACAATTGCTGTCCATTGTCCCTATTTCACGCTATTTCTTCATATCAGTGGTACCGGACCAATGTTATTAAAGACACAGGCCATGTGAAGTGGTGCTGTGCTTGCCACTGAGGATAGCCTGAATGGGTGCATTTGCTTCTGGCTTTGCTGAATAACTGCAAGCAGCCAGGAGGAAATAATATGCAAGTTTCAGAGCAATAAGGTAAGGACAAGAGGCATAAAAGCCAAGGAGGACTGTAAAGTGCTGTGTAAACAGACTGGGTGTGCCTTTTGGAAAGGCTTTGTTCAGCAAAAGCAGAGAAACACCTACTGATGTGCTGATGTCCAATGTACCAGGAAGTGTGACACCTAAATACAGCGTGTGTGCATCATCCACAAAAACTTCCGTAAGCTAAAACTGCTTTTAGCTGCAGTGGTTGGAACCGGTGGGAATAGGCATTTCATCCTGATTTTTATTTTTTTTCCAAACAGAAAAACTTACCTCCTCTACTGCGTATATGAGTATGGCTTCCATATGCACACCGGCTGGGAGCGCATTATCACGGAGCGGTGTGGTTAATAGGGCTGGGGCAGGGGTGGGTGGGAAAGCGTACGTGTCACCTGACTTCGGAATCATCTGTTTGTATAAGCAGTCTCATAAAATTACTTATCTCAATTCTTTCAGTCTTTTGCTCAATCCTGTCTTGGCAGTGGTAGGTTTAAAACTTTTCAGGGCACACGGTGTTTTAGCTGAACTGTCACCACCCTGGGTAAGGCCGTTGGCCTGATATCAGGGAAAGGTGGAATGATTGTGGAGCTTGGGAAGAGGAGGAGTCTGACTGAGATGATTCCCTGCAAAATCACAGGGTAACTTGAGCTGAAGGAAAAAGCAAGTGTCATGGGAACAAAATGAGCAGGGGGCAGAGAAGGACACATGGAGAATAAAAAATTTTCTATCAGAAATAAATGGATGCTTTCAACTAACTGTGAAGTCTAATATGATCTTTACAAATGTGTGCTCAGTGGAAATGATAGATCTTCATTACAAAATAAACATCTGCTCAGTGAAGTCATGGTTACCCAATGCACTGCTGATCTGTTCAAGCTATAATGTTCTCTTATTTTATGTTTGAGGAATATCAGTGGTAGAAGATGATTAAGAAGGAAAAATGTTTTAAGGAAATCTGCAGAGAAGCAAAATGCATCATGCAGCATTGATGTGCTTGGCACCATATATATTTATCACTACAAATATGTGTTAGAGTTCTTGGTGAACTTTGTACTCTAAATCACTTAACTTTAAAAAACTCCTAAAATAGAAGCCTTTCCTGATGGAGATATATCATAGCAGTAGTAGTAAATCAAATGAATAACCTGTACTAAAGAGATCAGACTTGTCTCTTTTCCACACTGTCCTGGAAATTAGATTTTGTAAATAGCTTTGTTCAGTCTGTTGTTTATAAAGCAGCAGCATCTTAGCTGCAAACTTTGTTGACATAGAATGCTTTAGAGTTCCAATGCTACAGTGAAGCATTAAAACCACAGGGCTTCATGCAAAGCCCGATCAATAAAGGTTAGGCTTTGGATCAGGTCATTATTGTCAGATGAGACCAGAGTAGTTGTACGCAGCTCTACCAGCAAGTATTTTGTATTATTAACTTGGAGGAAATAACTAGTAAATGGTGTAAAACATTTGTCCTAGTTCTAAAGCTATAGAAAATACTGGTTAATGCTAATACAGATCCACTTAGGCAGAAATTATATGCTTTGAAATTCCGGGAAGGATCATTGAAAGAGAACCATATAGAATAATTGTAAATAATAGAGTAAAAAAGGCTTTTACCTCAATTTTGGAGATCTGCCTAAAGAGCATATTGGTTCCAGAAACCTGCAGAGCCTACCTGCATAGACTTGTAGGCTAACTCATCCCGTCCAGCTGGCAGAAGCTGCAAGTCCAGAGGATTGGACCTCCCATCTCCAGCGGGAGAGAGTGGCCATTTCCCAGGACTGTGCACTAAACCTCCCCCCGCAGCATCGTGTGTCTCAGCAGGGCGGGCTCCCTGTGTGTGGTGTCCTCCAGCAGCACACTGCAAACCTGCTGCAGCTGGAAGAGACATCACAGACTTCGGCCAGGATCTCCCACCAGGACCCGTCCTTGCGCAGGCAGGGCGAATGTATCTTGCTTTCCCCTTTTCAGCAGTGAGAGGTGGTTAGGGGGGAGGAGAGGGCATCTCCTCCATCAGTAGCAACAGCAGCTCAATTATGTTAAACAATTGTATCAAAGATTGGATGGCAAATACAATTTGTAATACTATATGATATCGCAACCAGGGAGAAATGTCTCCTGGGCTCTAACAAATGGGGCAAACTTGATTTGAGAAGTGATAGGACTAAATGTGAACCTCCTGGAAGCTATGCTCAGGATTTCTAAGGAACGGTCCTGGCCTGAGTGTGAGGTCACTGCTTTGATGAGCAATTTCTTCATGTGTAATTACTCCACTTCCCAGGTAATCAGTACGAGATAAAGAGTTTATTGCACCTGACCTTGATGGCTAGGTCTTAATAGTGAATAGGGTTTATGTCTGACGTAAATTATCTGTTTGCCTTTCTCTTATGTTTTCTCCTCCCCCAATCCCCCAGCTTTCTGTGTGAGAAGCAGTTCATGGTGCTGGGTTTCCTTGACCTATAAATTCCCCTCATAAATTCTTGCAGATCTAGTGGCTTCCACCTTTACAACATCTTATCTTCCTAATTAGTAAAAGCCTCAGTGTCTCCAGTATATTTTTATCAGACAAGACTGTTGCGAAACACATTAACTTGCACTTCATTTGTTTTAATAACATCATCTCCTCAACTTGGTTATGTGTTCAGGTATTGCACTACTCGTCCTCAGGTTGATAAAAGAAGTGCCAATGTATATCACTGCCTAATCAAACCCAGCCTCATTTACAGCTGCTTCTTTATCAGGGGCTCCCTGACAAGCCTAGGGTGCTTATTCAAGAATAGGAAAATTAAAAGGTGTTATTGTTTCATAAAGCTGAATTGAAACACAATGCTAGTATCCAAAAGATTAAAATACTATAAACAAAAGCAGATATGAGGGTGGGTACTGTTGGATATTCTTCTCTGTGCTGGAAGAGAGGTGAGGCTCCGGAGGACGGGCAAAGGGTGTGGAGGGGACTGCACCCCTCGAGCCAAAGCTACCCCAGGCACCACGGCAATGGGCTGCTGCTTACCCATTTTATTTTGTGTGCTTTTTAAAAAGGGAGATGTCAGTTCAAGGCCTCGGGTGTCCTAACATAACCACTTCATGTGATTCCAGTTTTGCAGCAGCCAGCGAGGTCAGCTCCGGAGGAGATGGGGCAGTGGGTCCCTCCCACACACATTCCTCCCTCGTGAGGAAATGGGCTGGATGGGGGGAGCGTTCAAGGGCTATTAACACTTCATGCCGATCCATGATCTAATGTTGTCTGCAACAGTGCTTAAATGAAAGAACTTGGCTTTACACAAACAAACTTAAAAACCTCTCAAACACAAACAAAAACCCCACACAAACACCTCCAGCCCCCCTAACCACAGGCAGCTCTAAGCAGCCTGGAAATCCAGAGTGCCAGCTTCAACAGGCAGAGCTGGACATCTGCAGGATGGGCCGTTTGGAACTGGCCCAGGTTGCTTTCCTAGTGTATTGTATTAATTATGCTTTTTTAGGAGAAAAATCATACCTAGGAGAACGTTGCTTGTAAAAATCTATTTGCAGTGTCAGTATCCCTTTAGCAGAAAACAGGATTTACACAAGCTGCATTTTAAACTCTTGGTATCACAGTTAATCCTAAATGCTGTAAACTGTAATGGCCTATTCCTTTATGTCGAGTTGTTCTTTTTTCCCCTGTATCCCGCTTTCTCACTCTAAAGCAGCTTATGCTGGTTCATGTGCGGTGCTGACATTCAAAAACTTGTGTGACTGGCAGCAGTAAAACTTTATTTAGCCTCCTTCTCAGCCTAAGAAAGAAATTGGTTTGGCACAAAACCATTTAGTAGCAAAATCAAATGGTTGTATTGTTTCTATTGTTGTTTAGTTGTTGTTTTCCTCTTTCCTTCAAGTATCTTGAAGAAAGACCGATGATGATGGCTGACAGTTCCCTGCAGCAATTGCTTTCCCTGTTTAAATGATTATCACAATTATTAGTGACAGCCTGAGAGGACACGTTGCTGGTCAGTATATATGAAAATATAAGGACTGCTGCTTTATAGGGTTTGGAACTCCTGACTGTACAATCCTGCTATCTGGATGCTGAATTAACAAAGTTATTATAATACTAAAACTGTTTTCAGCCAGTTTCCCAAAGGAGAACTTAAAACTCATTTGTTAGACTGCAGCTTGATGACTGACTTGACTTTGTTAAATGAAATCAAATACACTAACAGTCCTGTTACCACAGTTACAAATCTTTAATACAGAGATAAGGTGTTAGCTGCCTCTTCTGGTTTCGTGAATACATTTTTTATTATCTTAGTGAAGGCCTAATTATCAAACCGAAAAGAGAGCTACACTGGGACTCAGGAGATGTCAGGTGCCTGTCAGCTGTTAGCGTGATAGAATCCATTTGCCCCAGTTCCACATCAAAGAAATAATAATAATAGTAATTTATCTAATTCTAAAAATGTTTGGATTTAAACTGTCTTTTACTGCACATACATCATGTCTGACACACTGGGGATGGTCTGATATTAGACTCATTATGTTTCAGCAAATTGTGAATTTTGCCTATTGGAACATTTCATTATTTGTCTATCTGCTTTCAAAACCACTACTAGTTTGGATACAACAAGGAGTATAAATAAATAAAAAAAAATATCGATTCTGGGTATGATTCCTAAAATGTGAATGACTGGGGGTGTGGTTAGCTTTTTAAAACCCAAACTCTTGAGTTTTAAGTATTGTGAAAATCATATCGGGCAATTATCACTGTAGTGAGATTTTAAAAGTGCATTTTTGTGTGACTTTAAATTGAGTGGTCTTTGCAAGTAAAGCCTGTGCAGTGCAGAGCTGTGAATACTGTGGTCTCTGGAACAGTCAGGACCTACCGTTCTGCTTGTAATCACCAAAATGCTTCCAGTATTTGATACCCATTTTCACTTTTGCCCCGTCATCCATACAGGATCATACTGACTCCAATTTACTCCATTCTGCCTTATCCTGGCACCAGTTCCCACGCAGAGGGTTGGAAGGATTTCACAACGTTGATGCCCAAGTCCTGCTTGGCAGGTCCTAAATCTTAAGTCAGAAAACAAAGGTCCTGGACTTGGTCAGTACCTTCTGCCCCCTGCACATGCAGTTTGAGTGACGCCAGCCTGTCAGGGCTGTGCACAAGTGAGGGATGGGGAACAGCAGAAAAAAAACCAGTGTACCCCCTACGTGTTGCTGCTGCCAGTGCAGCTCAGGAACCTTTCCTGGCCTGCCATGAGGAAGGGGGTATCATCTTTATCCCTGTTCCCCCTCCTCCCCTCCCCCTTCCCCCTCCCCCCTCCCTTCTTTTCTGTTCACTTGTTTCCTGGCAGCACCCTCAATTTTGTGCCTCACACCTCACATCCTCTGTCCTTTCTGTATTGAAGACAACCACAACTACTCACAGCTAACCTTTCTCTGCATCTACTAAGGCTGCGAGGGCTGCTTGCTGTTCTGGGTTTTGCTTTCCAGATCACGAACACTGAAAAAGTGAGTTTGTGTCTTCTGTGGGATTATGTCCACAGGCACAAAAGACCAACCTGCTGGTAATCACTGTTATCTCCTGTGGCATGCAAATATTGCCCTTCTTGAGGTTAAGCGCAGTTGTGCACAGTTTGAGCTGCATAAAGGCCATGAGTGAATTTCTTCCCATGTTCCATCACACAGGCTGTACTGCCTGAGCACTAAGGGAAAAGGAGCTGCTCAGGTGATGTTAGGAAGGAAGATGAAAGCTGCTTTGGCCATCAGGATGCCATCCAGCAAATCAGGTTACTGGAGGCCTCTGTGTCAGAAGCTGGTGGAAGAACTGGTCCCATTTCTGGTGCTGGGTACCATAGGATCCCATCTGGCACAGATAAGGTGCCAGAGTCAGGGGCATCAGAAGCCAGTGTGGTAGAAAGTAATCTCAATATGCAGACTGTAAACAACATACTTAGAGAATGGACTCAAAAATCTACAAATAGTGTTTCTTTTCAGGTAAACATGCTTAAACCTAAAAGAATAAATCGCTAGAAGCATGGTCCCTTTCTCGCTTCTTTTGAAGCAGTCCAACAATGTTTAAGGGGTTCCCTTGTGGCATTGATTAAATCTGCTCACTGGAGAAAATAAAAAGGTATTGAGCATTTCAACCCACTTATCTAACAGAATAACACTGGCTGCCAGTCATAACACCAGCGATCCTAGCTGGATAAGAAAAGAAGTGGAGCATTATTTGATATGGCAAAGACTGAGAATTTACTTTGCATTGTGTGAATCATGGTATCCTTTTTTCTGCCACCACAGGTGAATAGATTTTTCTTACTGATAAATGCCTGAAAGGAAGAGGAAAAGATATGCTGCTATCTCTCTTCTCTTTGATAAGATGAAGATATTCTCATCTAAAAAACAACATTATTCCCTATGTCAAAAAGTCATAGTTGGGCAATAATATCTAAATTTCTGTGTGTAAGACTGAACTGAGCTAAGTATAACTATGTTACATTCCTGTTAACAAGAAAAGGCAGTATGAAATTGCCACCATGTATTTCTAATTTCCCAACTATGTCAAAATAATTCTATACCTATTTCTTAAAAAATATTTAAAACCCATTTTTTGGTGTCTGATATTAATCCTCTTAATGGACTCAATGCAGGTATGTGGAAAAATGCTAGTCAGCTTTAGATTAGATTCTTATATACCTGAGGAAACAGCAAAACAAAATCCCCAAATCCTGATCATATCTGGTGTCTAGATGAAATTCAGTGCAGGGCTAGAATAACAGGTTTTTTTGTTTATGGAAAATTGAATATTGAAATAGAGACCTTATTTTGGGAGTTAGATGAGAAAGGCTACAGGGTATGTAAAGCTACAAAATGACCCACACTTACTAATTTCTCTTTTATTTATTAAGGGTTCAAGTTTAATTCCAAGGCTTGGTATTCATGCATACACAAATTAACGTTATCAGATTTCTCTGGTTTAGATTATGTAGAGCTTATTTTGCAGAGACTCCAGTATGGACTACATTGTCCTAGTTTTGGCTGTGATGGAGTTAATTTTTTTCTCAGTATCTATTACAGAGCTCTGATTTGGATTTAGTATTAAAATAATGTTGATAACACACTGATGTTTTAGTTGTTAAGTAATGCTTACTCTAAATGAAGGACTTTTCAAGTTTCTCATGCGCTGCCAGTGAGGAGGTGCACAAGAAGCCAGGAGGGAGCAGAGCCAGGACAGCTGACCTGAACTAGCCAGGGGGATATTCCATACCATGGAGTGGCACGCTCAGTGTATAAAGCTGGGGGAAGAAGGAAGGAGGGGACATTCAAAGTGATGACATTTGTCTTCATGAGTAACCGTTACGTGTGATGGAGCCCTGCTTCCCTGGCGATGGCTGAACACCTGCCTGCCCATGGGAAGCAGTGAATGAATTCCTTGGTTTGCTTTGCTTGGGTGCGTGACTTTTACTTTACCAATTAAACTGGCTTTATCTCGATCCATGATTTTTCCCACTTCTACTCTCCTGATTCTCTCCCCCATCCCACCGTGGGGGAGTGAGCGAGTAGCTGGGTGGGGATTAGTTGCTGGCTGAGGTCAAACCACGACATACATAAACGTATAGAAAAGGATGCAGAAGGTGGTTAGTTCACCAACACTGCTAACCAGGACATGAGCCAAGCGGCTCAAGTGCTTTGTTTTCTGAACAATTCAGTATTCATTTGTTCTTTTTCCTGTAACTATGAAGCCCGCATGAAAGTATTTTTTCCCCGATAAGCAAGATAAAATTGTTTCAGATATGATTTATTTCCCTTTCAAGGCGGACATACAGCTTGTAGTTATCACCTGTATGTAATCAGGTATTCTGTGGCTAAAAATAATAATAATAAAAAAATCTAAAATAAATTTTAAAAAAGGAATAAACATTATATTCTAAGTTTTGAGATGGAAATGGTAAATATCATAAGGAGAAAAGTAATTAATCTTTAGAAATGTTGTGTGTTTTACCTTCAGATACACAATGTCCTTTCTGTTCTTCCGCTCTGCCAGAGGAAACAAAGGCCCTGAAAGTGAAATTATCAGTTTTGGTTGTTTTTTTTTTTTTTTTTTCTATTGAAACAGAGTAATACATTTTGATAGAGGGTTCGGGGTTTTTTTGTTGTTTTGTTGTTGGTTTTTTTTTTTTTGGGGGGGGGTGGGGTTGAGTGGGTATTAAACACTTGGATCTGTAAACTGCGTGGACTTTGGTATCAACAGCATTGTAATGCCATTCTGTGGGCTTGGCTTTGCTCCAGGAATGAGCTGAAGCCCGGCCGGGCACTGCTCCTGCCTGGCACCCGCTGAAATGTGGGGCTCGACTCGGGGAGGCAGAGCTGGGAGCACTGGCTGGCTGCCACCAAGGGGAGGCTGCAGGCTGCCTCGGTACCACTCTTTGTTGAATTTTCATACAAAGTTGACTTTAAGACAATCCAGAAAAGTTATTACAACTTTTCCAGATGTATCCAGGTTTTCAAACAGCTAGGGTCAGCACGGTGAGCCAGCTTCCTGAGGCTAGCAAGGGAGGCTTTGTGGTGCAGGCAGAACACCGCGAGGCTCGGTCAGCGATGCGGTTTGGATGATTTCATGTGATACAACACTAATTTGTGCAGATCATCAAACCTCTCAGCAATTTGACTGTTTAGTTCATGCTGAGCCTCCTCTCAGGTATTTCTATGGAAGTTCAAAACCCCATAGTCAGGGAGCAATTTGTCAAATTTTCAGCCCTGAGTGTAGCCAAGTGCGATCTTGGTCAGACTAAAGGCTGTGAAAACTGGGCTGTTAATTTTGTAGGTTGCAAGAGATGATAGGTGGGACAGGTTTTCATACTGTTTTCTATCATACTATCTTGGAGTAGTGTAAAGTTAATATTTAATATTCTGAACTGTTCTTTCCTGAGGACAAGGTAATTTTGTTGCTCAGGGTTATCCATCAGGAGTTCCATGTGTTCCCTGTGCCCCTGGTATTCCTGGACAAGCTGTCAGAACCGGTGCTGACTTTCTTTCTGTAAGACTCTAATTTAGGCTTTATAACCTCTGAGCATTGAATTCTTCATCTGTTACTTCATGGTACATAACACATGATTGAAGCTGAGCTGCAGTTACTACCTTGCTGCAAAGGTACTGAAAGCCATGGAATCTGGCAAAGAGGTGCCTGTGTTTGCTGTGCTGCCTGGGCAAGGGGCTTATATTTGATGCCATCTGAGATACATTTCAGAACGAATCTACTTATTGCAGCCCCCTTAACACTGTGATCATTTGATTTTAAGAATTAGCTAGCTAGTCCCTAACACAGAAGCAGCAGACTATCTTTTTCCCTTCTTGTGAAAGCATCACGCATTTTTGTTTCCAGTCATCTATCGAACAGGATTATCTTCTTCATAGGTAACTAGTACTTGTCTGGAAGTACTCCTAAGCCTTGTGGAGTAGGAATGGATAATGAAAGAAAAGGAGAGCAGCAGCCTAGAGATGGAAATATCAAAAGTGCATTTTGCTATCATAGATCCATTATTTAGACCCTTTGACAGAACTGTTCTTTGCTTTGTTTTATAATTCTATCCTGAAAATAAGACTTGCATATTGCATCTCACTAGCTTTTATCTACACCTGTACACTTTGTTACATGTAATAGTATCCAAAGGCTTCTGAAGAATGAAAGATAGGACTTTCAGCAATATGAACAGAAGTTTAAAAGACCGTAATTTTTTTTTTTTTTAAGTTTCATTTATCCTGTTTATTGAATGATCTGGGAACCAAAAACATTGAAGAAACTAGCAGGAAAATTTGTTGTTTAGGTTTAAAACCCAAGAAAGTATTCTGCTATTCAGTGTAATGTGTTATAAAAAAAATACAGAATGTAATTGTTTTTATACAATCTAAAGATTAAGAAATCATTAATATATAAACAACAATCCATTACAGTGAAAATATAGACTACATGTTCGTAGACAATACAACTTCCATGTGAATCTGAACAGCAACATTTAAAGAAATGTTTCCACAAGCCAATCTTCTGCAATATATTTTACCAATTTCTCTGTAGTCCTGGAACATTTTACAATTAATGTTTTATCATTAAAATGCATTGTGTAAATCTACAATGACCCTTGCAAAATCAGGCATTTCAGATTAATATATTCATGGCTGTGGGAAAATAATGGAAGATTGGTGAGGAGGATTGTAAACATCCTCAAGTGACTTGCAGCTGGGGTGTACAAAAGCACATATATCATACTAATTGTTTAGTTTTGTGTGTTTGACAAGTAGAACATCTGTGTTTAGATAATATAGGCCTGTGATAGACTTAGAGGCACCCTATAGAACATGCTTGAGATTCCTGCCTCGCTGTGGGAAAGATCAAAGCACAGTGGTACACTACGCCTGCGTGAATCCCTGATACACAGGCGAACCCAGCAGGTTCGGTGATCTTCTAGCATGGGCCGAGCTCCGCGGTGCCCACATCCCTGTTTGTGTGCCTCTGCCTGGGTGCTGCTTCAGGGATCCGCTGGCTGGCAAGGTAATGAAAATATGTTTACTCTTTGCATTTCATCCATGGTTTTGTGGTTGTTCCTGTGTCCTGCCTGTGCTGGCTCACACAATGGCCTATGTACTGATAACATTATATCATATATATTTCTGTTGTTTATATATAAAACAAATATATATATGTTATATATAATATAACAGTACTTATAACACTGATGTTAACTGTATCCTTTGATCAGCTTTAACCTGAAAATATTTGGAATGTAGAACACATTTTGTAAGAAAGTAGCTTCTGTCTTAAAAGGGTGTGCTGAAAGTGAGGAATTTAACACTTCCCTGTCTTAATCTCATAGGATTCAGCAGCAAATCCACCAACAAATTGGGGCACTTTGAGATGTAACAGTATGTCTTTTTTGTTTGTTTGTTTTTAAATAATTTTATGGTAAACCTTATTTACCAGAAATCCTGATGAGCCTTTCTTTTAGAGTGATCATCCAGGTCCAAAACTCCAGCTACTTTTACATGAAAGACCTTCAGCAGCTCTCCTGAGACTCTCCTTTTGGGCTTCTCTGTTCTTCAGCACTAAAGGACGTCAGCTAATGGATTAAGCACAGCGAGTGGCTGCCCAGCACCTGCATGGAAAAACAGGAAAGTGCGGTAAAATTGGGATCACAGACAAAATGCATTTGTATACAGCCAGGTTTGAACTTGAGGTACTGCCTGTCCTTTTGGGATTCTTCACCTTGTATGGATAAACTTGTTATTGAAAGAGTAAACAAATTAATAGGTGTCACTATTCCTTATCCTCGTTCTCACCATCATCTATGTCTGGATTCTGCATCATGGAACTGTCCTTTTTTCTAAGGCTCATGTTTGGGGGAGCTATCCAGAGGCAAATGTTTCTGAAACACAAAAAAACTTGAAAAGTTTTGGGAAACTTTTAGAAACTTTGGACCTTTTCAGACTGGAAAAGTGTTTCCTCAAGCCACATGAATGCACTGTGCTGCCTGTACTTCTCTAGGTAGCATCATACTGTGAAGTATCACTGTAGTAATGAACCCAAGGTAAACACTTCCTCAGATCACCTGTATTTTCAGGAAACTTTGCAGAAACAGGGCATCAGGGTAAGCATTAATCAAAGGGGGCTGGGGTTCCGTTGTTTTTTTTTTTTTTTTTTTTTTTTTTTTCTTTTTCCTTCCACTGATAGCTGTTTCACAGAAACTGTCTGTCTTTGCTCAGCATTTGGGTTATGGTGGGAACTTGTTCAGGTAGGGGAAGGTGATGGGGTAACAACTATAGGAAACCGAAGATAGTTTTTTTTAGAATTGTATTTTACTGTGAATAATCATGTGATATACATATAAAGGCCACGGTTAAGCGGGCAAATCTGAAGTGCCTCCTTCACGAAAGCACACCCGACTTACTCCAGCTGTAGAAGTTACACCGAGAGCGACGTGAGCGCCTTCCAGGAATAACGGCACCGCTTCATTTTAAGCAAACGTTTGACCTTGTGTTCCATTCCCACGGCAGAGGAAAGCGGTTGCCCGAGCCCCGAGCGGCCGGGCCCGCCCCTGGGCGGTGGGGGAAGCCCGGCCGCCCGCCCACCCCGCCCGGCCCCGCCGCCCCCCCGGACACCGGGCGGGGCCCCGGGGCTGCGCCGGGCGCTGCGGAGCGGAGCGGCGGTCGCTGCGGGACGCCGTGGAGCGGCTGCTCGTCCCTGTGAACGGGTATATTTTTGCTGTGAATAGAAATGCCTTTACCGTGTATGATTGCTTCCAGGCGGTCCTTTCAGGGAGCCGGGGTTTTTTTTCAGCGCAGGGATGCTTAATGATGAGAAGGGCTGTGAAAAGGGTCCTGATGATTTTTTCTTAATCACGTTTTCCGGTTGGGGATTGCACGTTGAGGTAGAAGATGCCGCTCTTTAGCAAAGTAACTCGCTTGCAAAGACAGGTGTACGGAAACCTTGCTGCCGAGGCTGTCTGGGGGAGCCCTGCTGGGGCTCGGTGGGGCTGGTACCCCAGTGTTGCCTGGTGGGGACTGCCAGGTGTCAGGGGAGGTGGCTGGGTAAGGGGAGGGGGGCACCTCCGTGCATCAGAACAAAATAATTTTAGGTCAAATTCTAGCTCGTTTCATTCCTTCGTGTTAGCAGAAAATAAGCTGTTTAATCAGATCAACTAGATTATTTTGCAGTATGCGGTTTCTCCAGCAGTTGAGGTTAAAATCCAGTGGCTGAATAGTTTAGTATAATGTGATGGTGAAAAGACGTGCTGCAAAGCTAGTTAGGGTGAACTAATGCGTGCCTCACAGCTGTTTGGCTTTCTGGGTCTGTTTTTTGAATCATGAGCTTTCTTGGAAAGGGCCTGGCTTGGTATTTAAATGGCACCAAGCGTGATGTTTGTGCTTCGAGGCTTACATTAACATGCTCTTGGCAGTATTTTCGTGAGCTTGTTGAGAAATGAAACTGATTGTTGTGCAAGCACACTGGTTTTCTGATAAAAAGCAGAAGCTCTGGTTAACTGAATGAAGGCATCTCTAAAGCAGTTGCAGTGTATTTACTGACACACATCAGGGTAAGGGAGATGTAGCTGTGTAATGCAATTCTGAAAATGAGAAAGTGTCTGAAAAAAAACATTCTGCCATTCCTTAAAATAGAACAATCTAGGGATGTTATTTCCCTGCTGTTCAACAGTTTTGTTCCGACTTTCTTTGGAACCAGTATTTCCTCAGTTTCCTTCCCAAAAGTTTTTGGCTGTCCTTAAGTACCTGGGCTCAAAACTCCTGGGGGGGGGGAAAAACATTGTGCCTGGGCACCTGGATGCCCCTGAGGATTGCTTCCACGGGCACCTGGATGCCTCTGAGGGTTGCTTCCATGTTACCTGTTCGAATAACGATTCAAGAAAGTGAGGAAGAAACAAGGAACCGGTTGGGTGTGCTGGTGCTGGGTGAGAGGGTTTAGGCTATCGCAGCAACTGACTGCTGCTTCTGAGAGCAAAGGGAAGAGGTCTGGGAACTCCTGCGGATGAGGAGGGAGTCTGGGTCCTAGATAGTACAACATATAGGGACAGGGTATGAAGAACGAGATGTCTTGATATGAGTTCCTTTCTCTCATGAGCAGTACAGCAGATGGGGTGTGGAGGTCTTCTGACAGCTTGCTAACCCGCAGCTGAACTTGGTAGCTGAAGGAAGGACTGTGTGGAGGGCAGGGGAAGTTCTATTGCCTTTCGTTCCTCTCTCTGTTGCAGTGGTTGAAGCTGGGAGCTGTGCTGCGGGGTTCAAGTTGTGTGTTTCAGGCGGGGCGGCTGGCAGTGCCCACCCTTCCCACTCCAGGAGCACAGGCACAGTGGGGGGACCTCAGACCCTCCGGACACTGTATTTCACAAGGGTTATTCATTACCAGACAGCTGCTTTGCATGAAGCATTCCCAGTTCCCCTGGTTCTTCTTTTCTGTCAGCAAAATTGATTCTGCTTTCACTTGTGTAAAGCTGAACCCAGATACAGCCCCTTTTCCAGAGAAGAGAGAATATTTGTATCTCACCTGTACTCCCTTTGGGACAGTGGACCCAGAGCTATGAGTTACTATGGGAATCTGTCAGGAAAGGGCAAACTCGATGGATTTCCCCAGCACAGGCTCCCTTTATATAGCCCTAAGCCGAAATAGCCCCCGTGGGGGGTGAGGTGTTGGGAACTGGAGCCTGGTCCCCACCCTCCCCTTGCCCTTCAGCACTCTGCTGGGAGGTTGGGGGGAATGTTTGATCAGCAAATATTGCAAATAATGTAATAAAATGTAAAGGATCCTCATGCAAAGCCTCATTTTATTAAACGGAAATGAAAATGTAGGCTTCAAATCATTGCTTTGTGTAACCCAGGCAGCTGGAACCAACACATTTCTTAAGTGTCTGGTTTTCCCCTTACTACTGTTTCTGGGCTGAGGTTTCTGCACATGTAACTGAACAATATATTGCACAATATAAAGGTTGAAAGAAATGAGGTTTTGTTCCTCATTCCTTTGGTATTTCAGATTTTTATTTCACACTCTTTATAAATTATTCAGATGAAAAGCAGGGCGTGACTGACACCATGTTAATCTTCGTGACTGAAGCAGAGGTGGTAGAAGGAGGCTAGATAAAAAGGAATGGAAGAAAAGATAATTTTAATAAAATAAATTATCTTAACTGTTCTCTTTAGCATTATGTCTGATGAAATGGGAGTTGAACTTTTTAAAATCCTTGTTGCTTTTCTAGCTCTAAAGCATATAAACGTTTTCTAAATCCTGCATTGCACAGTGGCATATATGTGTGATCATAGGGAGAAAGAAAGATTCTGGGCTACTATAAATACTTTTAAATAAATCATATGATTCTGTCTCTACTCTCCCTTTACCAAAAGTTCAGTTGTAATTCTCAGTATTTCACTGACGTTCAGGTAGCTGGAACATCTCACATGATAAATTGATCTTTTGCTACTTTAAATAACAAGTTTTTTATTCATCTTTAATTTGTGCTATTCCTACAAGCTGGTAGTTTTACCAATGTTTTTTAATACGTCATATATTAAACTTGTCACTCTGTATGATCAACTGTGAGAACAAGGTTTAAGTTATGTAGTTTAAATGTGTTCTTCCAGATTTTTAAATTAGGTATATAATTTTAAATTATTGCCTCTTACTTTTGTTTTTTTAACCCATATTCATATGAGGACCAGGATACAACTAAAGTGCACAGAACAGGATGGAGGTTTTGAATGTAAAGTTGGTCATTCTAAAACTATTAAACATCCTTCTGTCATATCTGCTTTTACTCATGAAGTGAAAACAGGGAGGAGCTGCTTTCAGTAGTTTCAGTTTTGTTTCCAGCTTTGAACGACCATCTTCATTAAGCTGAACTAGTTGGAAGAACCATAACAGGCAAAATATATGACTAGTTTAACTTGAACTGCATTCTTTTTAAAGGATAACTAGGTTTATTGTTTATTTTGAAGCTTTTGATCCTATAAACAGAAATACCTATAACCGTTCTATTTTATACTTCAGCTTATGGATCTTCTGGCTGTTTTGGACCTGTCTTTAATAGAAGTTGCCGCCATTGTCTTGCTTCCCTTGTTACCCCAGAGACTGAAAGGAGTATCTCTGAAGGTTGATAATGGCATCAGTAGATGTTCTTTCTGCTTTTTTTTTTAACTCCTTTTGGGAACCCTGAAAGAGTAGACAGAAAAAGACAAGCAGTTTGCCCTTTCACTCATGGTATTCTTCTGTGGAAGCCCACACACCTGTGCAAGCCCACCCTTTATTATTGTATGGAGACAAAAATTGGATATATGATATTTAGTACTCCAATTTCATAAGTGGAATAGCATAAAGAACAGAATAGGTGGTAGCATAGCATCACGGCTACTCCAGGATTTACCCAAGCAGGTTTTGTAGTCGATGTTAATAGGCTAAACCAGTTGCTCTGAAATTACTGCAGTAATTTGTTCATATGAATTGCGTGATGTTTCTGAATGGCTGTGTAATGGAGTCTTGCACTGCAATGAAATAACTGCACCTCCTGACGCTTTCTTCAGAGTGAGGATGATTTCAGAACACTCAAAGCATGAACACAGGCATACATAATTCAGACTTGCATTGTGGTGGAGACATAGTCAGAAGGAAACTGAGGTATTTACGGTTATTGTAGCTTGTATTTGTAATTCACCTTTCCCATAAGGTTTAGACAGGCAAGTATCATTTAACAATAATAAATAAAGAACTCTGAATAACTCTTGTGTGAAATTATGTATTAAAAACCCCATGAAATAAAAAAATGTTGTTTTGCAGAACAACTCTAAGCAGATCCACAGCAATGCAAGGTGAGTAAAATATAAAAAAAAGTCATCTTTTGTTAATATCAAAGATAACGTGGGTCCTTCTGAGGTATTCAAGGTATATGAACTTAGCTATTAGTTTACCTTCTAATTTTATGAAATATGTATGGCTGTTTGAAATTACTTACATTTAAAAATTGAATCATTTGCAAAATATATAGCTTACATTTTCAGATCTTGATTTTTGAAGTTAAATAAAAATTTAAAAAAATCAAAATTCAGATTATTTCTGCTTACAAACGGAACTTAGTAAATGTTTTAAAATATATAACCCTCTGAGTCTGTTAGTGAAATGTCAGTGTAGTCCTAACTTGAAGAAATTGGGGCAAAATGTTTTATGTAGTGGAGAATGGCGCTTTACCAGTCTGTTCTGTACAGAAGGGCAGCCTGTCAGTTCCGTGGCAATCCTTTGAATTAAAGCCTCCTAAATATAGATGAACAAAGGCACTTCTGGTCCAGACAGGGAGCAAACTGATCCTGGCTGAGCAGGCGTTGGACTAGGTGATCTCAAGAAGTCCCTTCTGAGCTAAATGATTCTGTGATGTCTTCATGACATCATGTGCAATACCTGCATTTTTTCTGCACTTTAAAAATCAGGACTCGTTTACATTATACTGATGTTTAATATACATATTGTGCATAAATGTGAACTTATTATACAGTTTTTGCTGTACAGAAAACAGCTGCTTAATTTTGCTATGTGTCTGCTCTGAAAAAGGAGGCAATGTTGGGGAACTTTCACCCTAAGGCAGGAGGAAACGAGCCATACTTAAGAGCGTTTCTTCCATTTTTCCAGCACATAAACCTTCACCAGCACCTGGATTTTCAAGTGCTAACTATGTGCCAGGATATCAAGTCCCCTATGGCCACCCTCAGCACGCACCTGGGACTTACCAAGGTAGGTTGCTTGGCTACAGATCTGCTATACCATTAGGAAATAAGCATGGGAACAGTAGGTTTCACAAGGGTGACCATCTCTGATGTACTTTTCTGTTGTTAATTCTGTAGAGTTTCTGCTAATTTCTGTTTTGCTGAAAAGTCATCCACTTTCCTTCTTGGTGTTACACGTTAGTGTGTGCTGAGCAACATTAAAGATGTTGGATGTTCCTCAGTGGTTGCCATGGGGAGTTTGTTAGGGCAGTGTTACCGATGCAAAGCAATTAATGTGTGGCAGCTTCTTGCTGATGGGCAACTCTTTTAACTTATTTTGACACTTTTGCCGCTGTCTCCCGTAACACCCTCCCAGGTGAGCGCAGGCGGTGTGGGTCAGGCGAGCGGGCAGCGAGGTGGGCTGAGAACGGGCGGGATGGCGGAGCTCAGAGGGCTGTGACCAGCGGCGCAGGGGCCAGCTGGAGGCCTGTAGCTCACGGTGTTCCCCAGGGTCAGTGCTGGGGCCAGCCCTGTGCAGCTCATCCATCAGCGGCCTGGGTGGAGGGGCAGGGGCACCCTCAGCCAGTCTGGGGGTGGTGCGGAACTGGGAGGAGCGGCTGGTGCACCGGGAGGCTGCGCTGCCATTCAGCCAGACCTGGGCAGGCCAGAGGGAACCTGGGGAAGTTCAGCAAAGGCAAGTGCAGGGTCCTGCCCCTGGGGAGGAGCAGCCCCACGCACCAGCACGGGCTGGGGCTGACCTGCTGGGGGGCAGCTCTGCGGGGAAGGACCTGGGAGTGCTGGTGGGCAGCAAGGTGCCCATGGGCCAGCAGCGTGCCCATGTGGCCAAGGTGGCCAGTGGGACCCTGGGGTGCACTGGGAGGGCCGTGGCCAGCAGGTGGAGGGAGGTGATCCCCCCTCTGCTCTGCCCTGGTGAGGCACATCTGGAGTGCTGTGCCCAGTGCTGGGCTGCCCAGGTCAGGGGAGACTGGGAGCTACTGGAGAGGGTCTGGCAGAGGGCTACGGAGATGGTGAGGGGACTGGAGCATCTCCCATGTGAGGAGAGGCTGAGAGAGCTGCGCCTGTTTAGCCTGGAGAAGGGAAGACTGAGAAGCGATCTTATAAATGCATACAAATATTTTAAGGGCAAGTGGCAAGAGGATGGGGCCGGGCTCTTTTCAGCAGTGCCCAGCAACAGGACAAGGGGCAGCAGGCACAAACTGAAACCCAGGAAGTTCCATCTGAATCTGAGGAAGAACTTTGTTACCTTGAGGATGACAGAGCACTGGAGCAGGCTGCCCAGAGAGGCATGTCCTCTGGAGACATTCAAAACCCGCCTGGACATGATGCTGTGCAACCTGCTGTAGGTGAATGTGCTCTAGCAGGGGGTTGGACTAGGTGATCTCCAGAGGTCCTTTCCAACCCTGACCATTCTGTGATTCTGTGATTTCAGTATTTCACTTTATTTATCCAGAACTGTAAAAAGAATTGTTTTCCTCTTGCAGTTCTGCTGGTTCACGAATTCGGTTGCTGTTTCCTACTCTCTTGTTGTACTTGCATGTGATTTTACTCACTTGCTTTTCTCTTCTTCTGTCTCATTTTCCGCTCTGCATTCAAAATGCAGCACTCCTGAATAGTTTCTCGTGTTCTGGTAACTTTCTGAAAAACCAAATCACAGTGAGCAATATCTAACAATCAGGCTTAAAGTGTAAGTTATAGGTAAAACGCAAAAAGTTTGGCCTAAGTTACTGTGCCATTCATAAGTCAAAGCTTGTGCATGGTGTGGCCGGGCAGCCTGGGGTCTGTAAGCACAGTTAGCTTCAGTGGGGACTGAGCATGTGCTGCCTGTGCGATGGGCGACTGGGGAGCATGTTTTGTTTTGAATAATTGCATATGCAGAGACTTACACACCACAGCAGTAGACAGTTTGTGTGCAAAGCCTGTGTTCAAACATAAAGAGTGATTCCACGAGGGTAGATCCTTCTCTGGGGTGGGTGATCCTCCCACCCATGGGCTTTAAGCCAGAGCTGTTCCCATCACCTGAGGTACTGTTCTGCTCATGGCCACAGCGCGAGCTTTCACGTGTTAACAGTCCATGCATTGTAATGCAGTGTGAAACATTGGTGCTGAACTGATCTGGGATAAAGAGAGCTCTGCAAGTCAGTATCTCAAACTGTTTGTACAGCTGTACAAAACCCTTTTTGTGGGTCCTGCATTGTGCTTGCTTCCCACTAAAATATAAAATTTGTCTGTATCATATTGAAAGCCTGTTGCCTGGCAGGAAAGTATTAAACGAGAAGAAAAATGTATTTCTTGTTCTGTAATTTTCAATAGCAGCTTCAGGTGCAAAGGCCGTGTTGCTGCAAGCAAGGCAGGGCTCTGTGCTCAGCCGGTGGGGGCGGGGTACAGGGACGTGGGGGGTTCTGAGCACTGAGGCAGTGCTGTGTGTGCCATCTGGTGGGGCGCTGAGCATTGAGACCCTGAGGTGCTCCATGAGAGCTTCTGTTTCCTATTGAGTGCTAACTGGAGAAGGCTTACTTGGCATTCACAAGTGTGGAGCTATTTCCTCCCTTGCTACACACCTCCTGCATGGAGGAGTTGTGGATTTCCTGGGTTTTGAAACAGAAGTGGGAAAGTGCAGTTTTTAGATCACACTCATCTGGTCTGAAAAATGCAGATGAACTTTGCTAAAAGGACATTTCCTGTCACATAAGTAGAAGGTATAATTCCAGGAAAACTTGGTCTTAAAATTCCTTATTTGCTCAATTTGCAACTTGTTAAATGCCAATACTTACCATGTAGTTTAAGGTATTCTGTCTTCTCTACTTAGAAATAACCTTAATTTGTTTATTTCTGGTTTTTGAATTACCAGTCTTTATTTGAATAAAATTACTACTGTATTCAAGAATGATGCATTTATTTATCTTGTTTGATTTCATCTGGAGGGATTAGAACATCCCAATCCAGTGTAACTTCCTTCACAGAAGTTGTATATACTATAACTGAAATATATTGTAGGTGTAAGGATCTTCGTAGTTCAAAGTAGTGAATGAATTTATCTTTTGAAGATCTATGGGACAAATCTTTGCGAGCATCTAATTTTCATAACTGTATCTCTCCTACCACACCAGGCGTCACAGGTGCAGGGAGCTATGGCTTCCAGGGACAGGACGTAAGAATCCCAGAGGGATTTGCTTTTCCACCCACCCAGAACCAGCCTATCGTGAGTGAGAGGACAATCTGGATGCCTGTCCCTCCTCCTCTTCCCAACTGCCCTCCTGGACTGGAATACCTCACACAGGTACCTGCACCCTTTCTCCTTCTCCAGAGAAGAGGTTTCACCTAAGAAGCAGCCTGTAGCCATGAAAAAGCTAAAAAACGCATCAGCTGCATGGCTTGCTGCTTTTGGGCTGCTAAATGAAGCCTTTTATGATGTGATTGATGCACGTTTGAGTGTGGAGGTGCCTGTTCTGGCTGCAGCACTTCATGGAGTACTCTCCTGCCAAGTGAGATGCTAAAGGCCTGGGGGCACAGGGCTATCATACACCCTTCCCATTTCTGAAGCTACTGTTGGTGACACATAATGTGATTTGGCAAGGTGTATGTAATAAATATGTATAATATTGGCAATTGTAGCACATTAGAGGTGGTTAATTTTCTACATGATGCTTTCTTTGCACCTCTTTGTAACATTGTTAGGAGAGGCGTTAGTCAGACTTCACAACGTAGAGAATGTTAATAGCGAAATAAGAATTGTTTCCACATTACAGAAGATGTCCTTGTACTGTAAAAGTACAGTTCATCTCATCACTGGGAGCAAGTATCAAGGCTTAACACTGACATATGGCTGCCAGTTTTGCAAATTGCTCAAAAAAACAACACAAAAAACCCCAACAAACAAGCACCAGTGAGGAGAGGCTGATTTTTCTGGAGTTTCACTTAGAGCTGAGCCATAGCTGAGGTTCTGCTGTAGAATTTGTTTCCTGCTTTTTTCTGTATGGACTCCTGTTGTGGGCATCTGGGAAATGTGGTATCAGAGGCTCTGTCAGGCTCTGTAGCTGAGCTAGCCTGACTCCTGAAAGGAGCACGGGCACATGAGCCCTGTGTGCTTGTAACCAGACCAGCTTGGGTAAAACTTCTTCCATCTGCTCCTGTGCTCTGAAACACTGTTCTGGTAAATTGACAGGAGACAGGACAGGGGGGACGTGAGCTACTTCCACAGCTTTACTGGTAGATGATCTGCCTCTAGACAGTGTATTGATCCATAAATCTGCATTCTGAAATGAAACAGGAGTGCTTCTTAAAACTAGATTTGTCTTAGTTACAGCTTGTTAACTATTTATTCTGTTTAATTTTTCAACTGCGAACAGATTGACCAGATATTAATTCATCAGCAAATTGAACTTCTTGAGAGTAAGTGCAAAGTATTTATAGCAGAGAAATCTTTAATAGCCCCAAGAACGGTACAATTTAGACTTTCTTTGACGCTCTTTATTTAAGATGGATCGCATCTTTCTCTTTCCTGCCTCTGTTATCTGTCTCAATTCCTGCAGAAGTTGTGGAGGAGAACAGGGAGAAAATAGGAGGGCAGAGGATTTTAAGCAGGTTTGATATATTAAAAAAATACATAGCAATGCAACTGGATGATCTTGGTAGCTAGTTGTGGCTGAAGTCACACATTTCCCATGTTATTCATTCACGTGATTTTTACTTGCCTCTCTTCCCTACTTAAAGATCTTCTTTTCTGTCCTCTCTTACTTCATCTAATTCCATAGATTGGCATGTGGCTCCGATCTTGTTTCCAAGCAATCCTGCTGTTTTAGCAAATTCAACTGCTTTCCTTCTGCCCCCCTCATTCCGCTTACTTTAACAATATCAAAGTCATGTTATCAGTGTCTTTCAAATAGAAGAAACGAAATGGACCATCTGTCTCAGCTGACACCTAATGCTGCTGCGTTTTCTTTCCATAATGCTTCAACAAGTACTTTCATTTGTTAGAGAAATTAATCAGAATTTCTGTCCTGGCTCTTGTTGTTTTCTATTTGGGCTGCTGTAAATCTTGGCTGCAAGGCTTTTTTTTCAGCCTTCTCATTCTGGAAGTTTTTGTGCCCTCTAGAGCCCTTTTCTTGCTTCACCCCCAAATTCACAAGTTTCTTTAATTCTCATCCCTTCAGCCCTTTCCTGGGAAGCTTCCATGCTGTGTCGCTTATAATTGTGGTGCTTGGTCTGGCAGTAGGTGTCCATGTCTGGTGGGAGGGGACTGATGGACATCTCCATGCTCTTTCTGCGTTGCCATGTTCAGAGAGGGGAAGTAACCATGAACTTCTCCATCAGGCTGCTGCGCTCGAGGGTCCTTCCCCACCGCTTCCCTTTGCCAGTAGGTGCCTCTGACACACTTTGAGCAAGGTCTGCCTTCCCAAAGGGTAGCTTCAGAGTTAGTGTGGTGACTTTTCTGACCAGATGCACCTCAGAAATTTTAACAGTTCTCTTCCTACTTTTCAGTTTTGTCTGGCTTTGAAACAAACAACAAATATGAAATCAAGAATACGCTGGGGCAAAGGGTATACTTTGCAGCAGAGGATACTGACTGCTGTACCAGGAACTGCTGTGGGCCATCACGACCCTTCACCCTCCGGATTATAGACAACCTGGGCCACGAGGTGATAACGCTGCAAAGACCCCTCCGGTGTTCTTCGTGCTGCTTTCCCTGCTGCTTACAGGAGGTGAGCTGCTCCCTCTCACCATCCTCCTTCACATGGGACATGGTCCAACTGTGTAGGTTTTAGATGGGGTTGTCTTTAATCAGGAGGTGAGGTGAAAGAAGTCAGGTTTTGCCTCTGAGTTGTGGGGAGAGAGAGATATCTGTGGGCTTTGTGCATGGAGTCCTTGGTCTGGGAAGCAGCAAGCGTGCTGCAACACTTAGATGCACTCTGGCCGCTTCTAATAACAGTAATGAAAAATTTGATTCAACAGCATGTCAGGGAACCTGTGGTTAGTGCCAAAATCTGCTCTGGAGGTGGGCTTGCAATATAAGAGTTAAGCAATGGCTCTTTTAAAATAACAGCTAGAGTTTTCACTTTACTACTGTGAAAGCTATAGTGAAAGTCAACTCACGAGATGATGAGCTTTTTTAATATTAAAATAATTATGGGGTGATGCAACTTCTGAAACCTCAAAGGTGAGCCTACTTGGAGCTCTTATGGTGGGATTTGTTATAGCTGCATCCTGTAATGTCTTCATGGAATGCTTTCATGATGCTCACAGCCTTTCTTTCACTGTACTTTGATTTTCATACCGTAGATGCATAGCTTGTGTGCTCCACAGCCTTAGAAGTATCGTACTGTTTTCAGTGAAGGCAAAAGTTGCATATGAGGTCAGCAATGTGTGTACAGTTTTCTGAAAAAGTTCCTGGAAAACCCCATGCAGCTTCATGCATTGGAAAGCCAGATTGCTATGGAAAAATAATATGTGTTTGCTTTGTGTGCTAGTGTGGGTTTTGTCCCAAAGCATATCAAAGCACGAGCATTCACTTGGAGGTTTTCTTTTTCCTGTGAAGCTGGAAGTTCAGGCACCTCCAGGAACACCAGTTGGTTACGTTGTCCAGAACTGGCATGCCTGCCTGCCAAAGTTTACCATTCAAGATGCGAAAAGAATGGATATACTGAAAATTACTGGCCCATGTGTTGTCTGCAGCTGTTGTGAGGACATCAATTTTGAGGTATGCAATGCTAAAAATTATTTATATGCGTCTTCTTTCAGATAATAATTTTGACAGTAGTTTGTTACTTATTATCTGGCAACTGAACTGTAGTATATATTAAGTAATTAGTATGTAATCTTTTAATGCTAGTATAATCAACTCACTTCTGCGGATATCTAGATTACTCTAGATAAACTTCCAGAAATGACATCTTAAAGCCACTCATCAGCAATCAGCATGGCTGATTCCCTATGGTTGCACATAAATCACTTCGCTGAAATATTCAGCAGCAAAATTGTTTTGGATCTATTATGTTAGGCCCTAACAAAAAATTATTCTCAGCTGTACCAAGTATTAATTAAAATTACTTCCTACAACCACTCATTTAATCGGTTAATAATCATTCACTGACCAAGTAAATCAAGATAATTTAGACCTAAAATACAGATTTGAATCTATTTTACCTTACAAATGATGTTTTTTATTTGTAAAATAAATCGTTACAACTATCACTTAAAAATAATAGTGATTACTGCATCATTATTTTCATACACATTAAGTAGTAGATACGCTAGCCTAGCATTAAATTTGAAATGACATTGAAAATAGTTGCTAAAGCATATTTTGTATCATTTTAATTTTTGGACCTGAAGACTGGATCTAACTTTAGGAAACCTGATGCTGACAAAGGGCTAATTTCTGCTTTGGAACAGAAGAATGTAATTTGTTTAGTTTTCGCTTGAGCAGTTCCTGATACATGGCAGGAGAAACTAATTCACTCTCTTGGCTATAAGACAATACTTCCAGCAGAGTGTGTGTGTGCAGTAGCTGCCTTCCAACACCATTACAGCACTGAACTCCACAGTCAGATTTAGAATTAAGTTCATGTATGTGTTACTTAAGACAGACTTTGCATTCAATGACTGTGTCAATTCAAATAACACAATCTGATGCTTTCAAATGATCTGTCCTGAAAAGGATTTGGGAATGTTATGAATGGCAGATTTGATGCTGTTTTTTTTTTAAATTTTATATTAAACTAGGTGAAGTCTGTGGATGAGACTGCTACTGTTGGGAGGATTTCGAAGCAGTGGACTGGGTTTGTGAAAGAAGCCTTTACAGATGCTGATAACTTTGGAATCACATTCCCAATGGACCTTGACGTAAAAATGAAAGCTGTCATGATTGGTGCTTGCTTCCTTATTGTAAGTGTAATAGTCACTAATGCTTGAATATGTACTGACTTTTTCATCTCCGTGTTCAAATTGTGCTGGTAAAGGATTTGACTCTGAGCTCCTTGAAGTGGGTGACAGCTTGTTGTGAACTACCTGTGTGTAAAACTAACCATGGAGGGCAACAAGGAATTATTTCAGATAATAAGCTTATTGTAGACTACAGGAAGTGCTAACTGTATTTAAGGAGAGCTTCATGTGTGATGAGATTGAGAAAGCTTGTAAAGGGAAGACTCCTTACAGACTTATTAGCAGAGGAAAGCATGTTTACACGGATGGAGAAGCCAGAAAAGTGCAGATCAGCATTAGTCAAGAGATTCGTCCAAAGCCAGAGCAGCTTGCTGAGCTGGTGAGCTGGACAGCTGAATGCTGCAGCTGGTTCCTCCTGACTCCCCTTCTTGGAAGTCTGTGAAGCAACGAGCTGAGCAGGATTAAATGGTCTCAGAAGAGTTGTTTCTGATCAGAGGGACTTCTGTGGAGGCAAAGCATGTCTGACTTCATACAGCACTCTTCAGCTGCCCTCTCACCCCGCCGTGTCAAATGCTGCAGTGCAGCTACTTTGCTCTTTGAAAACAGTGTGCAACACACTTGTGTTTCCATTTGCCTGTGCAATTCAGCATCAGCTAGCATTTCAAAAAGTGCACTGCTTCTGTGCTGACCGGGCTGCAGAGAGAGGAAAGTGGCATGTGAAGCGCCTTGACTTTGGGAGGTTCTCACCAGCCTCTTACAGCCTGTGCACAAACCAGGTTTTCCTTAGCTGTGCGTGTTCATGTGCTACCATGTGCGTGAAGTACAGTGTTCACAAGTGCGAGCAGCCCAGGGCTCCAGCCACAGAAAAGGGGCCCCCGGGTGTAAACCAAAGGCAGTCACCATTAGGATGGACACCAGTCTGAGGTAAAATTTAAGGGACTGAGTCGGGTCGAACAAAGCCACGGCAGGAATCCTGAGTAAACAGAAGCATAGTTTCAGTTAGCAGTAATTTAAAGTTTCCCTGTTGTTCTTTCACCACCTCTTTCTCTGTGTGTGTTCTATCCTGAGAGACCCAGGTGATGGGGGGATAGAGAGAGGTACTCCCACCTTCTCGTCATTTGAGCTTTCGGAGAGGAAGGTGCTTTGAATACCTTGCAAAGCAACCAGATCTCTGAACTAGGAACTATATTAAAAGAGTATTTGTTTACTTTGCTTTTTGTTTCCTTCTTAGGACTTCATGTTTTTTGAGCATGCTAGTGATAAGCAACAGCGAACAGGAGTTTGGCAATGAAATCCAGAACTTCTATACAGAGGGAAGAAGAACATAAATCTCTCAACTTCCCAGTTGATTGAAGAGCTCCATTAAGAATGTGAGAAATTTATATCTTGTGCTTGTAGTTATACTTCTATAAACTCAAAATTTATGGGGTTTTTTTTTGGTTTTTTTTCCCTGGTTTGTTTTTTTTTTCTTTCTTTCTTTTTTTTTTTTTTTTTTTTAAATCTGATGAAATAACTTTTTGTGTAATCTGGTTAAATAATGTGTAGTATTCAAGTAAGAACCCTTTGTCTGTCCATATCAATACTGTAATTTATAGAAATTTTTAGCAGCCTTTTCTTTCCAAGAAATTTGGAATTGTAAAATAACTACTCATATAGTTACTTTAATTCCTAAAAAAGAGAACTACTATTATATTCAATATTAATATAAGCAGTGAGCATAATAAAGAGTCCTGATCGTTTCCCATGTATCCTTCTTTACCAGTTTTGCCTTTGCCTTGGTGTTCACGTTCAGTTGTTTCCAAGTTCTTACCAAGTATACACGTTTGAAACAAAGTAATCTAAGTGAATGGAACTATCAGAAATCACTGTAAAATTGTATTCATCTAGTGATAAATCTGCTGTTAGATATGACTCCTTCAGTGTAACTTAGTTTCATAATTTAGGTTGGTTTGAAACTTAAAGCTTTGATTTTCACCAAAAGTTTAGAGGAGACAGGAAATACAAATGCCTGTGGTTGCTTCTGGTTAATAATCCTTTAGTAATTGCTTTGTGCATGAGTGTGTTTTCTCCTGAGGCAAGGAAAAACTAGTTAGTTACTTTTCAGTCTCTCCAGTGCTCTTTCTTCTTAATTTAGTCCATGGTTTTCAGAGATTGTAAGTCTGTCTGTAGGTGTGATGGCTCAGGAATAATAAACAGAATAATTCCACTTCAAAAGCAGATGCATGAATTGACAATTCTATTTCTTAGCATTTATAGCTTTATTTAAATGTGCAAGCAGTAGATAAATTTGCAGTTTCTTACCCCAGCTTCACACAAGCTTGTGCATATAGCGGTTCTTGGGATCCAGCTGTGGGGAGAGGTCCTTGCCAATGTTTTCAGTTGTATTCGAGTTCTGCTAAAGATTCCTTTTGTTCAGTATTTTCAATTTATTGATTACTCCTGATCAGTCAAAAGCAGAGGAAAAGAGGAGTGCCATTGCTTCTAGGTACCTGGACTCTCTTTGATGTTATAAGAATTGTACAAACTCATGACAACAATCTAGACTGTTCTGAAAGTCTTTAGAATTGTATATTATGCCTTGTTAAAGATAGCTTCTGCTGCTAAAGGCAAAATTCCTTGAATATAGTGTGTTTAATAATAAGGATTGCTGGAGGTGCAGTTTTGATTCATCAGCACTCTTCTTAGGGAGTTTAATTATTGTTATTTTGAAAGTATTTTGTGCTTTATTGGCTGACTCTTAATGAGATACTGAAAATTCAGTCTTGCTAAAAATCTGCTAAAAGTTTCTGATTGGTTCAGTGAGGGATAGAAGCTACACATATAGAAACCAGAGTAACACAACCAGGACCAGACCTGTCCTGTAGGGATTCACATGGCTAAGCCCATCAGTATTATTTTTCCTGCAAGGGGTGATGCACAACTTCAGGCCTGCCTGTAGCTTTGAAGTCCCAGGCTCAAGCATGTTCAATAGCTGCACTTTCAACAGAGAACAGTTACTCAAATATTCCATAAACACTTTTCAGAGATATTTGAAAATACCTATTTAATTCCATGGCAGGTCCTGTATAGAATTTCAATTTACATTTTGCATTAGAGTGAGGTCTGTTTGTGCCTGTTTGAAGAATGGGTGGAATAATATTTTGCAAGTAGGCAAAACAGTGATACATTTGCCTATGCTGCAAAGCTTCTTGCATTATAAATTTGTCCCTTGACAATAAACTGGGGAGTGTATGCAAATTTAAATAAGGTATTAGGACCTTGGGATAATGGGACATAACCAGGAGGCTGACTTTTCATTCCTCCAAGTAATTCAAAATTTTATGTTCGTGTGTTGTGCTCAGGTATTCACCTAAGTGAGTAAGTCCTGGAAGCACTATTGCCCCAACAACCTTGCATACAAAATTATGTAGAAAAATCCAAGTACATTTCTGTAGAGCAGTAAGGGAGTGAGAATGCAAACAGTGAAAACCAACCAGCTTCACATCAAGATGTGTTGGAAAAGATGTTGCAACTCTTGTATCTTCAGCAGAATTGCAGTTGTAAGCAGTAACATTCTGTAAAGTGTAATCAAAGCAAAGATCTTTGCTTACAAACAGGTTTCTCAAATACAGTGAAACCCATCAATGAAGTTGTGTAAGTTGTGCTGTTGTCATTTAGATTTTTTGATTTTATGCTGCCATAAAATCAGTGGTCAGATTGCTACAGCTTATTCCCTTACCATGTATTTAGCAAAATTAGTAAATAAGGTGAAGAATTAGATAACCCAAGAGAATTAGTATGTGAATCCAGCTACATAGCAAGGTGTAAAATGTTCAAGCCAAACCTTTTATATTTGAAGAATTGTTGTAAGAACAGGAAAGAAGTTCGACAACCTCAGAATATAAAAGGATAGAGTGCACACTGGACTGGGGGAACTTTTCATCAGTTGGGTAAATGGATAACTGTGATACTGGTTACACAGCTCATAAATTTTTGTCTTGTGAAATGGTTCACGTGTCTCATGAAGGTAAAAATATTGCATAAGAAGTCCTAACTGAAGTGATGAAGGGATAACTCTTTAGTTAACCAAACAGCATTTTAGCACCTTTTTCGTATCTTTCACTTTCTCACAATGATATTTAATTGAAAAATGCTTATTCCTTAAATTTTTCAGTAACTTCTGGAGATGGCTATATTCACTTGCTCATTTCTGAAACTGATTGCACTAACTGCAGAATAAATAATTCTTTGAGCTGTCTTTCTCAGTTTTGGAAGAACCCATAACAGCACGCATATTTAATAAGTCACTAGACTCTAGAACTCTCCACTATTCATCTGTCAGACTATAAGCAATACAGTGATTTATCCCCTTACCCACAAATGCAGGCTTTGGAAAGCATTAGAAGACTTTGAGCATACTGCCTGTTATTCAATGCCATCTCAGTTAGATAGAACTGTTATATAAAACTTTTACAGAATTATATTTGCAGATGGATTTCTCCGGTTCTGTTAATGACCTTTCCATCTGTATCATCCCTGTAAGTTTTTCAACAGTCACTTCATGAAACCCTGGGGTCTATACAGTACAGAAAGGCATCATTTAAATGATGTTTCTCAGTAGAAAAGCATCATTAATTCAAGACTGGGTTTTTGCTAACTGAGGAGAGAGTAATTTTGCTACTTGGAGAAGAGGAGGAACATTTTTTTTAAAGTATGTTGTATTACAGTTGGCCTCCTAAAAACATCATCATTTACATTAGCAACATTCATGAAAAGGCCTCCTTGGGTCTTTTTGCAGACCCACAGACAGCCCTTACATTCCTCATGTACTTCATCTTGGTTTTACTAATGAGAGTAACTTTGACCAAAAGCTGACAGCAAGAGTAGGGCTGGCACAATAAAAGATGAGTCAGGGAAGAAGCAAGCAACTGGCTTTCCTGAACTGAATTTAGCTTATTTACTGTGGCTGCAGGGGTAACTCACTGGAAATGCTAGGGGTAATAAAGAAAATAAAATCTTTTTTTGAGGGAACGTATTGTAAAATTGCATGGCTCAAGTGTTTGACTAATGGGCATTGTATGATACGAATGCTAATAATTTGTGACAGGAATATGTATGAAATTGATAAATGGAAAAGGTAAAAGGATGATGCCAGGGTGGACATTGTGAAATCAGAAACTTGCAGGGAACGTCTCATGACCAGGGCAAGGCAAGAGATACAGGTTGCATGGAGGGGAAACCACTACACCACAAGATAAAGAAGCCATGTCAAGCAAAAAGCAATCATATGGTAATTAATATTTGATTTTAAAATTAGTGAGACTGGAGGTAAAAAAGGTATAAAATCCCCACAGAAAATAGAAAGAGGTCAAGAGGGTAAGAATAAAAAAAAAAGTGCAGCTTTCACAAGGTGGAGGGAAGAGCCCAGCTAGTGAAACATTCTGTTGTGTTGGATCAGGGCTCTGTATGTGCTTTTGTGATAATATATATATATATATATATATATATATATATATATAGTTATACATGCTATGCTTATGTACTGGATCAGATTGCTTTAGGACTCTGGCAGCTCCCTGTCACCACTCACAGGGAGACTTCCATACATCACTGATTTTGTTCTGGAGAGACTTTATCCTCTGTTCTTCAGATACATTTGACATATCACTTGGTTTTGGATTTATTTGCATTTTTTCCCCTGATAACACTATGTTATTAAAGACAGCAATGAGGAGAAAATACACATGAAAGCATTGCAACAAATACCAAAGAGGGGGAAGAGGTGTGAACAGGGATTTACAAGGGCTCTCTCCTGGTTTTCAACGGGCGGCAATAGGTGGCAGTGTTAGCACAGGAATTGGTTTTTCACTGCTTAAAACCTGCTCTTGAGATTCACGGGCAGTTTCATTAGTTGTCATTCTGATTTTCTCAAGTGGAAGAATTTCGTATTACACTATCTCCAAAGTATGTATTCTCTCCGTGAGTGTGGAAAGCTAGATGTGTCTTTCCCACCAAAACTGCAAAATCTTAAGCTTCAAATGCAATTATGTGTCACTAGGAAAATTAAAAAAATGTGTGTGAGAGTATGTTAAACAACAATTGATTTAAAAACCCCAGAGAAGTACTGTGTAATGTTCTTAAAGTTGCACTAGGCTTGGTAAATGGTAGAATTTGGAACTGGACTTTGATTTCTGTCATAATTTACTACACAACATAAAAAGTTATTAATCTTATCGCAGTAGGATACATCAAAGCAAACATAAGTTCATGGCTGGTTTAGTGTCACTGATTTACATCTGAGGTGCATTTAGCCCCCTAGACATGAGATGGCTTCAGCGTGCAGAGCTGCAACACGGATGGTGAGCACAGCAGGGCAGTGGAGGAGAGGGTGAGGGATGGGACAGAGACCTAGGGCCAGGGGCTGGAAACCTGCTCCAGGCTTCCCCCCAGGGTTTTGTTGTATTTTTACTTCTTTCTTCTTTTTTAGATTTAAACTTGCTGCTCAAGCCTCAGCTGGTTTAACTTCAGCTGACCTAGTTATTGAACCGGGGTAGCTAGTAGCATCTGAGGAAGTCAATAATTCTCCTTTGTTGATTGCCATTTGCTGAGGAACAAACAGAAACTGGTATGAGGCTGGACAGCACACGCAGAGGGGAGCCTGTGGTGGTGCTGTATGGGCCAGGACCTCAGCATCTCCCAGTGTTGCTAGTCCTGCTGTGCAACCAGCTTCAGTCCCTGATTACAAAGGCATGTCAAAAAAAACCTGGGGAGTGGGCTAGTGCAATGCAGGGACTGCTGGTCTGGCCGCCTCCTGGCCAGAAGCCTCCTGTTGACTGTGCTATGGAGAGGGAGTGACACAGAGCTCAGCAGCAGGAACTCCTGTGCCACCTACATCACAACTGCAAGGAGCATGGACAGAGGTGTATTTCAGAGGTAAGTGGTCAAATACTGCAACGATGCCATAGCACTGCATACAGAGCTGGGAGATGGTGCTGGCACCGCAGTGCTGGAACCATGCTGATGCAGCGAGCCAGCGCAGAGCCGCAAGAGCGAGTAGTGGGTGGCAAATGCTGGTGAAAACTCCTACGCAAACTGAGGAAGCTAGGGTTTGTGGTGAAGGCTATAATTAAAGCTATTCATAAGAAGAAAAGTATAAACAAAAGGCAACTTGCTAATTGAAATGACCCAGTCACATAGATTTTAATCCTGAAGATGCTAAAGACCTTGGGGCTGCCTTGACTTGGTGGCTTAGAGCAGCATTTTACTGGTGTGTAACCAGAATGTCAGTGCAATAATGTTTCGTAATTGAGGTCCTGGCTGCATGTTCCTGCTCTGAAGTATAGTCCTTCTTGTGTAAGTGCACAGTTCCTCCTGAATGTTGGGATTTTTTGCCACAATTTGATTAGCACAACCTCCTGAAGTATCTGAACTTGCACAAGCATTGCTTTGTGCTGATCCACTTTCTATGTAGTTATACCGTACTAGACAACCGAGTTGGCATGTATATCACTGATGAGCTCACTCCAACTGTCTTTACATTCTATAGGTTGTTCCTTCAGTTCTTTATGATCTTTCCCAGTCCCCCCAGTTGATATTTCAGCTCAAGCTCTATCTCCTGGTTTTACTGTGGTTCTCTCCAACCACACAGTATGACACACAGCAACACTTGCCCTGAGGAATTTGAACAAAATGAATCCTAATACTGCAAGGGTTTTGTATATTTGACAAAGACCTGCATGTTAGCAGCTAAATCCTGTCATCTTTTACTCCTGCAGTCCTCCAGTCCTTCTTTTTAACTTTTTAACTGGTCTAAAACTATTTTTTTACCCCAGTGAGTATGGCTGCACAGTAGAACCAAGGCTTTATTGTGTCAAAAAAATTCTTATTTTTCAGGAAGCAGAATTTGTGGCTCCTGGAACATACAGGTCTTTCAGTGGACTGAGGCTGAGCTTGCCGGCACTCTGTTTATGTCCGTATTCTGCTTGTTGCCAGCTTAGGACAGAAAAGAAATACAAGCGAAGCTGTTCAACACAGACAAGGGCTCACTGTGCCCTGTCCTCTTTTTCCACTGAACAAACTTTGGAAAGGCCATGAGAGGTAGTAAGCTAATATTGAAATGCACGAAGAATTAAAGCCAGCCACTGAAATGAACAAGAACTTACCTGTGCATTGCAGCACACATTTTGCATGGGGGAAAAAAAGGAAAAAAGAAGAGGAAAGAGTAAATAGTTAATATTTCAGTGGTAAAGAAGAAGCAAGAGAGGAAGGTAAAATCTCTGTTGAATAAATCAACTAAACTTATATATGTTTTTGTTCCATTTACAGTGTTCAACTTCCTAAGCAATAAATTCAGTTGAAGGAAATATTTGTGCAAACATGCATATTAAAGAAAAGTAATGAAAAATAAATTATAAAAATGTCAGTGGTTAGGTATGCTTTCAGGGAGCTACTACAATGTGGTGCCAGAGTAAAACATCAAGTAATCAATGCCTCTGAAGCTGCAAATACAAAATCTTTACAGCAAATTGTTTTTCCTGGGGATTTGCTCTTCAGTAATTATGTGGTGAAATTGACCAAAAGCTTTCACTATCAGATAAACTCAAGCCAAATTTGCAAACAGAAATATGCACTAGTCAAGTTTTTATTTTTTCAGAAAGATGTAATGAAGTGTAAACATCTATGAAATATGTTTGACTTCAGAATCCTATTGAGCCAAAGCTCGGCGAAGTCAAAGGCAATTAGCTGCCTGGTCCAGAGGGCACCTCACATCACTGATAAACCTCTGCGTCTCAGCTCAGATCCAGCCACACCAGTATTTCTATCCAGGGATTTTTGGTACGTACATTTAAGGTGAGAATGTGGCCATTTAAAAATACAAATATACTTGCTGACAATGGAAAAAAGCAAGAGAAGGGGCTAAAAATATTAGGGCTTCAAATCCCAGCATAATCAAGCTGCAGGCTGGAGTGACTGGATAAGAGAGCATGATGAGCACTTTCCTTGGAGACATGCTTTGCTGCTGCCTGATTACAGGTGCATGGAAAACCGCTGCAATTCCTGAAAGGTCATGCCTTCCCTGAGATTGTCACCGTCCACTCCACCTAAGCTATCTACCTGCAGTTCACATTGATTTAAGAGCTTTTTCTTTGGCTACAAGGAAGAATATGGCATGTCCACCCAGGCCACAACAACTGATGCTGTCTGCCCTTTTTGCTGCTGAGGTAAATCTGTATTGATAAAGCATTTGCATATGCCTTCCTACAGACTCCCACAGCAATTCCACTGATGGTTGTTGTTAACAGGCTGTCAGCATGGCATCAACAGTTTACTCTGCTGGGGACCAAAATGTTTTAATTTAACTCATGTTCTTGTCTGTAATATGAGGGTATGCAAGAGGAATGCAATGTTAGTGTGACATTCTGGTCAGAACAGTTGATCAAATGTCTCTTCTTGTGATAAAATATAAGAACTACAATTTGTTTTCTCCCAAAAGAAAGGGGAAAAAAAGCAATCAGCTAGAATTATGAAGATGCTCTTGGTATTTGTGCATAAGGTTTTTATATTTTCATATATGATGGAATTACCTAAATAATGATACTTGAATTAATGACTGTATTAAATTTAATTACAATGCCCTGTTTAGTGGAGATTTCTGTGTCTGTGGAGTAGTAACTAAGTTTCTTCTAAGTCCCATCAGTTCCTTGCTAATATTGATGACTAGTGCAAAAGGTTACTTTCGTTTAAAAGTTTACATATGCAACTCCTGAATGAATTTTAGTGCAAAATTAAGACTTTTTTATTCCTTAAGTTTAAAATGTGTAGAAGGCTGAAAAGCATTCACAGGAATCATCTTAAAAGCAGTATTCTCTTCCTCTATCACCACTGAAAAGGCACAGGGTTCCCTGTAGCCCTGCTATAGGGTGCAATCTCAGAGCAGCTGGGAGGACCAAGGTGTTGTGCTTAGTGGCTGTATGTCCTGCTGCCAGTAGCACATGCCGTCTCCCGGTGACTTGTCATGAATAGCCATCTGAGGCACAGCATACGTGGAGAAACAAAGCATATTTGCTAGGACCTGTTTTCTGAATCTTTGCTTACTGCCAAATATTTTTTGGTGGGTCATGGGGAGACCACATCACAGAGAGATGCTGCTTACTTGCTGTCATCCATCCATCATTTAAAGTAGGTGTTTTTTAAATGTTTAATCACTGAAGTATCAAAGCCTTTCTCTGCCCAGTCATGCTCTCCAGTTGTGGAGCCCCAAAATGATGGGAATCACAGACTGAGGTTTGGGACGACTTCGAAGTGGGTGGACAAACTCAGAATCAAGCCTCCTCCATAATGACAGACTGATAAATCACGTCTGTTTTCCTCTACAATGCAAAGGGGGGAAAAAACAAAGGAATGACCTAATTTAGTCATTGAAATGTATGGTGTGACAGAAGAGCATTCCTAAAAACAGACATAAAATGTAAATCTATCTTTCCTGTAAGTGCCTGGGCAACAGTTGACTTCTGTGACTCACTTAAGAGAAATTCCATGGGAAAAAAGTTAGGTTTTCTCCAGGATGAAAAGAAAGAGTAAATGATATAAACGGTGATTGTAAAGGAAATCCCTGCCTAATATCCCCTGTCTGCACTATATGAAAAGCAAATACAGTCAGTGCTGCATTAAGTTCCTTCTGTTAGAGGTGAAGAGTACACACTCCCACAAACAGAGCTCGGCTTTGAAGGTCAGCCTGGGAGCGCTGATCCTTTTCAAGAGAGAGAGGGAGTGCATCTCGTCTGAGGCTCTTGGCACACTGGCTGAAAACCGTGGACATCTCACCAGTAGTTTTTTCCCTACTCCAATTAGTTGTTGGTCTGATGTGGAGTAATCTATGGTGGGGTCATGGTGAAAACATCTTCCCCAATTGGCTGCAGGGAGAAACAGCCAGAGTGGAAAAAGTGTGTGGATGGTGTACGTGCAGTTGAGTTCAAATGCACAGCTTTTGTTTATGGAAGCTTATGTTCAGCTGCACCATTAGCTGTCTCAATTATAGTCCTAGAGCACAGGGGTAATTAAATGCTAAAATAATGTTTGAGAACTAGAGAATTATTTATAATAATTCAAAAGAACAAATGCATAGTGATATACAGCAAGCTGGGCTGCTCATGAACAGCAGCTGGAAGATACGAAAAGCAGGATTAAATGGCTTACTCTTACTACAACAAGAATCTTCATCCTCTCTGACACTGATTTGGAAAAAGACACACAAGGTACCAAGAAGTGAAGCAGGCTGCAACTGAGGTTTTGAAGTCTGGCTTTAAGCAGTGTATGGGTTTTCTTGAATTGCTGTGATTTAAAGGGGAATTTTTCCTGCCTTTATCTTGTCTGTGGTTTCCTTTGGAAATTGCAACATAGTGTGCTCTCTGGCTTTGGTAGCTACTTCAGGCATGGTCCAATTTAAAGATTATATTTTGTTTTGGGAGCAAGTGATTCTTTGGGTGGGAAAGCTGGGAAAGTTATCACTATTGTCTTTAGGGGGGGAACTTTAAAACTGAGTACCATGAATAGCCTGTGGCAATACTAATACCTCACAACAGCTTTATATAGTGACTTGAGGAGTCTTGATGGCTCAGTAAATATTTAATATTACTCTCAACATCATCATTCAGATTGTTAGTGCCCTGCTAGCCCAGATGGTGCTTGGTAGGCCTTTGCAGACTGTCACTACAAAGCTGTGCACAATGTGTCTGATGCTCCTCTGGAGTCAAACAATACCAGCTTTATGAAACTGATAGCAATAATAAAATTAAATTATTATTAACAATAGTAATCTATTAGGATTACTTAATGCTCCTGTCTGAGGAAAGATGTTCACTGAACAGTTTTTATCTTGGAAAAACTTCAAAAGTTGTTTATAATATGGAAGCGCTATTTAGGAAAGCAAGGTTGAAAAAAAAATGCCTTGCCTTATAATAAGGCACTAGTAACATTTGTAGTAGTTCCTAGTTTCTTGCACACAATATAATTTCAAAATGACTTTCATGGACACTGAATGGATACATGGCTTTTATTCATCTGGCAGCTTGAAATCTTTCAGATAGCACTAACCTCCTGGGGCCTGATCCAACATCTCCCTTGCTCTGCATTCAGTTGAGGTACAAACACTCCAAATGACTGGAGTAAAAAAACATGCACAGTGAGAAGATTAAGTGATCCACAGTCTTGGGATCTGACTTTCACATCTCATGAACCAACAGCTTCAAAAAGATCATGAAAAAAAGGTGAAGGCCATGTGACTGGAAATAGTGTACTCATGGCTGACTGTGTTTACTGAAGGCTGGAAAGGCGTGTTGATGTTTCTGAGTGCTGTTCCAGGTTGGAGCAGCCTGGCAGACTTAGAGGTGGTGTGGCTGAGTCATCTCCATGCAGAGCTGGCAGAACAAAAGATGATACACGATAAAAGGGGACTGAGCTAAAAGGTAGTCACATGTCCCTGTCATGAAACACGGAGAATGAAGTAAGTATGGACCTGCAGAACTTTTACACTGAGACTAGGCTAATACAGCTCTGGCTACATTGCATAAGCATATTTTAGTAGAAAAGGTGAAGAAGCAGCTTCTTGAAAATGAGGATGCACACAAGGCAAATAATATGAAAATGACTGGTGTAAAGGATATTTTTATTTATAATTTGTTTCAGATCTCTTCGGTTAGAAACAATTTAGGCTTAACACAACTGTTTACACAGCCTTTCCAAGCAGAGTAAGAAAAGTAGCAATTACTGATTTTTCTTTTCCTGAGTCAGGTGTACAAATCCCACCCTGGGAACCCAAATGCAAGAACAAGTAATATCAATATTCCCCACTACATGTGGGAAGCATTACAGCTGAGCTACAGTGAGTTCTACTAGCCTTATTTCAGCAGAATTCTGAATTCTAGCAGGCAGAATGTAAGCACAATGAGACAGATGCATTAATAAGACTCTCCTGTAAGTAAGGGTTTTACAGATGTGATAATTTGCTAGGTAGCTGCCTGCCAGAGTCAGATACAGCGATTATAAGATTTTCCTTATTTCTCTCTGGCTACATCAAAGGATATTGTTAATGCATAAATATCTCAAAGGCACGAATATCCTTACGTTGGTACAGGGATGCAAGGATAGGAGACTTGTCTACTCCTTTTCTTTGCTATGACAACAGGATGGCTATTTTGTGGCTATTTACTAGGAGCATCTTGGGGATGTGTGCTCTGTGCTTACCAAGTTTCCCTCCTCTTTTAGGTACCCTGGAATAGAGGCTGCCTGCACAGTTTATCAGAAGACAGTATTAGGTTGGGTATTGTGATTTTTATTCTTCTAAACACTACAAAAGTGATTTTGGCTACAGCTTTACATACTACACATATCTTTTTGATGGAGTGAAGGAAGGCTGAGGAAGAGGGAAGAGTAGAAGACAACAGCGACCTAGGCTCGTCTGCATGTGATGCTCAGACTCTGTGTGATTTTGGCCAGTTTCTTAATTCTTCTTGGGATTTTATGAACAGCTATTCACAGTGCTGGAGCACTTCTGGGCTACCTGTGTCTCCTGCTGTTTATTCATCATGACGTTCCTCTCCATTCTGGAGGAAGTTGCTGCCTTCTTCCAATACATAAAGTAAGTTTGTGTAGTTTCCTTTAAATAGGAAGGAATTTCATTCCATCACATTCCCTAATATAGAATCAATCTGTATGTTGCCTTGAACTGTACAGTCTTCAGATTATCTGGAAGTGAAGTAGCCAGATCACCTCTGAAACTACCCTCCTAAAGCCCAGACTACAGGAGCAAGATGTCCAATGTCAGGCTTTGCCAACCTGGACAAGTCATCAGAATTACCTTAGCTAGAGACTTCATCTATCTGAGCATCCCAACTACAGAAGCACAAACTGCAGTCTCTGAGAAATTATTTCAAAGATTCAAAGTAGCCATTCTTCTGGCTTCTGTTGAATGATGTGCTAAAAAATAATTAAATTTCCAAATCCTTCGAAAAGAGCCCTCTTGAGAATCTCAATTTATTCCAGTCATTCTCTGAACAGCAGATAGGTGAGTTGTCTTGAATGCAGAGTGGATCACATTTATAAAAAACTATGCTGCTATTCAAAGCTTGCCTCCTCTGTGCCCTTTCCCATGTAAGCTGAGAACAGTAAAGTTCCCAGCCTTAAAAAAAAGCATGCGTACTTTTGCTCACTGGCCTAAGAAGTACAATTGACAAGAAGCAGCCAGACTGAATGCATTTCACTTTCACAATACACATCATGGAAGCTAAAACTTTTTCATTGCTTGATTAACTCCTGCCTATTTCAGTATTGAAGGTCTGAATCCGTCCTGCTCTCACACTTTGCCCTATCAGTCACTGAGTTAAGTGATTAAGTGCACTAGTGTGGGTTAACAGTTGTGGCCCTTGCTCTGCAGAGAAAGTTCCCTAGTAGTGATCTGAATGTAGCCTCCCTTCCTATCCCTTTTTAGCAAATAAAACTATGGGCACATGCAATGCAAGATGAAGAGGATGAGAAAAAAAACTCTCAAAGGCAGTATTTAGCTCCTAAATGTTTCTAAATTTGAAAGTACAATCTCCTACTGATTCAGTCATGAGATTTTCTTGTTTTCTTGCTCGTGTCAGGGACACTGCTCACAGCCTCAACTTTCCTGGTGACTGTATTTAACTGTTCATTTAAAGATAGTATTTTTACTTTCCATGCCTTGTTTTTATTGGCTGCTACCTCCTTTTTTTTTTCCCTGTGAAAGGTTTTCTTGTCAAGAGGCAAAATAGTTGGGTATTGCAAAGCCATATGGTATTTTGACCAGCTTAGAGAGGCACTAAATTAGGGTCTGTGGCTCTTAGCTTTTCCTCACCTTTCCCGTGGTTGCTCTTTCACACAATGCCTGCTGAAAAGTGGGAGTTGGAAGGCTTTGTGCAAGGGGACTCTAGCAGCAGCAAAATAATGGCCAGCCCATCTCCTTTCTTTCTCTCTCAAATCCAGTGCTCCAGAAATGCTGCCAGAAGTTGTTCTGGGGCCATCTGGGATTCCTCATTTAGATCATAACGGAAGTAGGAAATAAGACGAACTTAATGGCAATTTTGTTATAAATCAAACTATATTACTAAAAAGACCTACCTGTCAAAATTGGGTTTTGTCAGACAGCAGTTTCTATTTACCTTATACAAGTCAGCTGGAGAGAATGAGATCATTGTGGACAGGCAGAACAGTCATAAAACTCCCAGAGCAGTGGCAGGAAAAAAAACTTTGCCCGAAACCATTCCAGTAATAGAGAGTATGAAATCTGATGTCTTCCCGTAGGGGAATACTTGTGGGACATGCTTCTCTGCTCCAGCGGTTTTCCCAAATTGCCACTCTAGGAGTCTCCATTAAGCTTCTGAAATGACAAAAAAAGTAGGCTTTAGGGTAACTATTGTAAAACACAGACTGACCTTCCCCCCTCTATTGGTCATACGTATGTGACACTTCAGTCTGTTTAGTGCCACAGGCTTACTTCAGAGGAACATTTTTTACATTATGATGGTTTGTTGACATAGACACGAGCACTCACATAGACTCCCAGCTTCAGACAATTTCATAAACACATTTTTCCACAAGTTCCTATTAATCCCACAGTAAATGTTTACAACCATTTTTTTCAGCCAGTTTTCTTGAATGTCAGTTCCTTTTCCATTATATTCTTTTCTGTATCCCTAAACTATAACAAAAGCAAGACTTTAAATTGGTCATTATGATTAATTATCCATTTCAGCACCTCTCATTTGAGGTTCTGGGAAGCATTTTATAGTATATTGGGTGATGGGATTGAATTCTTTACAAGATCAACCCTGATCAGCAGGGTTTACAAGACACACTCTGCAGGATTTAATTCTCAGTTGCTTGTGCCTATATAAATCACATTAAAATGAATACAATGAAAGCAAAAAATGGGGATCAGACATTTGGGTCCACCAGAAGCAGTGGTGGAGATCTAAAGCATCTGGTTTAAGGCCAGGTCAGCAGGATTTATTCTTTTGCAATGCTCACTGACTTCTGTAGTGCAGGATAGGACCTTGAGGCTGGAGCAATCATGTCATAAATGCCAAGGGATGGACCACAGACAAAAACGTAGCATGGCTTTTTCATGGGCACTCATGTCTCGCTGCTTCATCTCAGTAAAAGAATGTAACTCTCCTTGTAATTTCAAAGCCACTCATTCAATCTTTTGAGTAACTATGGGATGACAACCGATTATACCCTGGAAATGCTTGCTAACACTATTAATCTTTTTCTCATATGGGCTGTTTATAGCTATAATTATAAATGAGTGAATGAAACAAAGTAATTTCTGATTGGGTGGCTTGGGAAAGAAACTATGACTATAGCCCAAAGGATTCACTCAGTACTCAACAGCAAAAGGTGCTGAGCATCCACTGAAATCAGCAGGGTCTCAGAACCCTTGTGGAGAGCTCAGCACATCTCAGCGATGGGCTTGATTGTGCCCGTAATAACAAGACTGGGATAGCAACTCAAAGAAATCTTCTTAGTGAAGTTGAGGGTAAATTAAAGGGAGGCAACCAAAGAGAAACTATTTTCAGACAGCGAGAGTAGAATTTCAATAACATTTAACTTGATTTCTTGGAAATAAATTGGCTATGGAAGGTTTGTTATTAGGATTGAAGTACTTAAGAGGCCCTTATTAAAAGCTCACATACACATACTAAGTCAGGCAATGCGATGCACGTTTTAATGCCATATTAATGCCAGATGGGTGTTCACCTTCATATTGATGTAATTTGCACAGAATTTTTTTTTTAATTCTAGTTTAATTTTAGTGTCTCATTGGCTTGTGGTCAAATTAAAATAGCCACGAGCATATAAGTGAAATATATGTGAAGAACGTTTTTTCCCATGACTGAAAAGGGATTTTTAAACTTTCTATTACTTTGGAATGCTAATTTCTATTAGTATTATTCTATAACAAACACCTATTTTCAGCTACCCCAACTCAGGTACAATAGCGATATGTGTTGAATTCAAAACTAGTGTTTTCTTTTTAGAGGTCACACAAATAATTTAAGTGGAAAAATAGATATGACTTACTAACTTAAAGGCATTTCACTAATCTAAGTTCAAAGATGAACTCAGGTAACTACTTTTAGATAATAAATTAGATTACCGATACAACAAAGAAAAGCCAAAACCTTCTGTTTAATTCTACAGTTTGTATGCACTTGACCCCAGCAGAAAAATCACAGGGCTATGGAATTACCTCTGTAACACAAAGGGAGGACAAACTTTATGCAACTAGAAAGATATTTGAGAGGAAAAGCTAGAATAGAATGGGAGAGGAATGAATTTGTTCTCCATAACAAATGACTAATGATCTGCTGCTGTTGAAAATACATGGGAAATGACTGACTTTTGCCCAGACAAAATAGACTTTTGGCTGCTATATGTCAAATATATAATCTGTTAGAAAACTCTTTATGATCTTTATTGAAGATTTAGGATCCTTGATGATTTTTTTATTTATTCTTGAAATACTGCTGCTGGTGAATTGTTGAGAATTCCTTCTGTCCCATGGCTTTTCACAGACCGATCTTGTTATTCTTATCTTTTGTTTTTATTACCATATAATGAACAATATCAATGTCGTAAGATTAGGGAAGGAAGTTCATGCGACCAACACTGCTACATTTTAGCATCTGTGGAAAAGGTATTCTAGTGCAGCTCCAGAATAACAGAAGATATTTTGAGGCCTAGATTCAAGGTGAGATGAGTTCAAGGACAGGCAAAGCACAACAGGAGCACAGACTGTATATTTTTTTGTAAAGAGTGAAATGTAGAGTAGTTAGAGGATGTGAAAAATGTCTCTCGTATGAAGCTTCTGTAGTTTAGAAGGCAGCTTCCTACGACAGGACCCCCCTCCCTCTGGCTTCAGTGATGGGCTGGCGATGCAAAGAATCCTGTCTGTTTCCATTCCATATGGCACCAGCTATACACATTCTGAAATATAAAACTATTGGTGGTTTGGGGAAGATGGAAGTTGCCAACCTTCTGATTTCTTACAGACAACTAGGAAAGAGATGGGGAAGAGGACACAGGGATAGGCAGATACAGACAGGGAGTTACTGAGATGGAAAAAGAACTGTCTGGACACCTGAGGGAAAAAAGCACTGAAGGAACGGAGATTACTAACGATTCAGGAAGCTGTTGTCTCCTGCAGAGAGGTCCGGTAGAATTTTGCCCAAATATGTGTCAGCTGAATCCTAGATACTATTGCTGATCTGTTGAAAATGCACTGGGTCTGAAGAAAAAATAAATTAATTTGGCAACTGATTGAGAGGTTAGAAAATCACTTTTCACAGTGACTTTCTGAAGTGAGGGCTGCTTGCAGTTCTTCCTTTCTGGTTTTGCTCCCTATTGCTGGAGCTTTAGGACAAGAAAACCCCTTGGCCTCCCATGTTCAGAGCTCCACAACTAACAATCAATGCATGCTCTCCCCTCCTCCATGCCTGCTTAACCAAACTGATTAATTTCTCATTAAGAAGTCGCGTTATTGCAGAGGAAAGGGAAAAAGCCTTGATAAAATCAAAAGTCAAAGGAGGAAATGGTGGCAGTAGCAAGAATGTGAGATTGTTTCTTGGGACATTTGTAGGAATTGTTTCTGGAGTTAACCTCTGTAGCATAACAGGCATACTTGCACATTACATTACACACTGTCTATGTTATTCTTTAAGATTATTTTGATCTGAGGGTAAGTTCCTACTTAGAAGTTCAGAGGTTTAAGTGTTGAGTAGGTTACAACAGTAATACAGCACTGAAGCGGCTTGCAACACCATCAGGTGAGCTGAAGACTCTGCCAACCACCAGCTGCCAGTTCAGGCCTTGAAGTTGGTATTTCTGGACAAAAGCAGCATTTATGACTCAAGTGTCTGTGGAGGCAGGGTGAGACAGAGCCCCTGGGCACTGCACAGCTGGCAGAGCTCAGTTCTGAAGTTTCACAAGCATTTTCCCTTCCATCAGCCAATGTCCGAGCGAAGCCTCTGGGGATAGGAGATGTCTTGGCCACATCTGTCAGTTTTGAAAGCAGTGTTTTGAGTAGCTTTCAGCTCTGTTTTCTCTCTGAGGGCAAAGCTTGCGTTTTATAAGAACAGTTAAAAATGAAATTAGCCTTCAAGAGACCAAAGAAAATAACATGAAAATGTAGAAGTATTTCATCAAAGTCTGAGCTTGCACTTACAGGTAAGAGCAGTGTTTATATCACAGTTTTCGCAACCCATTTTTCTCATACATTAAAAATCTGTCTTTGTCAGATATTTCCATTTCTTTTGTTATTGCATATTTATAGTCTTTCACTAATTCTTTTCATTCTTCTCTGCTACTGTTTGCACGTACATAGCAGGATGTCTCTTGGCATTTCTCTCAGGTGCTCCCTCTTCTTTGTGCATGTTGGTTTCCACCTAACAGTGCTGTTCCAGCACCTGTGTATTAGTCTCTGATGAAACCAGCTGCTTGTGACAGAGGTGAGGTGCCAGGTTGTGATTTCTCAGAGCCCTGTGTATGTACGTGATACTCAGCTGCTGATTTTACTCTCAATTCTCAGGGCTGAAGCTTTGTCTGCTTCCTGTCCCATCCGTGAGAGCCATGACATCATCTCCATGGTATTCTGAAATGATGCCCAATGGTCCTGTCTTTTTCCCTTCAGACTTTATTAAAGAAATCTGTCATTTTTTTTCATGGTTGGTGGTGGTAAGTATGTTCTACGTGTCTCTTGTGATTTAATTCCTTCCTGGTGAGTTCTTATTTTTTCAGCTTTGTAATCACACTTCCTTTTTGTCTCCAAGTGTTACTGTTAAGCTGTTCTGGATCTGAGGTGAGGTTTGATCTGTTGAGAATCTCTTTTGGAATGCTTGTTAACCTGTTTTCTACCTTAAAACTACAGCTGTGATATAGTAACTATTTTTTCCGTCTTCATTTTTCATAGGCTTAATTTCTTGAACTTGTTTTTTTTTAAAAAAAAAAAAAAAGAAGCTAGAAGTACTTGCAGTATCATCCCACTCATGGCATTGCTTGATTTCAGCTAATGCAGTTTATTGTGCCTACAAACGCTGATGGGAGCAGTGGTGCTGGAAGAGCGAGCAGAGGCTGTTCATGGATGCGTGCATAAATGTGGTCATAGTCTGTGTTCAAAAGTTTTTGTTCTCTGGTGAATCTCTGCCTGCCTGACAGAGGTGGCAGGAAAAAGTAGGTCAGGAGTAATTGACCAGGAACTGGAAGGTCTTGTCTGTTTCTCCTGTAGTTAGCAACTGCAGCTTCACCACTGGAGGATTAGGTTCTCAGTATTTCCCAGGTGCTGCTTTCATGGGCCTTCTGTTGCAGGAGCTCCTTACGACCGAGGACTCAGTCTTTTACTTTGGTTTGCTGTACCTCCCTCCCTGCTGTGTGTGCTGCCTGGTTCGGAAAGAATGAGCTCCCCCAATTAATTGTAAATTCATCTGGGCACATAACGCAGGCTCTGATTTTGGCTCTGGGTTCCAAACAAAAGCATGCAGTTCTTCTGGTTGCAGTAGCCAAGGTCAGGTTTTCCCTTCTTTCCCCCTTTTTCCTTTCCTCCGTGCCTCCAAAAAACCCACATCTGTTAGGCCCGTAGTGACATTTAGGATAAAAAATGAGGTGTCTATTTGACGATTATATAGGTGGATCTCAAATAAATGAATCCTGCTTTCAGCACTAATTTTTAGTTTGGATTATGCCCTTGGTCCTCAAATAGTATTTCCAAGGTGTAAATCCACGCTGATTCCAATAGTCTGCCATCTGCTTTTATAATTTTACATGACTTTTAGACGTTTACAGTATTTTTTGTTATTGTACCTCATCTCACAGTAGGAAAAAGAGCAGAGGTGGGCCAGTACACCACCTCTGTTGTCACCATGCTTGCCTTCAGTGATGTGGTGATTTCTTGGGGTGTTCCTGGAACTGTTTCTCAATGGAAATCTGAATGGTGAGATGACGGTGTTTGACAGGTACGTGGGTCACCAGCAGAGCGGCCGTGCAGCGCGGTCCCCATGCCACCAGCCCCGAAAGGATCGGGTTGGTTTGTGGGGCGCGCAGACGAGCGCCTGCAGCTGCCCGCGACCTCCCGAACAACGTTAAGGTTTCGGGAGTGCGTTCATCGGGAGTCCGCCGCTGAGGAAACGGTTGGAGGGGGAGGCGGGTGCAGCTCCCGCAGGGCCGGCCCCGCCGAGCGCGCCCCCAGGGCCAGCTGAGCGCCGCAGCCCGGCCCGCTCCGTGCCCGCGGCGGCCCCGCGCACCTACCGCGGCGGCCGGGGCGACGGGGCCGGGGCGGGGCTTGGCCGCGCTGCGCTCGCTCCTCCCTCGGCAGCGGCGGCGGCAGCAGCAGCGTGCACCCGGGCGGCGGCTGCGAGCGGCTCCTGTTGCGCCGCCGGGTGCCCTCGCTGCCCGGGTCCTCCCACCGCCGTATAAAGCCTGGGGCGGCCGCCGCGCCCTTCGCTGCTGCCCGCTGCGGAGGAGGAGCGGCACCCCGGGCGCGACGTCTGCCCCCCCTCCCAGGCACCGGGCTTTCCCCCTCGTTTTCCACGCCCGGCCCCTTTCCCCCCGCTCGCGGGGGCTGGCGGCGCGGGGAGCGGCGGCAGGCCGGCGGGTGCGGAGGGGGAAGATGGCGTGGAGGGGCGCCCGGTCGCCGCGCCTCATCCTGCCGCTGCTGCTGGCCCTGGCGCTGCCGGCGGCGGCGGAGCGGCACCCCGGGCCCGGCCCCGCAGGTGAGGCGAGGCGCGGTGCGGCGCGGCGCGGCGGGGGGGTGCGGGTGTGGCGGCGGAGCCCCGCGGCGCCGTCGGGCGGCAGGGGGTGTGTTCGGCCCGGGGGTGGCGGCAGGGATGTGCTTTGTGCCTCCCGGCTCGGTGACATCCGCCGGGAAGGGGAAGCCCTCCCGCCTCGGTGCGCAGCCTAGGAACCGCCGCTGTCCCGATGGATTCGATTTTTCCCCATCCCCCTCCTCCGCCCCGCAGTTTAAAATGCCGCTGTGGGCTGCGGGAGGGGGGTGCGGCGCCGGCCGGGGCCGGGCAGGGCTCCCCAGGTTGCTCCCGAGAGGAACAGCTTGGCTGAAAGTGCTTTAACCCGCCGGGGTGGGTCGTAGGTGCATAATCCCACATTAAAAGAAAGTATTTCCTTACTGGGAAATGAGTCTCCCTGACTTTCACGCACAGCTCCCACCCCCCCCCCCCACCCCCCCTTTCTTCCCGTTCCCTGTGACAAGGTGTTGGTGAACGTGTTTTTCCAAGGCTGGGAAAAGCATAGCGTCACTCGCCTCTTTAAACTGTAGCAGCCGCTGGTGAAGTTTTCTGCTTCATGCAAAAGTCAGCTGCAGACCTCGGAGCCCCTTGGCCGCCCTGCAGAGCCTGCACTGGCTTTCTGCTCCTCGTGTTTTGCAGTCGCTTTAGCTTTAAGGAGCCAGAAGATGGAAAGAAACTTTAGCTTCAGCATGTAAAAGAAAAGAATGTATACAGGAAATGCCCACAGAGGTGTCCAAACACATGTATGTCCAACTGGATGCCAAAATGTATTTCTTGCTCTAACGCTGTTCTAGAATCTGTACTTCTGATTTCTATTCTAGGCATATGAAGGTATTTCATCCTGCTAGATTATTACCACATGAAGTCCAAAATAGTTTCATTTCTTGGCTTGTTTACTCAAGAGTGTAATCAGGTTATTTTTAATATCTAGCTTAATTTTCTTCTGGTGGGCAGAAGGAAACTCCTTTTTTTTTTTTTTTTTTTTTGAGAGGCAAGTTTTGTCAACAATTTCTAGTTTTGGTAGGAAAACTACTGACTTGCTTGATAACTAGTGTTAAAAAAAAAAAAAAAAGTGTTGGTGAATACCAGGCTCCGCTCAATCAGTCTGTCATTTGCAGTTTTCTTAATGCTTTACTGCTTTTGGTCCTTCAGAGGGTTTCTCTGAAGGCTGTGGTGTGCACTGTAGTTTGCAGTCTGTCAGGGGCGTGTGAGCACTGCTGTTCAGCCTTTGCTGGCCCTCGGAGGTGGGAGGTGCAGCCTACGGGGCCATGCTTGGAGTAAAAAGTTGAGCTCCTATGCCTGTCATCAGGGCAGTGAGATTGCAAGTCAAACTCCTTTGGAAATCCATTACTGCAATCATAGTTTTATTTTCTCAAACATGTCTATTTAAATAATGCTTTTATTTTAACTGTGTACTTGAGATGTGGGATCTTAAGCTGATATAAACTAATAGCTGGCACGGTAAGGATTTTTCTTTAATCCTGCTGGTGGTCAAAGGCGTGAAAAGCAACGAGTACATAGTCCAGACAACACTGTGTGATTCAGCAAACAAAAAAAGAGACTACTAGTCTATATAAATAATAACAATGATGCTACACAAATTATAGTGCTAGAAAGTACTGATACATTTGTATGTAGGTGTTCACACAGGAGGTTTTTCTTTTTGACTTAAACTTGTGTAGCCTGAACTGTAGAAGGCTCTGCTCAGAACCGCTGCTTGAGTAGTTTCGTGACCCCAGACGCTGCCTGCTGCATTACTTGTTTTCAGTTCCAGTTTTAACCCTTAAATGTTTGCCCTGAGTCTGTGCTGTATTGCTTGAAGAGGGGCAGACCCTTACTGTGCCTCCAGTTCTAGAAATGTGTTTTTTAATTTCTAGTCTCCTGGTACTTTGTACAACATGGTGTAAAGCAGCAGGCAAAGTTGCAGTTTGCGCATTGGCTTTTAAAGCAGTCAGTTAATAACTGTCTCTTGGTTAGGAAGTAAGCTGTAACAAGAGTGTCTGAAACTGACTTGCCAAGCTGCGTCTTTATTTCTTAATGAGACTTTATTGCTTCACTCAGACTTGGAGAAGTTATAGTGAGAGAGCTGCCTGTTGCACACCAGCGGTTACTGGAGCAGTGAGCTGCGTTTGCAGGGGTCCCCCTGTGCTCCTTCGCTGCAGGTTTGTGTTTCCAGAAATTGCCGAGAGCGCCATTGAGCTCCGAAACAGGCTTCTGCGTGGTGAAGATACAAAAGTTTCTGTGTTAAAATGATAGTGTTAAAATACTTCTGTTGTGTTGTGCTTGCTGCACGCATGTTGCTTATCTCTTAATGCATCCAGGATGTGCAGAGCACGAGTGGAAAAGACATTTGTTGCTCTAGAAGCAGATGCTGCTCTTGGCAGCAGACGTACGTGATGTTCCCACCTAAAATGTTTTATTAGTGAGCCGTCTGCATGGGAAATACCTTTGCTGCCTTTGAGGCTGTTCCCCAGTGTGGCTGTGGGCACCTGGCTGGCTGGAGCATGGCTGTGCTGAGGTGTTGGGGCCGCAGGTTGTAATGGCGGCAAGCGAGCAGGTTCGGAGGTGGGCCCCGTGCTCTCTGCTGCCTGCGTGTGCTCCTGAACTGGGAGGGCCCCGGCAGTGGCCGGCTTTCCGGATGGGTGGTGTGGGCAGCTGGGCAGGCTTTGGCAGCGCTCTGAGCCAGCAGGCCGCACTCCGCCCTGGTGCCCTCGAATGCCGGTCAGAAACGCTTCAGGCAGTAATGGCTGCCTGGCCTGACTGCGGGAGGACTTCCTCAGAGATACAGCATGTGCTCCTGCCATTTCTGTTGACTTTTCTTGGGCTCAGCCAAAGTGATCGCAGTGAGTGGTTGAAAGGCTTCTCCTTCTGAGGCACCTGTGGTGTGCAAGCGAGGGAATTTGGTCATTCAACCATCTTAACTTGCTACAAGTATTGAAAGTACTTGGCCTGCTGGGTGGAATAGAGGCACTAAGTACAGCACTTTATGCCTGCCTCCGTGTCTCTGCCTGGTTTTTCTGTTTGTTGCTTCTCTAGTGATGCTACTTTCGCCCCATATTGTCAGCACAGTATCTAAAAGTGCTATGTGAGCCTGTGTTGGGAAAAACTTCCTCTAGGTCTCATGGGAGTTCTGTGCCCTTGCTGTGGGGCCTGCATGGAAACACTGCCACTCACCTCTTACAGGTAAGGAGAGAGGCAGAGAGAGACGCACCCCGGACCCGATCCAGCAGGAGACAGCACTTGGGTTGCCTGTGTCTGGGGCACCATCATCCCAGCTCCCTGGGGAGTATTTAGAAATGCATGTAGCATCTGTGTGCTCCACTTCAGATGGGTGATGATTGCTCGTGTAGATACATTTAGGCTCTAGCTTTGAAATAAATGGTGAATAAGAAATGAAATGGTGTGTAGCGTGTGTGTGTAAATTAGTGAAAAGTAAGTGAATGTGTCTGTGGAGGTGCAAAGCAGCCAAGTCATTCTTCTGTCTTGTGTTTTTGCCTTGAAAATACTCTTCCTTGAAGACACCCAAAGCTGGCAGTCTGAGTTCTTTGTAGCATCTGGTTTAGAGACTATACAAAGCCAGTCTCTGTTGGAAAAAAAAAATTTAGAAATTTTTTGGCCAGGCTTCTCATTCTTTCCTAAGGTAGAGGGAATGATTAGACTGTGGAGGGAGACCACAGTGGTGGATGTGACATTGCTTCTCTTTGCAATATACATTGGCATTGGATAAGATAACTGCAACTTTGATGGTAAAATTAATTTCTAATTAAAACAAGAAAAAGTAAAATAGTTGTGACCTCTATCACCAGCATTTGACGATGTAATTTGTAGAGTAAAGGTACAGTGCAATGAGCACCAGGGAGGCTTTATGTGAAATGTGTTCCTGTCAAGGATCTAAACTAGCAGATTATTTAACAAAGCTTTCTTTATGTTGGTAGCATATTCTAGAGAATCATGATGTATGTCAGAGTTCTTGGCTGTTTCCCTCACTGCTGCATACTTAAGCAAAAGTGACTCAGTCTCTTCATGGGGAAGTGTTTAGTTTGTCTGTTGAATTAGCAGTATTACATTGTGTAATCAAAAGCAGTATCTTTCCATTTGTGTAGAGCTGCTATTCTGAAGTATAACTTGAGTGAATATAGTCATGTAGCATGTCAAGTAATTTAAGTCCCTTGTCACGAAGAGTAAGTATGGTCACAGTAAGGGCATTTTTGTTTTCATTTATAATGTCAGTTTTTTATAGTTGAGGGACATAGAGCATGGTTCTCTCCAGCACAAAACACAACTTGACCAAACAGATCAGTAGCAGGAATGTGTCTGTATGTGTGGGAATGTTGTAGCTCTAGAGAATAAATGACACTTAATCATCAAGGAATACGTGCTTGCAAGCACAGCCCGACACCACAAATAACTTTAGGCGGTTTAATAGAACTGCTTCTGAAGTATTTCCTTAAGGTGAATTCAGTTTTCAAAATATGGATTATACCAGTTATGAGGAGAGTAAATATGTAAGGGCACTGTTTCATCTCAGATATTGTATTTTTTCCAGGAGCCGGAATTCCTTTTACAATTTGTAGTAGAAGGAAAACTAAACAAATTAAAATCTAACAAATCAGAAGTTCACTAAAGAAACAGAGTAAATCTTTTCTTTGGTGATCAGAGTAATCTGGCTTTGTGTTGTCAGCATGTGTGCATGCCTGTGTGCCTGTTTTTTATGTAATATTGTAATGATATATTTTCAGTTGAGCACTGAGACTTCAGAAACTTAGATACCTACTAATTGTTGAAATGTTTAGATTATTGACAAATTATATAATTGACATATTTGATCATTTAATTCTTGTTCTACTTGAACCAAAATTAAAGGTACTGTTGATTACTGTATAATTTCTTTTGAAACACATGACTGTTTTTGTAATGGAGTATAAAGTAATTACAGACCAATTTCCTTAATAGTTTAAGGCTAAACAGTAGAACTCTGCCTTGGCTTAAAATGTCACATGCAAGTTTATAGGACAGTTCTGAAGAAACCTACTTTATTTTAGTGGTTGGCTCACCAGGTCTTATGGTCTGCCCCTTGAAAGTGTTCCAGGGTTCCTTCTTAGACAAACTGCAATATATTGGTCTACTGTGGATTTTCTTAGGAAATAGATACGAGGAAAAAAAATGGTGGACAGGGCATGGGGAGTTCTTTTTGATGGTAGTACTGATTATTGCAGTAAAACTGCAAGTGTTTTTAAAGCTGACATATGCAGCATTTGTACTTAATGCAAACAAACTGTAAGGAAAAAAGAAAAAATGTTGGAACACAAATAGTTTTGGCATTTAAGTGCCATTCCTGAGAATTAATTCTGTACCTGTGGGTCTAAGTGTTGATGTACTGAGTGAGGCCATTAGGGTTTCTCACCGAAATCACCTGTGCAGAAAATTAATCTGCATCTGATAGAATTATTTTTGTAATTTTCTTAAAATTTTTTTGCAAAAAAGTAAAAATGGGTTGTTTACCTTTAGTTTTGTAATTTCACGTGACACTTTAATACAGCAAAGTGTTTCCTTACACTGTCCTTGTAAGCAGTTTACTAATTCTGTTTTACATCACTGTAAAGCAATTGTACATGTGTTCAGTCAGAACCAGGCCAATAAACTTAGTAACTGAAGTTGGTAGGTCAAGCATTGGATGTTAAAAGCATCTTTAATTAAATGTCATACATGACATGTCATGGTGTCTTGTGTCATAAGTAGTTCAGAAGTTTTTGGTGCTTGTTTCATGATTTGAAGGACTCTGTTGTTCAAGGCAGTGCACTACCTGTATCTTACAAGTGTGGTGTTTAAGTTGCTTGTTCATACAGAGGATGGATCTTTACAAAGTATGTTATTTTTCTGTTTCCAGGGTTGCATGGCCTGTGTTCCTGTTTGGGGAATTTTACATGTCCAGTGCCTGGACATAGGGGCCAGATGTGAAGCTGCAGGGCAGCACTTTCAAATGGAACTGACTAATGGGGGTGGGAAGCATTTGCTGACAACATGAGCCATGGTGCAGGCATGGGCAATTAATGTGTTTTCAGGATGGCTCCTGTTCCAGCTTCAATTTTTCCTTTTTTAAGCAAAGACTAGTCTAAGGAGAAACTGTTATTGCAGATCTTAACTGCTGAATTTCACTGATGGATTGACTGGCAGTCAGAAAATGGACTTTAACAATGCCTGGTGCTGTGTGTGACCACTTCTGTTTAAACAGCTGGATTTGCTAGACAACAGCTTAAGAAGAAGCGTGCTCTTCTCTGAATACATATTTATGAGAGAGACAGAGAGGGCAAGGCAGAAGCTGAGTAAACTTTCTCACTTAGACAGCTGATGTTAATTGTGTCCTGCTCTCAGCTGCACAGCCCCAATGACAGTTTATAGCAGGGCCATCCAATCAGCGTGTTCAAGCAAGACCCAGCCTGTGCCATGACTCCATCCGCTCCCACTCTCCAGAAGATTTTTGTGGTTTGATTGCTATCTGGGCACTAATAAACAGCTGTAACCTGATCTGTTCCCCACTTGTTAGGCAGCTTTTGTTGACGGAGCTGCTTCATGCATGGCAATGATGTCATTTACAAACAGTTGATTTTAGTTGTTTTCTTATCTGGAAACTAAGGAATGTGTCTCATTGTTGCTTTACTACTGAATAACTGATTCATTAAACAGGGTCTCATCCAAGTCTGCTGAAACTGATGGAAAAACTCTTGACTACTGCTGCTTGTATCTGGTTTTGTTCAGCTATCAAAACAAGGAAATCTTGCATTAGAGTGACTGTGGACCTGAGCACCAGCCAGTGGTGCACCCAGGACTGACATGGGTGATTGATGAGTGCACATATAGGCCTTAATGAGCTCTTGTTGACTGTATTTGATACTTATAAATGAAAAGAAAGTAAATGAAAAGCTGAGACAGAATCAGCTTTTAAATGTTTTCTGAAATCAGTTGTGTATTAATATTGAGAGTAATGGCTAATCTTTTTCTGAAAGTGTGTATATGTACATATGCATATACAGAAAAATAGATGTCGTCTGTGAATGGTGGATTTTTTTTTAAACTGGCTGTATTCAACAGTTGATCATTTTCATTATAAACATTTTAGACTCTGTATCTACATGACATCAGAAATGATGTGATAAGACAGGCAGTAAGCAGCAGCTCAGCAGGCTTGCCATTTGAGGCAGTATGCGTGGAAGAGAGGAATGCCTGTTCACATTCCTATGGCCTGTGAGTTAAAGCATGAGAGAATTTCTTTGCATAAGAAATCTTCAGTATTTTCATAAAAAACCCCTTTAGATTCTGAAATGCACAGTTGCTACAGCACTGTTCACCTCTTCCTAAATGGATTTAGATTGCAGGTGGCATTTAATGATAATAGGACTCTTGAACAATGAGTCAGTTTCTAAGTCTTGGAGAACTTCAGTTTGGACTCAGTTGGTAGAAAGCAAAACCAAAATTTTTTAGTGTCCTGTCTAGGGGCTGTCAGTTGGCATATGCTAATCTAGCATAAATGCTATTTTATGAGGAAAAATTCAGAGCAGCTATTGCTTAATACAAGCACGCATTTCTGCTAAGTCAGCTTCTTTGTTCTCGTTAAAACACATGAGAGGAGGGAGAACACTGTAACAGGCAACATTTTCTGTGACTAGGGAAGTTGCAACAGTACCAGCTATTCACAAGTAACTGAAACTGGCAATTTATACATTGTATATTTCTTTCCCTAGACAGCTTCTGAAAGCTTCCTGCCATAACTAGTTCTACTCCCTGACTTGGGATGGTTGGGAATTTTGATACCAATAGGTATTGCTCTGTAACTTTAGCAAGGTCTACAAATAACCTGGAGGAGCATAGGAATGATTGTACACAGACAGGCCATGCATTGAGTGATCCCTGATAACTATAAATGCCGGCTGTGGCCATAAACTGTTTCCAACAGTTTAAAGGCAGTAGTATTTCTTATTCTGCAGGTTGAGCTATTTTCGGATCAGGTGGTAGCAGAGGTGATACCTGCGTACCTGCATTAGTTCTGCAATAACTATGCTTATACCATCAAAAGACAGACTTCTCTTTACTTTGGTTTAATTTGTCTGGTTTAAAGTTGAGAAAGTACAAGTGTGCTAATAGCTAGTGAAGAAGGATCGTACTTTTTTGGAAATTACATAAATAATGTTTGTGCTGCTCTTTGTATTTTGCAAAGACATGTATGTATTGAGGTGCAGTGATTAACAGGAGGTTTGTGATACAGAGGAAAACTGACCCAACTTTCAGAAGAGGTCTGCACAGGAAGGTTCGCTTCTTCAAAATCTTGTCTCTAAGATTGGTTTGAAGCACTGGTTCTTAGAAATCCATCTTTTCCATGCAAGAACATATATTGGTATAGGAAATCAGTATGTACTATGTGTTTGGCAACCAATGACTGTTCTTAACTTGCTGTTAATTCCGATTTCATCTTTTATTTTAAATCTTAATACTTTCCAATCTTTCATGAGTTTTTGAACAATGTTTTGTCTCCCTTCCAAGGATATTTTTTAACAGCAATCCTAGCCTGTCTCTTTGGGAAGTGGTAAACTGGTATGAGTGCAGGCACACAGCAAATTGTTCAGTGTGGAACAGAAGTTGGCTGTAGAGTATGAAGATCAGATTAAAAAACCCTTAGAACTTTCAAATATGAAGTAATGTTCTTTATGCACCAGTCATCTTTCCCCCTCTTGGAGTGCAATGCATATTTATTTCCTGAGAAGATTGTCATATTTGCTATTCCAGCATATTGTTGTGTTTCTAAAGAATTTCAGGGGAAAATAAACAGCTGTCAGATGGTTCGATCATCTCCCTCTTTATGCCAAAAATTTTATTTGACAAGAAATTCTTCTGTTGGCTTATTACATTCTTTGACCATATGTATGTCATATAAACTGGCACTGGGTAGATACATGTGTTTAAACTTTGTGTTCTTCAGTTGCGTACTTAAGATCTTTGCTTGCTGCTGGATTGTATTAACCAAGTATATGTGCGTAGGTATAACTTCCAGTCATGGTCCCATTGCATATGATGGGTTTCTCCTGCCTCCAGCTGTTTGACATCTTTTCAGAGTATGTGGGTTTTCAAAAGCTTTATTTGACATAGAATCTTAAATTTAAGCTATAGCTCCTATTTATGGGGGGTGGGGTGGGGGGTGGGGAAGTCAATCTTGCATTTGGAGGAATCTAATGTTACCTTCTTGAGTGGAAGACTATGTTGCGCTAAAAATCTGGATTATTGAAAATGCTCTTTGATATTTCAACTTTTTAGCTGGCATAACAATTCTTTGGGTTTTGAACATACAGTATGAGCCCACATAAACAGGGAAGGGAAGTTACTGCTGGCACCATCTGTTACTCTTCAGCTATCTGCAACCTTCAACAAGGCTCAGAAGCATATGAGAGAATTGGATTTAGTAAAGTCATCAAATGTGTGGGAGGAGAATTGGTTATCATGACTGTATTGACTCCATACAATATTGTGTAGTCCAGTGATCCATTTCAGTTTTTTGAATGCTTTTTTTACTGTTGTGGGCTTAAACCTTATGCTGCCTTCTCTTTAAAAGCTCTTTCAGAGTCTTGCAATTAATTGGGAACTCACTGTTATGTTGTTCAGTTTTATGGCGGAAACAGAAATTGAGCCTATAAATATTTTCCAACAAGCTTTATATCGGCAGGTTGGCTTTTTTTTTATTAAATCTCAGTAAGTTTTGTCTTGTTCAGAAGATATTGTAGAGTATTGTACATTTTCCAGGTTATTTTCCAGAAATATAACTCATCTGTTAGAGAAATCCCAGGATGTTAGTTGTATAGCGACACTGTATTCCTAAATAGTGTTTAAAGTTTTATTCTTCCAAAATTTACCAGTTCTATTATGAAGTTATGAGAATCTAGATCTTGAATCCCAGTTATGGATCATGCCTTCACATACTGTGAGCTGACTTGCACACAGCTCAACTTGCACTATTATCCTTTCATTTGAGAACTCAAACATGTTGTACTTGATATGCTTATCAGGGCAATGATATTAAGATGGCATGTTCTCCAAACAGGGCTGGTGACATGCTGGAAAGCACCCACCAGGAGCTTCTGGTGTGCCAGAAGCTGAAGGGCAAAGCTGAGGACTGATTTCTCCTCCCGGTGCAAAAGTATTCCCCTTTTAGGGGAGCAGAGTGGATGGGAAGGTCAAGGAAACTGCTAATTTACTTTTTGTTTCTAACTCAGACTACTGTAAAAGTCTCAGAACATGGATTTTGTTGATGGGGTATGTGCTTTAGGTGAGGCGTATAAGGAAGGAAAAATAGAACTTGTTGAGGACAATTCCCCTAGTTCAACTTCTCATTACTGGCTGAGTACAGAAGCTGGAAGGGAAAGTGGCGTGGTCAAGTCAGGACTCATAAATGATGATTATGCATGGTGTAGATTGCCTGTTTGTTTCCAAGGCTAATACTGAATTTCAATACTGAAAACTTTATTCCAAACCCAAACAAACTTTCCCCCTGCTATTTATTTTTGTTTTAAACATTTAACCTCTGGAAACAAGAAATAATAGTGGAAATGCAATCAGAAGTCTTGCAGTTAGTTGGGGCTGTTTACTGTCATTCTGACAGCTACTTCCCAGTTCAGCTTCCTTTTGAACATTCCTCATTACTGTACACTTTCAGTTGTATTGTGCTTTAGTGTGTGTCTCAATGATAAAGAAGCGTGCTTCCATGCGGTGTAAAGGCAAGGTAAATCCTCTTTGTGGGTTTGTTGTATTTTTTCTGGTTTTGTTTTTGTTGTGCTTGTGGGAAACTGTATACTGTTGGTCTCCCATGTGTCCAGAGGTGCAGGAGACATAACAATAGGCACAATTACATAGCTTAATTGATGGGCATGCATCCATGTGCCTCCTCCAGGTATCCATCTCATCCATATTCTTTTCCAGGTAATCTGTCCAGCCTGTGCCTTAGATTAAGGTCATGCAGATCACTGCCAAGGTTATTACTTTACCTTTAACAGTCTGCATTTTTTTTATTCTGTTTTTTTTTAAATGCACAGAGTTATTCTTGGGAGCTGAAAGTATAAGCTTTTTCCATGATCTCTAGCAAGAGTTTGCTTTCTGGAAACCTTTGGTGAATTATTTTGCAATTGTACATCTCTTTGCTCATTGACTGGACAGATTAATACACAGTTGTTACTCTGAGCAGTTCTGAGTGGGATGTAATCTGCAAACAAGAAAGGAGGCTGTGTTTTATGTAGACACTAGAATATGGATAAAACCATATTCCCAGTACCAAACATCCTTTGTTTACCACTGCAAGATACTACTTCTAGAGAGATATATTTTAATGGTATAATGTGGTACCTTGCACAGATGTCCTTTGATCTTACAGCTTATTCCTACTCCGGCAAAATCCATGGCCTTGAATCCAAGGACTAAATGTCAGCTCCTGTGTGGCTATGAGCAATATCCTCATTTTTGGCTGCTCTGAAGCTACTGTACTAGTGCCCACAGCCCCTGGTAGAAATTATGTAGTGATCTCTGTCAGTGTTCATTCAAGATAAATAAGAACCATGTGGGTGTGTGAGGAATGACTGCGCTGCTTTGCGTACTTTGCCAAGGTACAAGGAGAGAGGTCACTTAAAGCAGTCCTGCCGTGACAGTCCCTAACTGAGACTTTGCCAGGCAATTCACTGAAGACAAAGACTCTGGTTTACAGTTCTTATTTCTGGAAATAAATATTTATGGTGTAGTCAGATCCCTGATGGTAGTAACACAAAAGATTGAGTAGAAGAGTGAGATGTTTTGGTAAACCTTCATTGGCTTTCGTAATATGTTGCATGTGCTCTATATGCAGTGCTGTCTTTCACGACTTGAGTGCTAAAGGATTTCCTATTTTGCATGCAAAAATTAGTTCTATTTGTCACTGGATATACTTTTCTTGGCCAAATGCATGCTCTCTGAGGCTTGTTCTCAAAACATAACAGCTGTTTTGTGAATGTAACTATCTGAAAGCTATTTGGTGTAATTGCACTGTAGGAACTTCAGCACCCTCATACCTGGCATGAAACTCTTCAGATTTTTTTTTTTTTTTCCCCCATGTCTTCCTGTTGAACTTCAGTATAGGGTTTGCATTTCCTTTTTACACAAACTGACTTTAATTGTGGAAATAAATGCCAAGCTTGGTAATCCCCTCCAGTGACTGCCAAGATGCCTCAGGCATGCTGGGGGAGCCCAGCCTGACCCAGCAGCCCATACCCTCAGCAGCAGCATCTCAGTACCCCACAAGTGTGGAGGGCTGTGACTGCCTGCTGTGTTCTTGGTTTCATATATGTTGGCATTTTGAGGATGCTGTTACTGTTTGTTGGAAAATATTACAGAGTGTGTGTGTTCCCTTGTGAGTGGGGTAGACTTAAACTGGGTAGCTCAAGTCTGTATGTAAGACCACAGGGCAGAGCTCCCTAGGGTAGACACTTGGGTGGAGGGCAGGGCTGGGGTTTGTGCCAAAGTGGATGGTGAAGCAGGAACAGTGTCTAGCTGCAGCTAGAATTCATGGTGGGATTTTTGCAAAGACAGAATTTTGTGGCTCTCTGGCTGGGGAATACCAGGCCACAGTGGTAACTTGGGGTCTCAGTAATTGCAGGCAGCTTTCCACTGCTACGCCTAGGTCTTCATTGAACAGCTGGAGCCAGCACAGTGATGCTGCTGGGGACTCTGGGCCAGTCACTCAACCTCTTGTGCGACTTTTGTGTGTGAATCAGCCTGCGGTAAGGGCTCTGGTGCTGCACTGAACCTTTGCACTGGCAGGGCTCTTCCTGGGAGCAAACCTGCGCTGCACAGCAGGGACACTGGGTGGCTGCAGCTAAAACAGATGTAGCTGAGCCCATCCTGAAATGAAAATGGAACTTGGATAAACTTACTCCCCTGGGATTTGTGTTGCTTGCATGTTGACAATCCCGTGACTTCATGGAAGTCACTTTAGATTTGTGTTACTAGATGCAAATGGGACAGATGTTCTAAGAGGCGGTTGTACCTAAACGTAGCAAACAAGGAATAGATTTTTCAAAGTGAATGAAGTTAAGAGGTTAAAAAGAAATGAGCTGAAGTACTTGGTGGTCAGAAGCATTTTCTTCACTTTCTTCTACTGGAAGAAACAAATACATCCCATGCTACACTCAGTAGAACTCTGCCAGTGAAACTGGTGCAAGTTGTCACCTACATATAAAGTCACAGGAGTCTACAGGAGTTGCATTAATATTTTTTGTAATGTCTTGCTGGCTGGAAGAGAGGCTACTACTTTTCTCATGTGGCTAATAATACCCTTTATAACGTGCCAAGATAACGGTCGTTTAATGCAGTTTGTGTTGCCTGTCCATACACACTGTAGACAGAATAAAAGCATGTTTCTCTGCTCTTTGATCAGACACAGATTACTTGGAGAGAAAAAAAAAAAACCTGAAACAAACAAACCCAAACAACCAACACGTACTGCACCCCCCTGCTAAAAAACTCCCACAAAGTCTATAAAGAAACTAATTCTAAAGGAACTCTAAATGCTATGATTACAGTTCTGCTGCACTTAAAAATTACTTAAGTACCATGTGCACCTAAAATTCTGTGGTGCAGCAACAACATGGAAATAAAGGCTTTTAAACCTCTTCGTTTGTAATTTGAAAAAAATAGCTATTGGCAAGCATGCTAAAAAACCCCAAACATTCCCAATGTGAAGAATACCTTTGTAAAAATAGCTTCCCGTTGTTCTGTGACTGTTTGCAAACCTGAATCAGTCAGCCTGCTTAAGTTGCTTTGTTGGCTGTGTGCATTGTACAAGTTCTGTTGCAGCCTCATGCCAATATAAACCGCATTATTTGTCTGCTCAAATTTCTCCTTTTTATATAGCTCAGGTTGAAATCACTTATGATTTGGCACATCATTTTATTTCCTCCTATTCCACAAAACTCAAGTAAGATACCAGGCTCCATAGTGAATCTTGAAATACATGAACAACAAGCAGGTGGAATTACTGTGGGTTCCATTAAAAAGAGAGTAACAATATCCCATGAAGAGCAGTAGATTATTTTTTGCTTGCCAAACTGTACTTGTATGTTGACAGTATTTTCTTTCACTTGGTGACTGGAGGAATCTGATGCAGCCCACATCTTGTCATTCACATTAAGTTGTTAAGTACAGATACTTTTTTTTAAAATCCCTGCTGTTAGCATTCCTCAGGAAGGTGTAGGTGTGAAATATGTCTACCTCAAACCAAATTCCATGGTTATAGTCAGTGCTTGACTGGTCAACTAGGAAACTTTCAATAATGGGTTCACTTGGCTTGGTGATGCAGTCTGGTATGATCAGATTTTTCCGCTTCCCTCTAATTTGAAAATGCAGTGCACGAACAAAAAATTAATCATAACTTAGTCTGTTCCATAGAGAAAAATCCTATAATCTGCCTTCAGTTCTGTTTTAGTCATAGTGTAAGATACCACATTCTTTCTTTATTCTGTGGTGACTCCTGTAGAATTACTTTAGATTGCATGACCTTTAGAATGAACAAGTTTGAAGGTATTGAGCTGTTATTGCTGTGTTTATGTCTGTCTATGAGTCAGTGTGTCTGTGAACGGGTTGTACTGCAGTCCTCTGTGGAGGTCCTCTGGCCATTTGTACTCATGGGATTTTCTTCTGATTCTTGCCTACAAAAGACTGCTAGCGCTTAACTAGGAGAAAGATGGAGCAACTAATCTTACAAAACTGTCTTCCCAAAACTTTTGGGTGTTCAGTTGATTGAAACATTTCAGGTATTTCAAGTTTCTGCTTTGCTCTGTATTGTATTGTAGGAGTGTCAGTCTTGTTCAGTAGAGCTGGGAGTTAAAATCTTCACCAGGACTGTTGAGGGAACGGACCCTCCCTCCCCACCCCGCCAAAAAAAAAAAAAAAATTGTGCCTGGTGGGGAGGGCAGGTAGAGATGGTGGCTGTAGTTGAAGAACTTGGGCAGTGTCAGATAAAAACTGTAGGAGCCCTGCTGATGGTACAGAAGATTTGTGGAGTAGGTGCTGGGCACATGGTACTGTCACTGCTTAAAGGTTATGTGAGTTCAAGGAGTGACTAAGTAAGAGCAAGGTCATGGGGGTAGACCAAGTGTTTCAGAATATATGGAAACCCCATCCAGGTCAGGAAAACCTGTAAACTGAGACTAGTAGAAAAAGCAGAGAAGGCATCATACATACTTGTCTTATCCTTGCTCTTCCTCATGTACACTGTTACAGCTGCTGTTGAGGATGGACTAGCCAGACCACTCTGACCCTGGTGGGAGTGCTCTTGGAAGTGACCTGTTGACTAGGGCTGAATCTAAGTGGAAACGGTATCACTGGCTCCCGAGACTAGTCTCCATAGTTGGCCTGCTGTGACTACTTGAGACAGAATTGAATTTCCTTAGAAAAAGTGTGGTTTATGTTGCTCTGCAAACTATGTCTGTGCTCTTACAGGTACTATTAAGCAGAGCTACGCTTGAAGAGCCCTGGTATTAGGCTGTAGAGCATCACATGAGTAACTTGCAAGGTGCACTTCTCCAAAGTGGGAAGCAGACCATCATATTTTGTGTTAATTTTGTCAAATAAAACAAAATGGTAAGTGGTGATAAATTTGAATACACTCAGGGATAACATCTCTGGTGTCTGATGGCTGCTAAGTCTGTGGTGGTGGACAGAGCTGAAGGGTTAATAATGTTTTTCACAGCAGCCACTTCTAGCACATGTTACTGTGCTGGTGAAGATAAACCCAGATGATGTTCTTTGGGCAAGTGAAACAACAACAGGCACTGTGAAAGGCTCACTAGACGTGATAAATTTTACTTTCTTGTAAGGATTGATCTCATGAGCTCTGTTTAGAGGACAGCTGTTGTTTGAACTCAGACCAAATGGGGAACTGCAGTGTGCTCTGGGATCCAGGCTGGTCTGATTAAATACTTGATGTTGGATAGGGGTACTGTCTTTCTCATAGCTTTGAATTATGGACCTTGATTTTGCAGTGTATTGCATAGGGTGCTGAATGTTATTCAATAGTTTAATCTGGAAGCTGTTCAGTGGGAAATCATGGCCTCATCTGAACTATATTAAAAGCTCAGGGATATGAAAAAAAACCCCCACGTGGTTGCACAGTCATTTGCCTGCATGCAGCAAGAGGGCAAAACTAGCACTGCTATAATTTACAGAGGCTCTGAATAAAAACTCCAAACCCTGGCTCTTTTGTCTCTGCTCAAACATTTAAAAGCACTAAATGCTGCCTGTTGGGGGACTGGTTTCCATGGTTGCTTTTTTGCCCTGTTTTCATGAAGAAAGTGAACCACTTGCTTTCAGGGGAGTTAGTGAGGTTGGATGAAGTTCTATGGTACCATTCATTCCTGTGATAAGAGGTCACAGGATTATTTCAGACCAAAAAGTAGTAAGTTATTTTTGTTTTGAAGACTCCTTCCTGTCTAGTAGTCATACGAGCTTTGTTTTCACATCTTGAGCTAGTTGTTTACAGAGTAGATAGATTTCTTTACTTCCCCTTCCTGAGGATAATTTTAAATACAGAATCCTTGTCCATAGCAATGGTTGTTTGATAATGTCTCTCACCTATAATATGACAGTATATTTGCCTTTGAGTGAGATGCAGGCAAGTTATAAAACGCCTTGCTTGATCCAGTGCTGTTCAGTGCATTTTTCTGTTACAGACTGTGTCCTGAAAACATATTAATACACATTTCTTCTTTTTCTCCCTCAGATAAACTACTAGTTTTTACTGTAGCAACTAAAGAAACCGATGGCTTTCACCGTTTTATACAAACTGCAAAGCACTTCAACTACACAGTAAAGGTATTGTGTGTTTCCATACCAAATATTTATACTACACAGCTTTTTAAGACTGAAATAGTGCAGTTGCATTAGCTTCCTTGCATGATGGGGCAAAGTAAAACAGTTACAGAGCTCAGGGGCAGCTGAGGCACTTGCATGTGGCCCTGCTGCTGCCCCTGTTGCTTAACTGCTGGTCCCCCTCTGAACAACCACAGGAGGGTGCTTCTTCCACTGCCTTAGGAACTGGTTTATAGATTAGTAGCTACTGTGAAAAGCATTCTCAGTCACTTAAAGGTTCTGTCATGCTTTATCATATAGCCTTGCTTTTCAGTGTTGCTGATGTTGTTTGTGTGAATACTTCTGGAAGCTGCACTGCACTGTGCAGGGCTCTGCATGTCTTCTCCTTCCTTAAACAAGGCTGGATCCCTCCTGTGGGGAAGAGGAGAGGGTCACAACTGAAACTTTCAGTCTTTACCCGGAATCTGTAATTCTCCAAGAGTACAAAATGTTTCTATCGTTCCTGCCAGACTTTACTGCCTTGCTCCATGTCTCTGTATGTCACATACTGAGGTTGGCCTCTGCGTGACCTTGGGAAAAAGGGAGGGTACTAACCTTCTTCTAAATGTTACCCACAAATATGTTCTGCAAGGGAAAATCCAGGAATTCAGATGGTGTTATGAAATTTTTCTGCCTTACTCTACCACAGTGTCTATACCAGGGGCAGGCTGGATGCGGCCCCCCAGGGTCCTCAATCCGGTCCCTGGTATTTATAGACCCCCCCCCCCCCAGGGGTTGGGGGGGGAAAAACCAAGCAGTTGCAGATGACTGCCTGCCACTTCATCCGCACGTCGGCCCCATGGTTAAAAAGTTTGAGGACCCCTGGTCTATACTATAAATAGGAAATTATTTGGGTCTGTGAAGTTTGACACTTACCACTGAACTGGAAGACTGAGAGAACCTGTAGTATGATAATGTTGTACTAAAGCACTCAAAAAGCCTGAGCTCTGGATACATCTATTGGTTTTGCAAATTGATGTCCAAAACATCATACAATGTAGCGTTTTCTAGGTTCCAAAAACATTATATTCAAAACCCACAAAAAGTTTTAAGTCTTTTTTTCTTTTTTGGAAATGTAACTTTCTATAGTGCTTGGCTATGGAGGGGTTTTGTTTAGCTCTTTTTAGCAGCCAGCTGTATTTTGGGGAACCTATGCTTTCCTTGTACGAAAGTGTTCTGAAAGGATTTCAGAAAGACTGGCGCTTGCAATTTGTATTACTGATACCCTGATCCACCATGGTCTTTTATACTTTCTGTTCCTAAAGTGATTGTATTGACTTTTAAAGGTCTCATGCAGAATGTTTTCCCAATACAATTATTAACTTTTTTTTTTTCTCTGAAGTAGTTACATTTGAATAAATGGTGCTAGCAGGCAATTGCTCGTTTCTTATTTGGTTAAGAAATGTCTGTCTCATGTTTTTGCAGTGATGTCATTGTGCTGAATGCTGCTTCTGACATGGAAGATGTACAATGCTGGAAATGCTGGCTTGCTATGCTTTAATGTGTTGCTTCTGATTTAACATCTGTTTTCAATAAGAGTCTGCTTTAAAAAGTCTCTTGTTGTTGGGTACTAGCAAAAAGTGTTTTTTGTTTTTTTTTTTCCCAGGTACTTGGAAAAGGTGAAGAGTGGAAAGGTGGTGAGCTGCCTAACTCTATTGGTGGAGGGCAGAAAGTTCGTTTGCTGAAAGAAGCCATAGAAAGCTATGCTGATCAAGAGGACTTAGTTGTAATGTTTGTTGAATGGTGAGCAAACCTGGCTTGTTGCCTTTATGTTTTAGTCTGGGTAGGCATGCAAACGTGGCTGCTCTGATGTGCTGGAAGTTGCATGCCGCTTTTCCCCCCTCACTGTTTGAGAGACTTTACATCCATTTTTCTCCATTCATAAAAATAGTAGATTGCTCTTTGAGCAATCATTACTTTTTAAATAGATTTACAGATGTAAGAGGTGTTCATAGTTGTGCCTCAAGGGGGTGAAAAAATGTTGGGAGCTGATAGGCTTTTAGGCAAGCATTCATCCTCTCCCTGTTCAGCTGTGGTCAGAGCAGGACATGGCTGTGGGCTGGGAGTTTGGAATGGGATGGGGAGAGCAAAAGAGCTCCGGTAATAAAGTGGCCAGTAGGGACCAGGGCGTGATCTTGTTCCATGAAGTAACGGTGACATAGAGGAAGCTGGTAAATGGGTCCCTGAGGAAAGCACTTAACAGGAGGACTTCTTTTACATCTTAGAGAAGTGAAACAAGAGGCTTGATGCCAGATATACCCCTGGTGCCTGCGCTGTGTGATGGAAGGCTGGAGGGATATTGCTGCTACAGGTGCCAGATTATATAGCTCATAGCACAGCTATGCTTGAATATCTCACTGGAGGCCAGATAGGTTTCTCCCTGTCACAGAGAACAGGGAGCTCAAACATGTTCAAATCCCACTTTTTCTGTTGCTTTCCTCTTCCTCCCCCCACCCCTCTTTTGCTCCTGTGACAAGAGCATGATCAGAGCAGCTAAGAATCCAGCTCACAGCAGCCGCCTAACCTCTTCCATGCTGGCATCGGCCAGAATGGGATAACAGCTCTAAAAGAATTGCTGCAAGGAAGGTATGGGACCAAGTCTTGAGTCAGGGACGTGAAGCCCTGATTGCCGACAGGGAGCCTTGGGAGAGGTAGCGGAGTGCAAGCTTGGAAAAGTTTGTGTATGGATTCATGACGTTGTTACCAAGTCATGTTTGAATGCATGCTCCAGAATTTTTTTCAGCTTTTAATCTGTCATTTGCTTATTAAAATTTGACAGCTGAAGAATTTTAGGGAGCCTTTTGCAAGGTAGAGGTTCAGCAGGATTTGTACAGCAGACATCCTCACAAGAGGGAAAGTGGTCCGACAGTGTTATTTACTGAGAAGTTAATTTGTGGTTTTGCATAACGTAAGAGTTCAGGAAGGTTGGAATAGTGTATTAAACTGGTAGCAAATTTAAAGATGCTACTCGGTTTTCTGTTTCAATTTTACTGGCTGTGATGAGTAGAAGATGGAGCTAGAAAGCCAATGTCTAAATAATCTTAACCAATTTACAAAGAAGCATTTTAAGGGAAACTTACTAAGCTGAATATTTTGTTTGTACACTTAATTGATAGTAAAAGTAACATTGGGTTTGGGGGTACACATTCAATTTTTAATTTTTTTCTTATTGATCAGTTTAAGTAAAAAAAGTATCTTTCTAAATGTAAATATGTTACATTTGTTCATAGTGTTGTCCTATGGTCATGCAGTAACAAACTTTGAAAGATTAATTTGGGAGATTTTGTTCTTTACTAAATGCTCAGGTGAATCAGATGTTTCCCAAATGGTTGCTACTTACATTGAATTTCTTTGTTTTCAAACGTATTATCCTGCTTTACCACATTTTTCTCCCTGTATGGTAAAATATGCCTATTTATTATCAGATCTGGGTATAGCTCAGATTCCTCTCCCACATAATTTACTTTCTCAAGGGGCAGACTGTCTGCTGGCATGAATGAGAGAATACAGAGGACCATGTGTGTCAAAGTGTGGATACCTTAATCTTTGTTGTCATGAAAATCACAGAATTTAAGGCCTCCCAAGTTCTTGAGGTCCATAATCCCAAGTACATGTTGATTTAAAGCTGGTGGAACTGATTCCTGATAGGGGAAAAAAAATAGTTTGCTGATTCCAACATCATGTTTTAATTCTAAGGGGCTTTTTCATTTCCAGGAGTCCTGGTTTGCAGTTTAAATGTTGATCAATGTAGCGATAAGTTTGGAAAAGACAAATATAGTGAACTTCCTTTCTTTTTCAAATGTTTTTCATTATGCTCATTGTGAAGCATTTGGAATATTAATCTTGGGGGTGGGGAAAGGAAATGTCTGGTTTACTTACTGTAACTAGGCAAAGCATTTCTAGTGAACTGTTTACTTAAACTTAGCTTCTTGGGCTCTTTTTTTTTTTCTTAGCAGTTTTTTTATATGGCTCTCAATTCTGGAAATAGTTTGAACTGTGGACAGCTTGTGTCTAGGTGCAGATAGTGTATTTTAAACATCTGTGAACAGCTTATGTCTAGGTGCAGATAGTGTTCCATTTGCAGGCAAAGCATTTTGCTCTTTAATTTAGCATTGTTTTTTGCAAGAGCCAACTACTGGTTTACTTTGGACCACTTCAGATTGAACTGGCTAATGGCCAGTGTAGACTGGATAAAATGGTGGATGCTGTGACTGTTCATCCAGAACTCCCACAGCCATCTATTTGTATTGTGAAACACTTTTGAAACCTTTCAGGTTTTTGGTGTGTGTGTGTTTTTAAAACATCTGTTGAGAGGTAAGGGGTAATTACATTTTCTGCATATGTTGAAATGGTTGAGGTGCGATCCTGGTGGGGATACAGTGTAAATGAAAAAATGGCAGTGTGGCTGGACAGCCTAGTTAAATAAGATGAGATACCGGACCCGAATTGCAGGTTACTAGAAAGCCCTCTCCTGTTTGTATTTTGAGCTCTTAACCTGCAGTTCCAATAGTAACAAGTCCTTGTCACAAAAGCTATGGATGTAAAAATTGCTTGTTTGATTCTAGAGGACCTGAGCCACTGTTGCCATTTCCTTGTGTTTCTGGGAGCGTTGGGTGCATAGCTGGTATGCTTTGCTGCTGCAAAGGAGGAGGAGGGATGGGTGGATTCCAGCCCCAAGCATCTGCCATCTGGGAGCTTCAGGAAATAGGATTGGAGTTGTGGAAACTTTCTGGTTGTTTTTTTTCTTCCTTTTTTTTTTTTTCTTCCTTCTTGCTTTCTACTTAATTGGAAGGATTTATGAAGAATAAATAGAAGAGTATCTGAGCTTTTCCAGCTTGCCAAGGCAGCCTGCTTCTTCCTGGATATAGCCATGCTTTTTATGCCCTGTTAAATTTTGAAGTCCTATTTAAGTCATGTGCATCACCCATAACAGCAATATAAACTGGCAAGGATAGTCCTGGGACCCAGTTTGTGATTGGTGGTGTAGACCTGAGGTGAATCCCCTTTACAGTAAGCACTGAGTGCTGGATAGACTGAACACAATCTGACATAGCAGGTAAGCAAGGCAAATGATGGATTTATAGGTTTCAGTTTGACTCTAGGAGTTTTCCTGTTGCCTGGAGAGAAAAGCAGGAGCCTCATAAAGCAGCTGATGGGGAGACTGGCAGCAAGGGGCTGAAGGCTGGTAGAGGTCCTTCCCAGGAGGAGGTGTGATGGCAGTAAGTCATCTCTTGACAAAACACAGGTCCATGAAAATTAGTGGAAATGTAAGTCCATGCTGGATTCATACTCCTGCATAATATCCATTAGTGTATGAAGTTTACAGTAACTGGTGATGCAGTTTAGCAGCTCTGTACTGTGTGTTGTATTATAAATTGTTCTGTATTAAGTTAGCATATCCCTTTCATAAGCAGAGCCTGTGGCTAGCCCAGCCTGTTCCTCAACTTCAGCTTTCTTTTACAGAATGACAGTCCTTGGAAGCAATGTTCAGGGGTGTTTGGTTCCTTCCCGCAGCTGTAAGTCATTGCAGCGGCAGCACTAACCTGATCAAAGTGGAGAAGCACAGCCTGCCATAAGCTATTAAGTTAAAGCCTCAGACAAATCTCTGTTTTTGTCTGTCTTCAGCTTGTCTCCTGTTTCTTGCTTGTTCTTCATGCTCATTCTGGCTTTGAATTGGGCTACACCAACTGAATGGAAAAGGGAGGGAATTGTATTCCTGTATATTTGGGCAGAAACAGGCAGTTTCTGCAAAGCTGGGAAAGCTCCAAAATGTACAGTGTTTTTTTCATACATTCTTCTGCCAAAGTTACAGAAAAACAAAACAGTGAGAGTTTTCAGAAACCCACTTACTTTATATAGACTACATAACACACTTCCTCTCCAGGGTTCGTACTTTGCTCTGCAGTGGAAATATTCTCTTTTGCATTTGTAAGCCAGCTGTTACTCAGTTCTTCTAGGCCAATTGCATGAAATCCCCTTTGAAGAAGACTTTTTGAATAATTTCAGAACTGTAATAAAGAAGTACCAGAAGTCAGTAATGGCTGATCTGTTGGCCATGTTGCTGTGTAATACATTGCAATGCAAAAAGTTCTGTGTACTGCAGATGGGGGTTTTGCTGTCTTTCTTAGCACAGCTAAAAGACTTTGCAAGAAGAAAATCTTTGTCAAGATTAGAGTTTTTGATTTTTTTTGGTAGCTGTAACATTCCTTTATGTGTCAGAACTGATGATTTTCAGTTACCAAGGTAGATGTGCGGAATAAGAATATACCTGCATTCAGATGAGGAAGTTGTGCGGCTGAGATGCTGCCATTAAATACAAATATTCTGCTTCTTCAGCCAGAAACTAATCTATGACATTCCAGTGTTCCTGTGTCATGGTTTCATGCTGTGTAAAATGAACCTTGAAGTAGTTTGCACATTAATGCTATATGTAGAGATCTCAAGCACAAAGAAACGAACCTTATACTTTGCATAATAATATATAATTTTTTTTTAGGTTTTGTGTTGTTCTTTTGTTATTTTTGAGGCATTAATTTAGATGCAGTTTAACAACAAGAAGCCACTAAGCTTGTGATACTACATTCTTACAGGACCTTTGCCAAACCCGCACGTGTTTCTTCCTGTTTTGGGGCAGTGTTGACCTTTGGCTGTGGGTAACTGCTGTTTTTAAAGATGAGCATTCCGCCTTTAGGTCTTGTCCTCGGTAGGACTTGGGAGTCAAATCTCATGAACGTGTAAAGGCAGGTGAAGTTTTTCATAAATATATATTGTGAAGTTTGAAGCCCTCTGAAGTCTTCACCACACTAAAGAGGTTGAAGGAGAGATCTTGCGTTGTCAGGCTGCAACACAGTTTAAGTTTATGGGTAATTAGACTTTATTGAGAAATATCTAAGTACATTCTTGATAAGACTATTCAGAAGGAAGTCAATGCTGTTGTGTTTTAGAGCAAGAACATCTAGAGTTTCCCAGTGAGTTGCCTAAATCACCTTTCAGTCCTAGTCTATTTCATCGGCTGTTTTGACTTTTTGTTGTTTTTTTCTTAAACACATAAACAGTTTTCTAAAGGGGAAAGTACTTTTTTTTTTTTTTTTAACTTAAGATACATGAAATGTAAAATCAATTTCAGGTAGACAAAATCTGGAGGAAAAATGTCTAAAATGTGGAAGGTTTTAAAAAAAAGTAAGTAGAAGGGGAAACTGTACTAGATAAATAGGATTGACTGAAATTTTTTTCTAGAAAGGTATAGGAGTTTTACATGGTGGAAAAACATGTTTTAATGAGTCCTTTTTCAGAATAAAAGGGCTGTCTGTATGATTTTTAAGACTTGAATAGTCCAACCACTTGTTGTTTTGAACACAAAGCATTAGAATTAAACTAATCTAGTGGGTATGTTTTCTTTATTCTCAGCTATGATGTTATCTTTGCGGGAGGTCCTGAAGAACTGGTAAAGAAATTTCAGGCAACTAATCATAAAGTGGTGTTTGCAGCAGATGGACTAATTTGGCCGGACAAAAGGCTAGCTGACAAGTACCCTGTTGTCCGGAGTGGAAAACGGTTCCTGAACTCAGGAGGTAAGTGTGATTCTGGGACACATTTAAACTCTTGAACTTGACCATGACTCACTTCTGTTATCTGTTTTATGTATTGGTATGTGGAACTGTTCCTGGATTCCCCAAGTATAAAATCAAGGACTGGATTTGCTGTTCACTACCTCCCCTCTCCCTCCCCAATTGAATAGCTCCTCTTTTGTGCTCAGGAATAGTTTTCTTGCCAACCAATATTATTTAAGTTTGAAATAACTTGTAAAAAGCAGGTAAATTAAGTAACAGCCTAGCAAGCAACTGTGCCTTGCAATGGAATGCTGTCCAGGGATGACCCAGTTGCACCGATGGTTTCTGAAGCAGATTCAACCTAGGGTATGACCCCAATCAAAGCAGTTATGTGCTATTTATAGGCACAGTTTAGCTGGGTCACAGAATTTCCTGACTTGGCTACTCTGTTCTTGGGGATCTCTGCATACAGTGTAGGTGTACAGGTAGCTCTGCCTGGCCCATGAGCATGGCTTGGGCAGTTCATTCAAAGAGAAGTGCTAGTTACTTCTGTTAATCTGTGACATGTTAATTCTGGAATCCTCCTTTAAATGCCAGCTTTGGTGGTAATTTTGCAGTTGGTTAATACGTGCTCTGACACTGATACTACTGTTTAACTGCTACAGAGCACAGTATGTCACTTCTAGGTACATGGTCTGGGTGACATGCAGATCTGGGAGTATCCTCATTCCTTTCCCTCACTACTTTACCTTGCCTGTCTGCCCTATCTTTTTTCTTTTTTTTTGTGTGTGTGTTTTTTTTTTTTTGTTTTGGCTTAAACATATATTGGTTTTGAGTTGAATTTTTTTTGTAGTTCTGGCAATAATAGATTCAGGCTTCTCTGCCAGCAAGAAGTGATTGATGAAAATGAAACTTTTTCCACAGATGGGCTTCTTGGGAACAGTAGTAGTCTAATCTCATGCACTGGAGGTCTCAGGACCATCCTGAAAAGATCTGTTTCGTATTTTTTCCCCCTTAATATAGCATTACTATAAAAATAACTCTTCAACTCTGAACTCTTGAAAACAGAACTGGTACGTATCACAGGAAGAAAGCTGGATTTTGAGCCAAGTTGTATGAATTTCATACTTTTCATTTGGCACCAAACAGTCAGAATGAAGTCCCTGACTGGTGGACAACATTGGCAGGGTAGTGCTTTTTATGGAAATAACTTAAGTGTTTGTTATATTGCAGGATTTATTGGTTATGCTCCATATATAAATCGTATTGTGCAGCAATGGAATCTGCAGGATAATGATGATGACCAGCTGTTTTACACAAAAATCTATGTTGACCCATTGGCAAGGGTAGGTAGCGACTGGCTTTCTCATTTCTTTCTGCTTGAAATAACATGCTGCTCCTTATAAAACATCAGGAGATAAAAATAAAAGGAATGCTGTCTTTTTATTCCTGAGTGCCATGTTGACAGTTACGTTTGTTCTCCAGAGGTTCCTACTGTCGGAGTGATGAACAGGCTTCCAAAGGGTCATGACTTGATATATTATTTCAGGCTGTCTGCAGATCCAGGCAGGTTGTACTTTGTTGTTAGAAATAACAGCTCTGAGGTATATGGTTGGACGCATTCATCTCAATGAAGGTCGCATGTACCTGGCAGTTTGATGGCTGGAGAATGTGGCATTTTTCCAGGGTGTCACTGAACTACTTGCTGATCCAGTGTTTTATATTTTGGCCCTTTGCCATCTCAGATACTTCCAGCAGCTGCCTCTGACTCTTCAGCTTTTTGTGCAGATGCATTCAATAAAGCTGCAATGTAAATTTTAGGTGAAGACTCTCTGTGCCCTAGCTTAACAAAGTTCTCTGCTGTGTAGCAGCGTTAGAGTGTGATAGATGTCAGAGGCATGGCCCTGGTGCTGGAAGAAAAGAGCTAAGGAAAGTTTACAATGTATTGGTGCAAAAAGAATTTGATATTGCAGAATTTTGAGGTTGATTTTGAGCATTTGTATGCTTAAGGAAGAAATTAAGTTTCTGAAATACATGTATGCTTTCCCTTAAGTTATGCCTGAAACATCAAGCATGTTTAGATACAGGTACAGATATAGAATATTTCAGTTGGAAAGAACCTACAGTGATCATCTAGTCAACTGCCTGACTAATATGGGGCTGACCAAAAGTTAAAGCATGTTATTAATGGCATTGTCCAAATGCCTCTTTTTTGGTGGGCATTTGATGGGCATGGGGCATCGGCCACCTCTTTAGGAAGCCTGTTCAAGTGTTTGACTGCTCTCTTGGCAAAGAAATGCTTCCTAATGCCCAGTCTAAACCTCCCCTGGCACAGCTTTGAACCATTCCCACATGTTCTGACACTGGATCCCAAGGAAGAGAGATGAGCATCTCCTCCTCTACTTCCCCTCAGAGAGCTGTAGAGAGCAATGAAGTTGACTCTCAGCCTCCTTTTCTCCAAACTAGATAAACCCAAAGTCCTTAGCTGCTCCTCACAGGACATTCCTTCCAGTGCTTAATGTTTGAATTGATTTTATGTAAGTCAGATGCTACACATGCAATTGAAAAGACAGAGTGTAGAGACATTAAAGCTGACTCTGCACCAAAGTCAGTAGTAATATAATTAGCTGTCTAAACAGATTGTCTTCTAGGCAAAAAATGTGTACCTCTGCACAGTGTGCTGCTGCACTGTGATTCAAAATACCTCCATGGTGCTTAACTTGGAATACTGTGATTCAAAATACCTCCATGGTGCTTAACTTGGAATACTGTACCATACATTGGCACTAATTCTCTGTATGGTACTGTCTAATGCTGTAGAATATATAACAAAACACTCTGGTTTGGTCATCCAAAATTATCTGCAGAAGGGGTTTTTAAGCGTGGTTTAGAGGTTATATGCTTTGATCAGCGTGTTGAAACTTGATAACATGGTACTTTAAATAAGGATCTAGGCAGGATTAGTAAATACAGTATTAGGAACATGTTTTAAAACCACTGGTGTTTTATATTCTGACATGATACTTAAATTTGGCTTTTGCATTTTTGAGACTGTGAAACACTGTATGTTTTGTTGCTTGGCCAAGACTTCTTGATTTTTTTTTTTTTTTTTTTTTTTTTTTTTTTAAGATAAGACACAGATTTTATTTGGCTTATACTGCCAAACCGTAGTCTCTTTGGAGAGTTATGACCTTTATCCTTCAAGTTTATCTGAAGTCTTTACACATATAAAACTGATTGCTATACAGGTGCATAACTCAGGAATATAAAATAATTAGCAATATAAAATTAAGGATTATATCCAACAGCCTGATAGGTAGCTTTGCTTGATACTTGCTGCCACTGCAGTATAACTGCAATGTTGCTCTAAAAACATTGGCTTTTAGAATGCCTCAACCTCTTTGGTACTTTTATTTCAGGAACGCATTAACATCACTTTGGACCACAAATGTACAATTTTCCAGACTCTAAATGGAGCTGTTGGTAAGTGTATGATTTGCACAATATGTGTTCTATTAGCTGTTATTAACGCTTTCTTTGCTTAACCATGAATAGCATTCCCTAAACGTATACTTTTTTAAAAGAAGTATTTGCATGTAAACCTGATTGTCAGATTAGTTACAAGTCTTTCGGGTTTAATATTGATTTTTCCCATTTATAAAATATTTGATTTCAAATAGACAAAAATAAGCTTCAATAAATGAAGCTAGCAATAAACACAAAGTTAAGAACCATTTTTCTATCTGCCTTTCACAAACCTAATTACAGGAGTAAGGTTGTAATTAAAATGCCTTTTTAGATGTTCTTAAGCAAATAGCTATACGTAATGAAGTGGAATGTGGAATAATGTAGAATTTCCTTTATTGAAATGTCATGAATTTAAATTGAGAAATGGCATCTGTGCAAACTGCCTTTCTTACCTTTAACCTCCAATTATGGAGCAATAATAGTCAGATCGTATCTGAAATAACTATGACTTTTTATATAAATAACATTTGCACAAAATTAGTTTTATGTTTAAAGCAGATATTGTTCAAATACTGAAGGCACCTGATGGCAAACTCTGAATTTTGATGTAACCTTATTTAGCATAAAGGGCTTAGGATTCAAGATCTAGTTGAAAAGATGGACAAAAGCTTCCAATTAAGTAACATGGACAACAATAGCAACAGCAAGGTATATTGTATCAGCAAGATCTTAAAGAGCTCTGAAATTTTAACTGTTATTTATAAACTGTTATTACTGCGCAATCTTTGTTGAATTGCAGATGAAGTGCTTTTGAAATTTGAAGAAGGAAAAGTAAGAGCAAGGAATTCAGTATACGACACATTACCAGTCACTATTCATGGAAATGGTCCAACTAAAGTGAGTGACAGTTCGGTTTTATTTTTTTTGCAGAGATGGCAATTTTAATAGAGGCAAAAACAATGGTGGAAGAGTCTGAAACAGTCATAGCACACCACCACTGCTCATTTTCAATTAATGTTAATAAGAATTACAGGGATAACCCCCCCATTCTAATAGCTCTCATGTTTTTCTGCTGTCACTGTAACTTGATATCGCTGCTGAAACAACTCATTCTGCTCCCACATTCACTGTAGCATGGGTTATTAGAAGCAAGTAAGCTTATGTTAATTTGTTCACTATCACAAAACAGTTATTGAAGTTAGTGAAGAATGTCTATCTGGTTATTAAATGGTAATCAGAAGAATAGGTTTTCAGGGTGAGAGAAATCTAAAGAGTGACAGTCTAGGGTACAAAACAATAACACATGTGATTCTACCACAGACCTTGGTGTGTGTTTGTATACACATATATAAGGAAAATAAGCAAAAAAAAAAAAAAGTATGTGTGTAAGTGTGTGTGTATATATATGAACATGCATGGTTGGCTTCTGTTGTCGCATCTTCAGTGTCACTGCTCACTGCCTGCAATATACCAATGGCTCATGAGCTCTGGGTTCGTGGTAGAGCACTGTCTGTCCTGTGAAATAGCTGTTTTGGCAGATTCTGTCCATGTATAAGGATTCAGTGGTCCAGCGGGCCTGGCACAGTTTCTCTGGGAGAAATGGCTACATCTGGTCATTTTTATGTTATATGGCAAAGAACTGTAAAGGTGTACCACTTCTTGCAGCTTCTGTTGGCTGAAGGATGGGGCATGGCCACTTTCTAAATTCTTCTGAATACATTTTCCTTAGTGTAGCTCCTTATTTTCAGAAAAATGCCTCCCAGGAGAATCAAAGTTTGAAACTCATTAATATCCCAATGACTGCTGCTGCTTAGTTTTTGTTCTGTATTTCATCTTTAGAATTAGTGAATATAATGATACCACTATCTGTTTGGTGTGTAACTACTCAGCAGTGGTGAAATAAGTGACCAATTTCTTCCATGTTACTAGTTATTTTTCCCTCAGTTAAATCCTCAAGTTGTCTATCATACTGGCTTTGCTGACACTTTGCCAATGAAAAGAAAGGTACTGTGTTTTACAGTTGGGCAAGCAGTTGAGGTTGGAGCTCCTTGTACTAATCCACGAGTTACGCTACATTAAACAAAAATCAATCTCTGCATGTAATGATGTAGTTTTAAAAACAGAGGAAACTCTTGCTAAATATCACTTTGTCAATGTGATTAGATTCTTCTGTTTTAAACATGGAATAGAATTAAGAGGACAGTAGCATAGCAGGATTGGAAAAAGTATTTACTAACTAGTGAAAAAACTAGCATGAAAGTAATCTCAGAATTAACTCCAAATAGTAAAAGTTCTTTGTTCATAAGAATCTTCAGGTTTGTATTTAATATTTAATCTCTTCAATTTGCAGATTAGTAAGTAGCATTGGTCAGAGACACTTTGAAATGGATACCAAATTATACTGACATGTACTTTTTTGTGTCCCTCAAGTGCAATGGCTTTTCGTGAAATATTAATTTTTGTAGACTTTATGGTACATCTCTGAAATTAAAGTCAAGCAATTATATTTAAAATCTGTCTAGAATGATTTTCAATATGCATAAACAAACACCCAGAATATCATAAAATCAAGACTGAGTATTGCACTGGAGTGTGTTTCCTATGCAAAATAATATTCTAGCCTTCCAGTTTTTTGAGGGCAGTAGAGCAGGAATGAATAGTGGACTTTCCCTGGCGTAAGAGATCCCTTTACCATTGCAAATGGCAGTAGAGAAGAGTGAAGTTCTGTGCAAACTTCCTGTGGAATCCAGGTGGACAGGGCAACCCAGGCAGCCCATCAAAAAGTATATGTTTTGCTCAGTACCAATTAAAAATGTGTTAAGAAGCCAGATGCTGCTTTAAAAAGTATACCCCTGGCTGGCTTCTGAATCTTGCCATGACTTGTCAAAAATACATCATCTGGGCGTTTGTCTTCTACATTTTCTGTGTGTGTTTCATATATTCACTCCTTCTGTTTTGTGTAAATTGTTGATGATTCTCAGACTTGGAAAAAGAATTAAACTATAATCTTTTCTTTTGGCTTGAAATCATGCCTAGTAGCTTTTGAGAGCTGAATGTTCTGTTGTCTGTGTTTTGAAAGTCATACAAGCATTTAGTTGGTGGTAGTTATATTTGCAACAAATTTTTGGCTTAGCTGAAGCAATAAATGTAGATGCTAGGAGAATATAACCTCTGTTTTGTAAATAAAAAGAAGAAAAAGCTTTTACCCAGATATTTTTGTATGCTGGGGTGTTTGCTTTTTTTTTTTTAAATCTTACATTAAAAAAAGGACAGTCAATAGCCTGTAGGTATTAGAATTCAGGCTTTCTCATTGAATCTCTATTTAAAAACTACAAAACGCTATTTGCAAGCACCTTTCACTAATCTGAATTGTTTGTTTATTTACCAGATTCACTTGAACTATTTGGGAAACTATATTCCTAATGCTTGGACACGGGAAACTGGTTGCAGTATTTGTGATTTAGACTTACTAGACTTGTCAACAGTAACGGTAAGAATACTTTTCACTAGAGCAAAATTATTTTGAATGCAGTTGGTAGGTTTATAGTGATTTCTGAGACAGTGGCTTTTGTATGCAATATTACATTTTGTAGACACCTCAGGACATTTTTTTTCTGGTATATGAAACTGCAAAGATGGAATTTTAATTTACTGGAAATATCAGTACTTTCAGAAATGTTTGTAGTCACGCATTTTAATATAGGTTTCCCCCATATTACTGAAGATGATTCCATCTCCAAAAGCCCTCTAGATCCTTACCTCTATTCACTGAGGGTGAATGAATGATTTTTGAATCATGCAAGATTCAAGCGAATAATGAAAATTTGGGGGGATGTAGAAAAGCTCTTTAGATATTTCAGATTTTTAACTGCAGGCCTACAAAAAACTTGATATGCACCAATTTAACAATTTGTTATGAGTAGAGGTTAACTGTAACACGATTAGTTACTGTTTTCTGAGAGATACTGAGAAACAGTCAAAACTACCTTGTAGAGCATGATACAGATATCTGTATTGTATATGTAAATGTCTTTCTGTAGAATAAATCTCATATAATTGAGATTTGGATATCAGTTCAGTCTTCAGAATTCTTGTAGGACAAACATACACGTACACATGACTCTGTGTGTGTGTTTCCAGTATTTGGGCTCCAAGCATGACGTCTTTAGTGTCTTTATGAATGTTTCAGCTTGCACTCAGTAAATTTTAGGCAAAGTAAATACTAAGATCTACCATGCTGAAATGTAAGGCTTGTACTTAAAGAACATTCTGATTATTGTTAATAGGCTGTTTCCAGCAGCTGTTTCATTTCTGTTCTGTATTGAAGATTGGCATTAGAACAGGTCTTAGAAGGTCATGTTAAAGATAACAATCCACTACTACTCTCATGCTATCTTTGCAATGAAAGAATAAAGTGAAAAATTTTCTGGACAATAAGTAGCTTATGGACTGGAATATAATCTAAAAAAGTTATTGCTGGAATTGTAATAACTTTCAGATTATTTTACATCTTTTATTTATTTTAATTTTGCTTTGAAGTTAGAACACTTGAATGATTGTTCTACTGAAATAGTGTTGGAAGTCCCAAGATACAGTTTACCTGAGGAAAAGTTGTTGTCTAAGTTTTTCCTAATGGTGGTGTTAATTATAATGTAGTTGGGAAGCAGTTAAATCTTAAAGCCAGTAATAGGGAGTAACTTGCAATGATTTACTGGATAGCTTCCTATAGCTTATGTACATCTACTTGGAATGTGTCTTCCTTACTGTAATTCATTCTTTGGACTTCATACCTCATTCACTCTGCCAGCAGAAATAACGAGACTTTTCCTTGGCCTCTGTAGAATGTTTACTTCAGGCATTTCTAAGCACAAGCAATATTTCATTTTCTGAACGCGCTTTCTGTTCAGGCCTGGCTGGTTGCTACTTAACAAGAAATCTTCAGTGAAAAGAAGAATACCAGCTCTGTGCCTCTAGTAGTTCTTCTCATATTGTTTTATTTAACTTTATGCATTGATACGCTCATCTTCTGAGGATTTTGCTTGTTCTCATAAGCAAGTAGAGGATAAGCTTTGTTGATACCAGCTATGTTTTGGGCTTTGAGTTCTTTTAGGTGAATTCTGACATGAATGGGTCCTTGACTTGATGAGCTTAGGTGTTGCAAATTCAATGTTTTGGGCTGGGCTTACCCACAGATCTTGCTTTTAGCAGTACAAAATGGATAAACTCCACTGTAGAACCAGGAGCTGAAATAATACTGCTTTCCATCATGGACATGGGGATATCTATCCTTCTGTGGAGGTCAGGGGTAGGTGCATGCAAGGCAGAGATGGGTGGAAGCATTGCCATAGGGTATGTAGGTTGGTCCGTGATGGATGAGCAGAAGAGCCCAAGGCATTAGCAAGGTCAGTGTGAGTAGGTGCTGGGAGCATGACCTGTGAAAAGCTGAGCTTCAGGGTTACCTGTGAAGGAGCTGAGAGCCATGTATGCAGAGTGTTTTGCTTTTAGTCCTTGTTGTCTTCACAGAAGCAGGACCTCCTGTGCTCTGATCACAGCTGAAGTGTGGAAGCACTCAGTAATTTCATTCTTCTGCTAATGTCAGCAGCATGTGCCACCCCCAAATTAGCTACCTGCCTGAGACAAAGTAGGGTGATGAAAAATAAGTTGAAGAACACACCCTGACTCAATAAGTGTAAATTTTTGCCACTTCTTAAGGGTTTTTTTGCTTAAACCTAAATTAAACTGGAAAACAGATTTAGTCTCTTAAATGAGCTACTTCCTAAATCCTGAAGCTTGTTACTGGTGTGGAGACTTCCTGCTGCAGGTGGAAAGAATGACCTTGCTCATCTTTTGGCTTCACTGGTGACTCTTGTGCAAGAGTTCCTGGACTTAGTGTGATTTTACTGGGACATTATCCTGTATTTCTTTCAAAAATTGTCATATGCTCAACTACTGCTTGTGAGAAAGTAAACTTTAAAAGGCAAATGTATGACCTTAGTGAAACTGAGAAAATTACATCCTGGTACTGACTGGATATTTCCAAAGTGTTTTTGCTGAGGCACAACTGGGAAGAACCAAAATTTCTGACTTGATCTACTCAAAATGCTGGTTATTAAAATTGTCCATTGTGACCTAGATTCAGATTATGCAGTGACAACTCCTTATAGTATGGTGAGCCAGGATCTAGATTGATGAGCTCTCTGCTTTGAGGAGATGTGGTGGGAGATGCATCAGAAATGGGAGACGCAGCAGAGTGTTCTGCTTTGAGGAGATACAGTTAGCAGGAATTTTTACTCTTGGTTCTTTAAACACTTATTTTTACCTCAGTCATCCTACACAGATCTTAGTGTAGAGCCAAGCAGTTCACACTTGAGTGTGCTGCAGGGCTGCAGGAGTGTCAGTAATTCCTTTTTGTCCCTATAACCCTTGCAGGTCCAGCTTGAACCTGCTTCTCTTTATCCTGGAGAGTAAGGGGAAAATGGCTCAGAATTAGAGAAACAGTCAAAATAGGTTAATGCAGCAGTTCTAGTATTGGTAGCACATGTGCTGGTGCAGCTTGGTAAGCCTGATGGCACACACAGTTTTCCTCATTGCTTGCAATCAGCAGCACCAATTACCATGACACCAGCCTTAGTGGAGTGGTTGCCAGAGAATCACAGCTGCATTTTTCAAGACATCTCTGTGTACTTGTCTTCATCAGTTTTCAAGTTATTAGGATGTCTGCATGAGTATGTATTAGGTTTGCAGATGAAATTGTGAATAGGAGGTAGTCAGGGTAAACACTGGTGCCTAATGTTTCCAATCTGGTGCATTTGCCAGTATGTTTCTGGATTTCTGATGTAGGCAGTGATGCAGTAAAATCTCAACATGCACTAATGGTTTATCCAGACACTTTTCAAGTGGGTGTTGGCTTGCTTAAGGAAAGCTAAATTGCAGCCTTTTATACTAGTGTAAGGTTTCTCTCCAAGCCTTGTAGTGGGTTAGACGTTTATACTAATTGTTTTGGAGGTGGAAATTTTTTGTTTAATAGTCTTATGTCTGTGTAGAAGTCGAGGCCTTTGAAGATTAAATTTCTGTCTTGCATAGTGTAATAATATATATTAGGAATACACAGAAGTGCTGTCTAGCTTTTTTTAGTAGTCATGGTCTCCCTCTCAAGCCCATACAAATCAGGAATTAATACCACTGTACAGAAAGATGTGAATTCACATTAAACCACAAATGCTTTATGTGAAAACACATAAAAATAAAAAATAATCAGATAAGTAAAATGTTTTGTGGTATTTATTCTTTAACTACTTCTAAAAAACCTAGTCTTCCTTACATTTTCTTGCAAATGTAACATATGTACATTACTTGCAAAAAAATGAAATTACAGTGTAGTTCTAGGTGTATTTTCTTAAATATTTTTTCAACATTTTAATAATACTTTTTTAAAAGTAAGAATTTTAAAAAAACATAATATGTTATTTTCTACTTCCTGTTTCTGCTACTGGAATTTGAAGAGTTTTCTAGCAATATTAAATCCATTATCTTTGCTTATTTAATGAAGTGAGTGTAAATAAAAAGGGGTCATAGCAGTTCTGAGCTAGTTGGTTTTGATTGTTTGAAGACTGTGTAGTCTTACTACAACATGACGTCAGTTGCTTTTTAGTATAATTAATCTTAGAAAGGAGGCAAATCTTATTGGTTGTGTCAAAATATCATTTTTTTTAGGAATATCCAAGAGTAAAAATTGGTGTTTTCATTGAACAACCCACTCCTTTCCTACCTAAATTTTTAGACAGACTGTTGACTCTGGACTACCCAAAGGAGGCACTCAGTATCTTCATTCATAATAATGTAAGTATGATGTTACTATAGTGCAAAGCTTCAGTTTTGGAAATTATGCTATGAATTAAAGTGTGTGAGAGAATATATGGATTCTATATATGTACATAGTTAACTGCATAGGAAGAGATAATCTTTCAGAATTCAGTATGCAGAAGTGGAAAAAATACACAAATGCAATGAAATAGCGTCAGTGCTTACTGAAGTCTTGAAAGAAGCTGCTTAGATTCTTTCTTTCACTAATAAAAAAATTGTATTTTAAAGTGTGGGCTTCTGGGGGAAGTACTGATAACAAAGTAGAGTAAGAATAGAATAGTTTCAGTTTGAAGGGACCTACAATGATAATCTAGGCCAACTGCCTCGCCACTTCAGGACTGACCAAAAGTTAGAGCATGTTATTAATAAACTACTATCCAATAGTTGACACTGGATTTGCTTTTCTTTCCATTGATACCCCACTGCGTTTATGTTTCTCTTGGTTCTCTTGCTCGGTGCCATGGGAAAGACATGTATATCAAAGTATATTTTGAATGGCACTACAGATGAATTGCTTTTTTGAATATTTTTGAGTGCTTTTTGCTAATTACCTAATGATCTGGTGTCACTGATACTTCAGCAGTGACTTCAGTATTGCTGTTTTCTTGAGTGAGGTGGCAGATGTGTGTAAGTCTTTGGGGGGGGGGGGGGGGGAACACAAAAAAAACCCCAAAACCAAAAAAAAAACAACCCACAAAACCCAGAAAAACCCAGCTGGGCTGGAAGAGAAACAGGAAGAAAAATATAATCTTGCCCTTTTTCACTTGGCGTGCAATACTGTTGATTTTGTAGCACAAAAAGTCTGAATAGAAGTGGAGTTTATCTTTAAAGTTTTCAGTGTGTTTTATTAAGGGGATGTTAAATGGGATATGCACATAGGAATCGTAGGCTATGCTAGGTTCTTTTGCTTCAACCAGAAGTCATATGGTATTTGAAATGAACATAAACTGAATAGCTTTTTTTTTTTGTCATAAAGGGGGGAAAAGCCTACCCAATACTTATTCTAATATCGGCCATAATATATAAAAGCTGTGAATGAGAACACTGGGTTGGAAGCATTGCTTGCAGCTGAGGTCTTTAAATTACAGGTAGGGTACTTAGAAATTAGACACAATCACTGTGACAGTGTTTTAAAGAAACAATGACTGCTGTGACTGTCCACCTGGGTACAGGTGGCAGCTCCCTTTCTAAAGCCATTCTGGAACAGCATAAAAAACTTGTGTGCCACTGAGGTTGTAGGATGGTTTTGAAGATCATAAAATATTGCATAAACATTCTGTGAACCTTGCATCATTGGTCTGGAAGTACAGATTTGGTTTATATTGCTGATGTGTTGGATTCTTTTGCTGAAATTTTGAACAGACAAGCTTAATTTTAATGACAGTTGTACTGGAATATTCTTAAAATGCTGTTTGCCATCTGTATGTTTAGGATAGAATACAATGTGTTCTTGGACTCTGTGTGTATGATTTCACAACAACTTGTACTTTTCACTAAAAACAATGTTAACATGATTACAGGAGGTTTACCATGAAAAGCACATCAAGAAATTCTGGGAAAAAGCCAAGAACATTATCAGAAGTATAAAAATTGTTGGACCTGAAGAAAATCTTAGTCAAGCAGAAGCCCGGAACATGGGAATGTAAATTCTAATTTATAAATCTGTTATAATGATGCATACACTAACATTTTTTCACCTTTTATGTATAGTATTTTGCATCTTAAACGCTAACAATTTTACATCGTAAGATACAAAAGCAGAAGTTTTTGGTATAACAACATCTAGATATGAACTGAGGTTTTTTTATAGTTTCTGTGTAATATAAAAAGCTGTTGGTCATAGTGAAAACATCTCTGGTTTGGACTACTGTGATAATCTGTCATCATGCCTTCTAATGAAGGCGTAGACAATAGACTACAAAGAAATAAGAGGTGTCAATTTTTTTTACATTATGGTTATCTCAAACACGGGTGTATGTTAAAACATGATGAGTATGAACTGTATAGTTTAAATATTTTTTATTTTGCAAAGAATGCTATTGAAATGGATGATACAACAAACTTTTTGTGCAGAAAATTATATGTAGTAGTAATTTAAAAAAATGTGAAAGCAGATGCAAATGTAAATTGAAGTTCTAATTGCAGTGTATCTTCTAAAAATGTTTGTTTCTTTTTTTTAATCCAAAACCTTTTCAAGCTAACATCAGAGTGTTTTTTCGAATAGAATTTCCTCTTGCACTGGATATACATTTAACAATTGCACTTCTCTTGTCTTAGTCACCTAGCCCTGGCACACCTGCCCCCAACTCCCTTTTTCTTTTTTTAAATGGTATTATATTCAAGTGAAAATATGGTTAAAGCTTGACCTGGCCATACAGGTGACAGAACTATATTTCTTCCTATGGTTCAAAGGACAGGAATATCCATTAGAAGTGTTCTAGTAGAAGTTCCTGCTTTCAGGAGGAAGAAAAAAGGACTTGCAAAGGCAACTGACTTTCTGATACTTGGTCCTGCTTGCTTTTTTTTTTTTTTTTTTTTTTCTTTTTTTGCCTTTTGTTCCTACTAGGGAATCCAGATCTTTAGTTTTTAAACCTGGCACTTGCTAGACCTAAATGTGACCTTTGGAGTATGCATACCATGTCAGACCTGCCTGTCAAGATGTCTCTTCAGTGGCTGCAGCACTGGCTACTACCACAGCATTGCTTGTGCCTCTCCCAGTATGTCCTGTCAGTCAGATTATGGAATTTTACACACCAGGATCTCACCAAGACATCGCTGTGGCTCTTGAGCAGGCTCTGTCCTCACATAATTCTTCCACTCTTTTCTCCCAAATCTTCCATGAGTGTCAGAGCAGAGAAATTAATTTTGAAAGGCCCTTTTCTTTTATATTCAGAGGCCAAGAGAATAGCATAGGCTGTTCATGGCATCAGCTGAAAGAATGAAGGTCCAGTCCTGAGTCTCTGTGATGTTCTTGGAAATTTGTGTGAATGGGGCTTTGTTGTGCTGAAGCCACTGAAAAACTGATATTTGGCTGAGGTCCAAGCCTTTCTATGAAACACTACAGCTGCCCAATGTTAGTGTAAACAGCCATTCACGTGTTTACAAATCATTCTTTATTTCCAGTAAACTTTAAACAAATGTATCACATTTGCAAACTTTTTGAAGTAGCATACACTACATGTAACTGAGGTAGAATTTCTGCAGTTGCCTTTTCCTCTTTGTTATATAGACACCATAAGGCAGAATCTTTAATGTAATAAATTTCTGTACTGTAACTAAATCTCATCTGAAGATCTTTAAACCTGTCATCTATTGACAGAACCTACTGACATATGTGACAGAGGTTTTGATATGGTATATGGTCTTTGCTTGATCTGTGGATAAAAATCAGTGATTTAAATGTATATTTGCAGAAAATAACTCAAAATTCTGTTATGTAAGGCAGAGAGATAATCATACATACTTGTGGTGAGTACCACTGGATACAGTACACTGTGGTGTGTTATCCATTGTCCAGATTGAATTTCACCCATGTTGCTCCTCCCTTGAAAAGCCTCCTTAATAAAGATTCTCTCTTAAAGAGATATGTACCATATAGAGAAAACGTGGAATGAGACCATGCCAAAATACTGAATCATCCTGAAAGTATGAGTGTTATTAGTAGGATCTTTCATGTGAGCAATATAGATACAACTTGACGTCCCCTTTCGATTTAACTGAAGCAAATTCAGTTCATTTGCTGCTTCCTTTGTACTTCTGCTCTGCTTGGCTGCCCTTATGAACATTGCCACTCCTCTGGCACAACTGCATTTTACTTTTCCTCAAAAAAAGTACCTTGGAAGTGCAGGTAGTTACCATAAAAAAAATATTTGCTTTCAACCCTTCAGCTGGCTTCCAACATAAATAACCTCATTTATTCCTAACTAATACTGCAATGGGAATAACTTGAAAAGAGTGATCCTTCAAACCTTTTTGATGATTTGATTTACAGAGATTGATATATTTGGTGGTCTTACTAATTTTCTCCTGCCTTCATCTGCATTGTTGACTGATAGTTTTGTTCCATCTGCCTTAAACACTTGCTTTCTCTCTTTTTCCAAATTAGCTGATTTTAGTGTCTCTCTGTTACTTTCCAGTAGATTTAGAATTAATTTTGTCTCCTCACTTGCACATTCCACACAAAATCTATTCATCTGAAGCAGCAAAACAGGCTTCGAATTATACAGAGATAGAGGGAACTTCAAGCATTGAAGTTCTGGTTTGTTTTCAGCAGAATACTTTCAAGTATATAACGCAGCTGGGTCAGTTTTCTCCTTACCTCTTTCTCTTCTTCCCTTTTTGGCTCAGTAAAAAGTGATGCTAAACCACAATGATGTTTTCAGTAAATGAGACTCTCTTATGACAAAATAGATATGAGAAAATAACATTTTTTTAAAAAAAAATTCACCCGTAGCCATGCAGCAAACCTCTGTCTAATTTTCTCATTTACGCAATAAAGAATAACTGAAGCATTTACTTTCTTGCTGCTTCTTGACTTGGAAAGCTCTCTTCTGTGCTTGTGAAAGTTGGATAGGTGTTGAAAAGGACCTAAAATTGTGCAGTCAGCAAAACCCTGTTACAATCCAACAAGATGGGCAAACATGAGTGCACAGCTTTCTGTATTGTGGGCTGAAACAATAAAAAGGGAGGAAAATAAAGAGGAGTTTAGCTGCATGTTGTCAAAGTCTGTTCTCTGCATGTACATCACTTGAAACCCTAAAATAGCATTTCCATGTCTTTTTTTATAGCCTTTGTCTACAAGGAATATATTAGAGTTCTTACAGCTGGTTCTTTTTTTCTTTAGGAAAAAGCTCATTAGTGGTTTCACCTTGTTTGGAGATGAGATTTCACCCAGCTGTTACATGATTCATTATAGCAGATAATGTAAAATAACAATATGAAATTTATTCAAGCAATAACAGAAACTGAGGAAACACAGGAATTTACCTCATTCACATCTCTGAGGTTTTATTTATAAAAGGCGGCTTTTCCACAATCTTTTTTCCCCAAATACTTACAGATTTTCAGGGTTTCTTTTTCTTTGAGGTTGTTTTTTTTCTTTTTATCCTCCCTCAAAAATGTTAGTAATAGAACTAGCTAGGACTTTTTTGTGAACTTTAAAAATACGATTTAACTCAACTTTGAGTAGGAACATGCACATTTTAATGAAAGTGTACATTGGAAGTTTTCAAAAGTTTCAGGAAGAATAGTAGATCAGAATTGGTTAGAGAGTTCACTGACCTCACTGTTGAATTTTGAGCTGAATTTGGAGTCTCCTATGTGTTTCTTGAGAAAGGATATTAAGCCCTTGTCTCTGAGCTCCCATTTGGCATTGATCAGCCGTGAGGTGGACTCCCTTTCAGTCCTTCAAGCAGGGCAAGTATCTTGGATATGGTTGAAGAAAGAGCAGGAATTAAACCTGTGCCTCCCAGATGTCAAGTGATATCTGGTGGAGACTTGGGTTTTCTGGAGTTGCTTCTTCTGAACACTTTGGCAGTTTTGGGTTTCAGGCTCAGATGGAAGTGGAACAGCTTGAAATTTGAGTGTTGCAGAAGAAAACCAGCTTTCCCACCCCTATCTGATATCAGTAGCTTCCAGGTGTGGTAACTGTGGTACCAATACTGAAGCCTGAGATGCAAAACTAAACATTAGTGCTTTATCTGTTTTGTGGCTGTGTTTGTTTGGTTTTAGTGATGATTGATAAGAGTTTATTTATACTGTTGTGGCTATCTGGAGTGATGCAAAATGTAACCCTAAATGGCAGCGAGTGTCACCCAGTGTTTCAGTGAGCGCTGCAGCCTTTTATCTGGGACACGTTTTCTTTCAGAGGTCTGTCAAATGCTGTAAGTGCTTTCCCTTTGGACTAACAGTCCACATTTGGATTTTTATTTACAAACTGTGAGTGGTATAAAAATGATAAATAGATTAATTGCAAATTCAAACTGTCTCAAAAAAAAACCAACAAACAAACCAGCAAACCCCACCCAAAATTTAAGTGACTCAATGGTAAAGAAATTGGGTAGACAATGTACCTTACTGCTAAAAGCAGCTAGCTCCTTGGAGCGTCTCAGTGGAAAGTTTGATGAAGAGCAGTGGCACTTTCCCTTTTGGATGAGGTCACTCTTCCAGATGGGCTTGTGGTTTGTAAGCAAAGTTAAACATTTCTCTGATTGCAAAATACTTTAAACTGATTTGCTGAGCTTCACTTAATGCTTCCAACAAAAAAATCTTGGCCTTCTACTAGATTTCTGTTAATTGCTACACTGAAATGGCTTTAAGTTATGTACAAAAATATAGCTTTCTTTTTAACATTTGCTCTTGGTTTATAAGCAGGTGGAGTGTAAAGCAAGTAGATTTTAGCCAAATCGGTTTAGCCATTGAATTTAAGTTAGGAAGTATATTACTGAACTTATGAGTATTGCTAGAAAGCACTTTTCACTTGTTCTTTGGTGCAACCTGGACATAGTAGTTTCACATACAATCTGGGATTCCTGCATCTGGAGAGGTTAGCATACACTGTGAGAAGGTAATATTTTAAAGCATGAGAATATGCAGGATTACTTTTATTTTCTTGAGAAAGCTACTTGGCAATATTGAAAGCCAATGAATTTCTTGAGAGAGTAGGCTTGCTTTGTAAGTTTTGACACAAACTTCTACAACTTTTTTTCTGTATATCTGAAGCCTGAAATGTTTTGTGGAGATGACCTTAAAGTGCAAGGGCAAAATTAATACTTCACATTTGACATGGTGACTTGAATCTGGGAATGCAAGGAAAATTATTATGCTTTAAATGTTAAGTTTTGCCATTTGGTGATGCAGTCTTCAATGCTGTTTAGAAATAGGGGGAAAATGAGTCAAAGTACAGTCAGCATACTAGCCTTGATTTTTGGTCTTTTTATATCTGTATATGCACATGTAATAAATATATAGAATATCAATACATATCTTTAATATTCTTGGTTTCAGAGGTTGAAGTTGAAGGCTTCATTGTAGGTGATTTGTACTACAGCTAAATAAGGCAGTAATGCCTTAAATAGTCTCAATAATTGAGAGTTCTCAGTAGATTACTGCATGACTGAGTGTGACTTAGACCAAAACGTTTAATTTAGCATTTTGTGTTTTGGATTACTATATGAATGAAGAACAGAAGGATTTTTAACACTAAACATGTTGTTTTAATAGTTTTATATATATATATATATATATAAAAATAGTTTTAATAGAATTCACTGACTCTGCATTTAAAGTTGGGAGGTGAGTGTGAGGGGAAAAAAGGCAAAAGTTGAAGGATTGTACATTTTTAAGTTATGTGATCAATTTTTCAGTCAAGTTTGCTTACAACTGTATATAAATCTGTACAATTTGGTTTTTTTCACATTTTCATAATTAAAAACATTAATTCCATTCATATTTTTGTTAGCAGCAAAAGGTTTAGCTGCCTTTGGGGAATTGCTGGCCAGCGTTGTCAGGAACCCCAGACTGACATCAAGTTCTTTGGTCTCTCAGATTTAGCTTCCTCATTAGTAAAATGAGGATAAAGGAATGGAATGTTTTTGGAAGAAATCTAACATCTAATGTCAAGTGCAATATAAAAATTGGGTTACTATTAATAATTGTAAATAAAGCTACTTAAATTGTGTTCAGTAGTTGTAAAGCTTCAGACTGAATAGGCTGGTAATGGACAGTGCCATAAACACTTAATTGCTGGACTGTGTTATGGCCAAAATAAAATCTGCTGCTTTCAATTGGGGCAATTATGTGAGGAAGAGCTGGTTAAGGAATTGCTGGCATAAAAACATGTATACATAAGATAAACTGTCAGTGAAGACAAAACCAGAAACTGGCTAAAGATTTAAACTATAGGTGTGTGTCTAAACCCTGTGACTTCAGCAGTAGTGGGAAGACCATTTTTGCATTTCGGTATTTTAAAAATTTGGCTCAAATTACTACTACATCTTCAGTGATCAGGTTTGAAGTGCAGGGATTACTTAAATTTATGGTATAAAAAGCTCTGCTTTCTACTGTGATTTTAACAAAGTCATTCTTAAGTCTTCTGAGCAGAAGAAAGTTTGAACAAAGAGACCTAAAAAATAAAAATATAAGACATCTGATCCATGTCTTTAAATCTTGTAGATGATCATGATACTGTAGCCTAAAGACACCTTTCTTTTACAATACTATACTGCAGAGGGCTTTTAATGCAATGTATGAGTAGAGCATTTGGTTGTGGTTTGGGGTTGTTGAGTTTTTTTTTTTTTTTTTTGTTTGTTCATCTTTTCTGGTTATGTGTGAGTTAATCATTCCCTTTTTTCTTTTTAGGGACCTTTGTCGCCAGCATAAAGCATGTGAATATTACTTCAGCATAGATGCAGATGTCGTGCTCACAAACCCGAAAACTTTAAGGCTACTAATAGAACAGAACAGGTGTAGTATATCTCTTGATTTTACAGAATTTCCTCTAGCTTTAAAGGATTTTCTGGGGCACATCCAGAGAAAATAAGATCCCATCTGTTCTTGCAGAGTTAGATCCTCTTTGTTTACCTGTGGTATTTGATTGCCATAGTTCATAATGGGCTTGGAGGTGAACAATTCACGAAGCATTTTGTTCCTGGCAAACAGCAATTCTTGATGTGAATTTCAAATGCTTCAAGGTTCCTCTGAAGAGAATGGTATGGTGTAAGCAAGTTTTATGAAATGCATTAAGATTTCACTGACTAATGATGTCAAAGTTGGTCATATACAAAACGTTTAAAAACCCAACACAAACAACCCCACTCAACAACAAAAAAGCCCTCAAACCAAACAGAAACTCCCCAGAGATTACTACTCTGGTGTTGCAGTATTATTGCTTTCTTTTTAAATTACAGACGCAATAAAATAGTGAAAGGGTATTGGAGATGAAGCAGTTTAATGACTAATTTCTCCTTGTATTAGTATGATCTCTTCAGTTATACAAAGCGGTGACTTCACCAGCAAGTAGCTTTCAGCAAACTGGGCCCACTGGGAATGCTGTGCACTTCACTTCTGCCAGTTTGTAAAGTCCCATGTTAAGTAGGTAGGCAGTGTTTGCCTGTTCCTAACAAATCGGGGAATCTCAAGTGTATCACAGAAAGATAAATTATCAGTGTTTGTTTTGACCTACTGGTGAGAAGCACGGAGCTTAAGTGAAGATGTGGCTGACAGTTCTTTGCACTATATTACTTGTAATATTTATTATTGTAGAAACAGGCTAAAAGCCAGGTACACTAGGTGGAAGAAACAGAAACTTTGCAAAATATATCTAGCAGTAGCAGTAGGCAGCCTCTGAAACAAAGTGTCATTTTATTCTTTTTATTCTGGTCAACTTATATTTCTCCTTTTGACTGTTAAATTCTGGGTAAGCCAAGTCTCACTGTGGTTTTCTTGTGGTGTTTATTTTTGTTTTTTTTTTGTTTTGTTTTGTTTTGTGTTTTGTGTTTTTTTTTTCCATGCCTTTGACTTTGTGATGCTTTTTGCCATTATATTATGGGCAGGTTTTTTTTTTTGTGTGTGTGACTGAAAATCAAACCACCTCTGATTTATAGGAAATTTTGTTTCTGTTACACTGATGTTGCTTCTGGGCAGTGGGTGCTTGGATGCTGTTTCTTGCAGCTTTGAGTTCAGCTCATTGATGTTTTAACTACACTATACTTCAAACTGAGTAAAGCCAGTATATTTTGACATGTAGTCTATGCATTACAGTTCATATTTTCTTGTTATATGTCACTTCACAGAAAGATAATTGCTCCACTTGTAACTCGTCATGGCAAGCTTTGGTCCAATTTCTGGGGTGCTTTGAGCCCAGATGGCTATTATGCTCGATCGGAAGATTATGTTGATATTGTCCAAGGAAACAGAGTGTAAGTAATTATGAGCTAATTTTTAATGTCAAGGCACCCAGTATGATGATCAGGAAAATATTCGTAGATTTTCATGTAATATGGTATTATTCCTGAAGAGGTTAGTTATATAGCTTAGGTTTTCCTGTTTCATAGAAGTGCATTTGTTTTCCCATTTGTTTTTTACCAATTCACAGCTTGAATAAAAAAAGCAAAGGGTTTAACACAATGAGCTGGTATTAGCAATGGACATAGTCATTACTGGTACCTGTCTGATTGTGTCTGGTTACTCTAGCAGTGCATAACATAGAAAATGGCAAGACAAATAGCAAACCCAAAACTCTGTATCCCAGGAACCTTGGTCAAAAGAAGTGACTGTTGCATTCGTCAAATGACTTCTTAATTTCTTTGGCCAAATGCATAATTAACTGAACAGCTATATTTTTTTCATGTGTTTCTTCCTGTGTATTAGGTCAGATATATCCTAAGGAGCTCTTGAGAAATACGTTTTTTCACATAACTTTTTGGGTTTATCCCTCCCCTAAATGAATGTAAGTTGTTCTAAGCTTGACTTTCCCATGTGGTGATGCTTTTTCATTGCCCTGGAAGAACAAAGAGGTCTGAAACAGATTAACTGTTTGAATAGGACTGGCTCATTTTCAAAAGCACTGGAAGATGTGCTCGTGGCACTGGGAGGGAGGGAATCTGCAGAGTGAGCGTTGTGAACAGCAATGAGTTTTTGTTGATATTGGCCCAACTCACATAAATACATGGCCTGCTGTGGTCCGTGTGTTTCTGTGTGAGGAGGTCAGACCAGCTGTGTAAAACCTCAGTGAAGTCCTTAAAAGAGATTGTTAAATGAGTTTAGAATTACTTTCTCCATCTGGTAGTGTAGAATAATATTATAAGATTGACTGATTGCCTTAACTATGGAAGCATGAAGTACATTTGTAGTTAAAACTCTTTACAGAATTTGACCTTACTATTTCTAAACAGTACTTCATAAAAGTTGAATTACTGTCAGAGATGTCCATAGTGTTCAGCTGTAGTTTTTCAAATGTCTTGTGAACCTTTCAGCTTCATTTCCTTGAAACTTGATCAGTCTTGTCAGCAAATACAGAGGCGCTGATTTGATAGAATACTCAACAAATTAGTTTTCATGGATTTAAATTATTTGCATTTGATTTTTATTTTTATTTTTTTTTACAGAGGAGTATGGAACATTCCTTATATGGCTAATATATACTTAATTAAGGGACAGACTCTCAGATCAGAGATGAAAGAAAAGAACTACTTTATGCGTGATAAGTTGGATCCTGATATGGCTTTCTGCAGGAATGCCAGGGAAATGGTAAGGTGTATTTGTAACAGCTTGCTTTTAAATACACATAGACTTCTTTGTGTCCTGCTATACTTGACTGCTTCACTTGATTGATCTTGGATATTATATTTTCTAATTCAAAGTACTGGCCAATTTTTGTGACATAGAAACTTTAGGTGTATATTTTGACATTGTTGAGAACAGAGGTTTTTGCAAGGCCAGTGCACTGGTGCACTGACTGCATGATGTTTTTTGTTTAAACTCACTGAAAATTCCTGTTGAGGTTAAAATACCTTCCTTATTGGTGCAACCTCAAGAGATGAAAAAGGGGCTCAACTATTTTGCTGTGTATGACTTCAAACTTATCAATGCATTTAGAGCATCTCTATAATGCACATTTTTATTAAATGTAAAACTTCTAGCAAAGTTGGAATATTTTGCAATTTTATATTTAAGTAGATACATATTTAAATGAATGATGGGCAGTGTTGATATAAAAAGCCCAAGTGATTTATGAAATGGTAGGAATCTTCTTAAGGAGCATGAATTACTCATTAATTTTTCCAGATAGATTAAAACTGTATCAGAAATTTGTTACTTGCATTAAGCTGTAAGTAATGAGAGGAAACTTCTTTGTTCTGTAAAATTATGAATATGTAAATCCACATTTCTACTGATATTTACACTAGTTTCAGCACAGAAACAAATAAAACCTAAACCAGACCTATTTCCAGACACTATAGCACTGAAAAATAATTTTGCTGAATTGAACAAGAAAAGTTGGCAAGTATTAATTTTTTTATTCCCTCATAACAAGGCATGATCTCCTTTGTTTGTACTGATTCTTCAGAACATCCCCATCCAATTCTGTTGTACTCAAACCTTCCCAGCATCAGTTATTGCAAACCTGTGCTTCCTGTGCGCTCGTTTAACTAATCTGACTGGCTCATCAGAAAATTGCTTTCTCTCTTCCTCTTTCTTAGTCTGTGCTGTAAGATGGTCTGGTACGTGCTTGTTTTTGTATTGCAGCAGATAAGAAGGGGCTGGTGGAAACAGCTTTGAGATGTGTATTATGAGCTTTGCTTGGAGATGCATGTTGTCTGTAAAGGCATATCAGCTTTAGATCAAAGGCTGCTATTTCCCTGATGTGACTGTGGAAACCTAATAGTAGTCGGAAAAAGAGAAAGAGCTGTTGTATCAGAAAACTGATGTGATGATTCTCCTTCATTTTAGACTTTACAAAGGGAAAAAGACTCCCCTTCTTCGGAAACATTCCATATGCTCAGACCCCCAAAGGTGTTGCTTTATTATTTTTTTTTATTCATTAGTTATTATTACCTGCAGTATTACTCTACCACCAGAAGATACTTCTCCTCTGTCCACTTACTCTAATGAAATACTGCTCTAGCTTTCTCTTCAGTCTTCTGAGGTTCAAGTTTTTGCCAGGGACAGGTGACCAGTTCAAAGCATCTTAGAGAGGCTTGTTGTTTCCTTAGCGGGGTTTCTCAGGGCTTCTGAGGTCAAGGTGTGCTGAAGATGTGCTTCTGTAGTTAAAATTGATTCAGCAGTCCTGGGAAGGACTAAAGCTCAAATCGCTAGCAGGTCTGTCAGGCCCCCTCAGGCACCACACTGTCACTTGAAGCTGTTTTTCTTGTACCCAGACCCTCCTTATTCTTCCTGCAGCAGCTATTTTACGATTTGGTAAGTGCCCCAAAGTGGGCATGTGTTTAACATAATCATTACCTTTCTAACAGTTTAACTCTTTTTCAGACAAAAACATAGAAATACCAAAGCATCCAAATGGTAATGTCTTCATCTACTGCAAATCCAAAAGTCACAAACACTTAAGAAATTAAGTTTTAGTCTGAAAAACAGTAAACAAAAAACCCAACAACCCATAGAACTTGTTTCTTTTAAAAAAGGCTATTTTCTTTTACTATTTTTAATCAAGAGTTTTGTTGATGATTTCTGTTAATAGCTTGATAATAAAGCTGTATCTTATCACACTTGATATCTTGCATATATTTTACAATGTTTACTCAGGTGAACATACTTCAAACTGCTGAGCTGTTTTGTATCCTGATCTGAATATTTTTATATGCTGTATTTGCCAATATCTTTTTATTTCAGGCCAGATCACCAGAAGGATCATGTAGTGAATACTCTGAAATAAGTTTCTTCTGACTTCCATTAGCCCTGTTATTATTGTTAGCTTATTCTTTCAGTTTTTAATTGGAAACCAAACCCTAGATGCTGGTTTTCTTGTATGAGTATTTTCAGTTTGAGAACAGGTGCTTCCAGTGTGTCTGCTTAGGTTTTCTGGAAAATAAATCAACCGAGTGCTTCTCTGTATTTTCCTTTCTATAACTGTGTGTGGGTTTACATTATGAACAATGTATGGTTTTGTTTAATGTGTTTAGAAAATAAGTTCAGCAAAATGCTTGCAAACAAATTACGAATGCTAGTTGGCGATTAGAATCAACCATTGAAAATTAAAGAAGCTGAATGAACAGCATGCGTATAATATGTATATATAAGTATTATGACTACACTTTCATAAAATGTATAAACAAACAGACTTTTTAAAAACATAATTTTTGCTAAGGTGGACAGTTTCACTAACAACATTTTCTCTGCTTGATATAGGGTGTTTTTATGTATATTACCAACAGACATGAATTTGGAAGACTTCTTTCTACAGCCAATTACAATACCTCCCACTACAACAATGACCTCTGGCAGATATTTGAAAATCCTGTGGTATGCATCTAATTATTGATGAAATGGTTATTTTATTTGAAAAAGTTGTAAAGTTTATGTATTATAAAGGTCTCAGGATTTAAAGACTTTACATGGAGAACATTGTTCATTATGTGCTAAATACTGGGTGTGTACTAAAAGTTGTCCTCTGACACCCATTTAAGCAAATGGCACTATATCATATCAACTAGCCAACTGATGACCGGTGTGAGGAGTTGGAGATATGGCCCCAATGTAACAGGTTTCATGATTTTTAACATGATAAGAACCAGTTCATTTATGGGTGTAAGAAATGGTTCAATTGTTTCCAATGCTTTCAGTAGAGCAAATTAGTGGAATATAAATTATTTTTTGTCACTTATAAATTAGTTTTTGTTTTAATGTTTTAAAATTGTGTTTTTTAGGATTGGAAGGAAACCTATATAAATCCCAACTACTCAAAGATATTCACTGATAATATAGTGGAACAGGTGGGTATAAGCAGTTGTCTTAAAATTTGTGGGACTGACTGATAATAAATTGACATATGGTAACTATTTCCATGCAAATGCTGTTTTGGTCTTTGGCTGAACAACTTCTTGACGTTTTGGATCAGAACTGGATTTTTGCCACTTTGAAAACTAGATCAGAAGAGTCCAAAAATGATTGCTGGAGTGCTTAGAATTATGTGGTTCTGCAAATAACTGCCTTCTCCAAAATACAGATGTATTTAGCTTATTTATTTGAACTACATAGTACGACTAGCAGAAGGCCTAATAAAATTTCTGTAGGAGATTGCTGTGTTTTCTGGTGTCTAGTGAAGGCAAGCCCATCTAGATACTTTCCTTGGGGTGTGCCTTTCTGTATGGATTCCTAAGATCTGACAACCATGACTCCAAGGTAAAACCTTTCATTGGATACAGAGGTCTTTTTGGGCTTTTTTGTTGCTTTGGTTTGTTTGTTTGTTTTCTGCCTGGCTACTTGCTTTAGACAACTGTTCTGTACAGAACACTTCTAAGGTGGTAATTGCTGTACCAGTGTTGGACTGTGACGATTAGGGACAGTGACTTAATGAACTTCCTTAAGAAGCTGGGACAAATTGGGTTTGTGTTCAAAAAAATGTTAACTTTTAAACTGTTTTTCTAATACCTTGTGACGTGGAAGATCAGGGTAGTTATTTAGAGCAACCAAGGCACAGAATACATGGGTACTGTGCCACAGTGGTTAATGCTGGGTCATGGCTTACAAGGTAGCTTGTAGTTTTTGCTTCATTCTGTGAGAAGGTGCTTGTGGATCAAGACAAAATTTAATTATTTAAATGTATCTAAATTATGTCTCAGATGAGAACAGCTGATATTCTTTAGTGACCAAGAAAAGTGAAGATGTCCTTTTTTCTTTCCCTTTTTTTTTTTTTTTTTCTTCTTTTGTAGCCATGTCCAGATGTGTTTTGGTTTCCCATATTTTCTGACACTGCCTGTGATGAATTGGTAGAAGAAATGGAACATTTTGGACAATGGTCTGGTGGAAAACACCAAGTAAGTGTCAGCCTATATAAGCATGACCTTGACTAATTTATTATGTTATTTATAATAGTTGTAATTCACAGTGTACTCTCTTGATCTGATATAACTTCAGTTGCATCTGCATCTCTAATAAATAAAACCATTACCTCGGGAAGCCCTTATTTACAGGCAACATATCCAAATATTGACTCACCTTTTAAAAAATGTACAAATTTTGCTTACTGGTAGCCTCATTGATACCTCAGCTTTTTTTTTTTCTTTCCCCCCTCAGCAGTTAGCTGTGAAATTACTGTACAGCAAGAAGCTCACATATACCCACTAAAGCATTGCTTTGTTTCAGTTTTGTGATTCTGTAGATTTCAAATAAGCATTTGTAGAAGTGCCAGAAGTATTCCATATCCATATTTCAAGGCTCTTTATGGTGTTTTCATTAGGACAGCCGTATTTCTGGAGGTTATGAAAATGTCCCAACTGATGATATCCATATGAAGCAAATTGGACTGGATAATGAATGGCTGCATTTCATAAGAGAGTTCATTGCACCAGTTACGCTGAAAGTGTTTGCTGGCTATTATACCAAGGTATGGGTTTAAATTTTTTGCAGGTAATTTCATGGCATGACTGATTCTAAATATTTTATTGAATATACCTTCTTTGGTTTGGTTGGGGAGTTTATATATGATGTAACAGTAGTTATAGAATGTTGTTGAGTTGGTAACTTGGCTTTAAACAAAAAAAACAAATGACCAAAACAAAAAAACCCCACCAAACCAAGAACCCTAACAAAAAAAAAAAAACAAAACAAGAAAACCACCAAACCAAGAACCCTATGTATGACTTTAGAAGTTCACAGGTTGAAGTCTGACTGTGTATTTTGTTTCAGGGTTATGCTTTATTGAATTTTGTTGTAAAATATAGCCCTGACAGACAACGGTCACTAAGACCTCACCACGACTCCTCTACATTCACAATCAACATCGCTCTCAACAAAGTAGGAGAGGACTTTCAAGTAAGTTGACAACTTACTGTCTTAAAAAATATTGTCCTTTGAGTGTCTAGTAGAATTTCCAAACTAGAATGCAAATGTTTATTATTAAAGACCATACTGAAAAGGAAAAAAGATGTGCATCACAAATTGAGAGATATTATTCTGTGGTGTTTTTTGACAAGTATTGCATTTACTAGATTGCACGATCTCGAACTGTTGATGCAGTCAGGCTGAGTTGGTCAAAATGGTTTCAAATGGTGGGGCAGAAAACTTTGTAAATGTTAGCAATTTCATTTTTAACATTTCTGAAATGCTTCATTTCTCTACAGTGAAAAACAGTTTTTCAAAATACATTCAATAGTCCAAAGTTGACTCAGATGGCTTCTTAACAGTTTTTTTTAAATTATTCTTTATTTAGAGCAGCCACAGAATGAAAATTTTCAGCTGTTGTTCCTGATTATTTTTTTTTCTGAGATAAACTGTTTTCTACTCCAATATCAATTCAAAGAAAAGTTCCCAGAGGCAAGGCAGTGGCAGTAATAGCCAGCTTTGACTAGCAGAGAAACTTAACCTGTTTTCTTTATAAACCTGTATTATTCACAGTCCTACTTAACACCTGTAACTGTGTTTGTCAAAGTTAGTGTTTTAGAAGATACACCTTCAGTTTGAAAGCAACAGCCAGATTAATTAAAGATTTGTTTAAATGGGTCTTGGGCAGGGATGCAGTAGAAGATACACCTTCAGTTTGAAAGCAACAGCCAGATTGATTAATTTAAGATTTGTTTAAATGGGTCTTGGGCAGGGGTGCAGTTCTGGAACAAGGCCTGTGAACATGATTTGCTTCTCTCTGGTGTCATCTACAGTAAAGTTATCAGAGACCTGTTTGTCAGAGTTGCTGCTTGAATGAGTTGTTATCCAGGGAATGCTAAAGCAAAGCAAGGAGAAATCTTTGGTTGCAAATGCATGTCTGTTATGTTTTGCTCTGAAGATGGTGTCATTTAAACAACCTTGTTAATAGGGATGGGAAAAATAGTTAACAGTCTATTAATAATAGCAAAATATTTGCAGATATGAATGAATAAAAAGGAACTTAATCTATTAAAACACAAGGTAAATGTTTGGGGTTTTGCTGTGTTTGTGTTTTTACTACAGGGAGGTGGATGTAAATTTCTTAGGTACAACTGCTCTATTGAGTCTCCCAGGAAAGGATGGAGTTTCATGCACCCAGGAAGACTTACTCATTTACATGAAGGACTTCCTATCTTGAATGGCACAAGATACATTGCAGTATCATTTATTGATCCTTAATTTTATTTTATTTTTTTTTTGCCGTCTCCAACAGCAGTGTTTGATTCTTTATGTAAACATTTATTTATAGATTTCTTCTGGATGATGGTGATAAAAGAAACTTTAAGTTACTGTTCCTAGACAGCAGAGTTACTTTGGGCTAAAAGAATGGAAAAAAGAGAAAATATTCTAAAATTGTTGAAGATTTCTCAATATCTGCTCTGAGCCTTGAGTCATAAAGTAAACATGTCCTGCTTGTTTTTCCATTCTGCTGTCTTGAAGAGTAGGTAAGGAGGGAAAATGGAAAAACATTTTATGATGAATCTATTTCTTTGTTGAAAAAAAAAAAAAACAAACAACCCTAGATACAATACTGTCTGAAAAATTTATTGTGGTTTTCATTTAGTAAAGTGACACAGCTGAAGTTTTTGTGGTGTGTATATTTGGTATTAACCAATTAAAAACCACAGCATAAAACCAAAATTAAGTGAATCTGGTATACAGTTGTTGGGGCTAAGCCATAATCCCACATGCTGGTATATACTGAAGGGAAAACTTCTCAGTAGCCTGTTTTCTTCAATCATTTTCAATACTGAAGTGTACACCATTAGATAAAAAAATAAATTGCTGAGGTGAAGCAAGGATTAAATAATTTAGTTTAAAATGGTTTATAATTTGTTTTGAGAATTCATCCTGTTGAAAATTTACTTTTCTTCACCAAGTGACCTTCATTTAAAATGAGTTATTTTTCTAAATGTGTAATTGCACCCAATTGATACTGGAAAATTGATGTTTATTTTCAGAATGCTGGTAAATTTTAATAATAGGATGTTTTATAGAGACAATTTTCTACTCTTACATAAATTACTTGAATCTTTTATCAGGAAAATGAAATGGTGGCAGTCTCTCTTTTAAAACTAAGGGTCTTAACTTGCCGTTTATTTTAAAGATATCAGTTTTAAATATTCCTACTGTATCTACTGTTTGTAATTTAAAGAAACTTGAAGCTAACTATCTCAAAGTCTACCGTGCCAAAATGCACAACATGTTGGAAAAACTTGTGAAAAATAAAGGGTAATTTTAAATTAATGTACAACTTTCACTTGACTGTATTAGGTTGTTTCTTTGCATGTTGTCATTGTTCTTACAGAAATTATATTTAATTTTTTAAAGAATTGTTTTAAAAGAGCTGTAGATACATTTAGAATGGAGGTTCCTCTATGTGTCAGTTTTTCGTTTATTTACTCTGTTACTGTTGAAATTATTTCTTATGTGGGCTGGTGCCTGTGTACCAAACCTTGCATTACATGTTCAGGACAACCCCAGGAGGCTGGATGTTTCTTGTCTTCTGTACCAACCTTCCTGTTTTCTATAGAGACTTTTTGATGATCTAAACAGTAGTTCACTTTTTACCTGGTAATATTTGAAGAAGCTTAATATCAAGTTTCCTAAACAGAAGCTTTATTTGGAGCTGAAAGGATTGGGAGGGGAGTTCAGGGATTATTGTTTTATGAAAAATAAGCATGTCTGCTTATTTCCCTCTTCTGCTCTTTTGAGGAATGGGTTGTAGCCATACTTAAAGTTATGCTGAAGCAAATACATCAAAATATGGTGACTCCAATAATGTACTAAAATAAGCTGGCTTGAAAAGGAATGACTTTTTACAGGAAACTGTTTGCTTTCTTTTAATTTCTTTTTACATTGTCAACTTTTCTTCATTTTAGGTTAATATTTGGAGATTGATATCCCTCAACTTTGTTTCCAGACATGGAACATCTCTGTCTTAGTGAGTGTATGCTTAGGCAAACTTTACAGATAAGAAAATCTTCAGGTCTTCAGAATGAAAGCAGCCTTTGTTAATCATGTTTTTCTGAGCATTCCCCTGTGGTCTCTTAGGATAACTCAGAACACAATAATGTTTTTGCCACTGGATCAGTTACAGACAGTTTAATTTTGTGAGGAGCTTCCTTGGAAAAAACCCACAAAAATATAATCCTGTAACACAAAGGGGAAGTTCTTTTGCAGAAACAATTTTTTCCCCATAACTTGTATTTTAATTTTGTATTTTGTAGTTCTTGGTCATTTTTTTTAATGTTTATTTTTATCCTTACTTATTATTAAATTTCTCTGTTTGCAACTATTAATTCACTCTGTCATGTAGTGACTCAAAATGCTACATTCACTGTGCTGCACATTTGTTGGAAGGAAAAACGTGTTTGCCATGCTCATGTTACTAAGATTCTCTCTTTTTCTTTTAATGAAGTTTTGGGAACACTGACAACTGCCTTTAAGGTGGGTGGCGGCATGTGTGCAAGTGTCCTTATTAACTTCTTAGGAACTGACAGATTCCAGAAAAAAGTTTGTTCTTAACAGTTCACCTGAATTAGTTCGGAAAGCTCTGCTGTTCTGTTAGCATGTGAGTACACAAGCATGCACAGGCTAAACAGAATTGTCACTATTAGGAGATTATTTTTAATTTTCATCACTTTTAAAAGCACTTAAAGACTCATTGTGTTTCCTAACAAAGTTTGTTTTGGGACAGAGAAGATATATGCATCAGGAGGGAAGCAGCAACCTTAATTCCAGCTGTGTGTGAGAAACTTTGGGAGTACAAGGACATAAAGGTGCTTTGCAACAAATGAGACATTTGTAAAGTACTTGATTTTTTCTGCTTTCATCTAGCTTTATTTTTCACTGTTAAGTACTTGAAGGGACTGTGGTGTGGGTAAGAGGTGGGAGAGCAGTATATAGGTAAGACAATTCTTAATATTTTTAACTAAAAGAAGACTGAGTGAGTGTAGCTTGGTTTTATTTCATATTCATGAGCTATTCTAACTGTACTCTGGAAAAAAAATGTTCAGGGCATTTGGTAGTCTTTTACACATTTAATCTTAACATCACTGTGCAACAAGTATATACCAGTATGCATTTGTCTCTTCATTTTTTCCCCAAAAGATTAATGTTCCACTCTTACTGTGAGCTGATAGGACTAAGACTATGGCAAGCCCCAAAAGAAGATAGATTTTCAGTGAGGCAATAATAATGAAATCTATTTGATTGTGCCTTTTTTCTTTTGTAGTAGCTTTCTCCCCACATCTACTGCATTCATGGAATAAATATTAATTCAATGCAGGGCTTCCACAACAGCTTCTCTTCTGCAGCGTGTAAGAAATGAGGAGACAAAGACATTTTAAGGGGAAGAAAAGTCTAGAAAGGACCTGTATTATTTCTTCCTCCCACGTGCACGTATTAGTTTTGCTTTTGTGTTTCTGCTTGAAAGAATTTGTTCAGATTTTTCTTTTCAGCTACTGCAATGAGCTTTTTAAAGAATATATGGATTTCAGTTTTCTTTGATTTATTTCTGATGTGTTCTTCAGTGGATCCAGTTCTGAAAGAAGTCTGTATTTTGTTAATCTTCACTTCTCTGGATCCTCACTTTCTTGCATGGCAGAGTAGATTGCTCTGCTGTTTTTGTGAGTGAAAGGGAAGACAATACCTGTCTCAGTAGTCCCCTGTGACTCAGGTATCAGATAAATTACTTGACATTTTTTTTTTTTTTTTAAAATATGTGATATTTTGATTCCATACCAGAAAATGAATTAGAGGGGAGAGCCTTTATAAAGTGTAGAGTTGGCATTGGCAACAACATAAAGTTGAGATTTGCACTAGCGGAGTTAACTGTAGAGTTGCAGGAATATGTAATTTATTTATGACTGTCAGGAAGTCCCAGTTGTTCTGTTTCTCCCCTCTAGCTGCTGCCAAGAAAGATGGTTGACGATAGAAAATCAGTTTCCAGCCAAGACTAAAAGTGAAATGAGAATTGATGGTGCAGGATTTTGTTGTACCCAAACAGTGGAAATGTCACTTCAATTGGCTTTCCAATATTGTTTCCCAAATACTTTCTGTATCTTAATATAAAAATTTATTCTGGATCTAAAGAAGTATGTAGTCCTGCTCAACAGTACTGAAGAACCTTGCTTTTGCATAAAAATCAAACGTTAAACACAATTGGAAAGAGATGCTTTTGTCTTCAGTGAAACATTTTATTTGCTGGTTGTGTTTTGGCTTTTTTGTTTTGTTTTTTTTTTCTTCCCCCCCCCCCCCCCCCCCCGTAATTATCATCCCATTTGACATCTCTTTTAAGATCTGTATAAATACATTGATGATGGCTGTCCTAGTGCATTTTTGGGGCTGAGGGAAGGGCAAAATGAGGAGGGGATGGGTCAAAGCTCAGGAAAATTCAAAATTCACCCCATGTAATCGCTTCCTTCTGCAGCTATTGGCACAGAGCTGTGCAGTGTGTTCCCACGGCACCTTGGTCCTAAACTAACAGGAGGAGGTCTGAGAAGCAGTTGATACCCTGGCATGATGCTAAGGCTGCTAAATGTAGAGAGACAATCATAATTTTCTTTTTCCCTTGGTAATTTATTGCTTCTGGGAAGTTAGTCTTCTGAACTGAGCTTTGCTTCAGAAAAGCTGTTTTGCTCTGTTTAAAGCAATGCCCCTCAGGATTGTTTTGCACAGGAATTGGATGAAAGATCAGCTGATAAAAGCATATTCATCTTAAGATACTTAATATATTAAGGCAACAGTTAAAAAGTAGGATTTCAGTCAGCATGGTTACAGCCTTTGGTACCAGTGCAACTTCAGAAGTACCAGAGTTGAGAGCCTGGCCAGCATGGAGGATATTGGCCGTATCACAGGCAGTGCTTTGGGGCCATGCCATGCCACCTTGGTAGCTGAGAAAAATGCGTTTTCTTGAAAAAGTGCACTTGTGTCTTGGGTCCTGAATATTGTTCCCTTTGTGCTTGCTTGCTCCACTTACTACTGCTTCACAGTTGTTGAATGTCTCAGAGTGCTTGAAGTTGGCAAGTGAGATGTGTAGTTGCATAGTAACTAATTTATTCAGGAACAAGTCTTTTGGCTTGAAATCAGAATTCTTGTATGTTCAAGAATTTTGCTTAGTCATGAAAGGAGTTGCTCAACTAGTAATAGCTTTGCTATTTTGTTTCTGCATTCTTTTGGAAGTGGGGAGCATAGAGAGGAAGAAGGTAGAGCAAATTTAATATAAGCTACTTCCTTACTACAACATGTGTAGTACAGCCTGGGCATGAAAACATTGCATTTTCACAGCTTCAGTTGGAATGGCAGTTAATGTGAGGAATACTTTAAGCCCATGAGATGGGTTACCATGCTTAATACCTTAAGACGTCATGACCTGCCCTTCAAAATGGGCTTGACTAACATTTTGGGCTCTCAGCTTTTTCAGGCCTGGGTTGCTAAGCTCTCACAGTGTACCGTCATCCACTGGTGGTATGTGAAAAAGAGGTTTGAAACCTTACTGTTTCCAGTTTTAAATTAAAGCATATTCTTCCAAGCATATGAGGTAAATGATTTTTTCCACGTAATATAGCAGCAGAACTAGCGGAATTGCTGTGCTCAGGTGTTTCTTCCTTAAAGTAACTTGGTGACTGATAACGATTGTTATTTTTCTGCAAGAGGAAGGTGTGTCCAACTGTGGTTGTTAATATTTCAGTGATAGATCTTTCTCCATCCTCCCATGTCAGCAGTGAGGGTGGGGAGATGGAGCTGGTGAGGGTACCTGAGAGAGCTGTATCCTGCTGCAGTCCCTGGTTGCACTCAGCACACTGATTACAGAGAATTTTTGTTTGTTTTTTTTGGCATGCTGCCAAAGTTGCATCCAGCTTAGTTGCCCCAGGGTGTGTATAGCAAGCTTGGAGAAAGCAGAGCATGCTTAGTAAGGATGAACTCCTCTGGTGCTTTAGCTCCTGAATTCTAGCAAGTCTTTGAGCTTACAGGAGATGAGGATTTTGGGAGATTTAACTTGTTTTTTTCCGCTGAGACTTCTAACTTTGGCATAGTGGTAACTGAAGCTGTTTCTGTAAGAAGTGGTGTCCCTTAATGAGTTTCAAGTCCCAAAACCACAAGGCCATTGGAGCTTTTTAAAGGAAGGTTTTCCAGCTTGGAGTAAAGGCAAAGCATGAGAAGTTGAGGCAGAAAGTATTAGGTGTGAGCTACTAAAAGCTAGGTTTTTTACCTTTGGAAGTACTGGGTGAATATAAGAGGCAGGTGGGTGCACAATGTAACAACGAACTTCTGGCACAGCCAAATTTAGAGTCATGTAATCTCTGTATCACTTTTGCAAACTGTGATTCACCAGGGAGCTATTTGGTCGTTCTTCAAAAATGTACCATGTAAAGTAGGACAAGTCACGGTATATAAAATAGTGTTTCACCTTTATTTCCAGATCCAGCTGTATCAGAATTGTCTTTGTTGTGCCATCATGAATTTTAGAATGGAGATTTTGATAGCATTACTTGCAAAAAGTGGAAATTCTCAGTTCTGGTACTTCAATCACATGCATTTATCTGCATAAGAGCATTTTGGCCATATGAAGTATGAACTTTTTGTTCTTTTAGACTCCTTGCCCATGCTCCCATCACTCAGGCATATGTGCGCACGTTGCTTTCCATCTAAGCTGTGCCCCCTTTGCATCTCATGTGTTTGCCAGATGTCAGCTTTTTAGCAGGGACAAAAAAAGAAAAGAAAAAAAAAAAGAAAAAAAGAGGGAAAAAAAAGCCTGGGTGGCCGATGGCTTTTGCATAAATACAGGCAGGAGCAAGGAAGACAGAGACAAGGGATCTTTATTTTGAAGTGTCCTTGAAATGTAAATTTTAAACTGCTGCTTCCGTGGTAATGAAAGATGCCTTAGGATCAGATCTAGGAAGCTATTATTTATCAAGGGTATAACTGAGATGGATACGCTCTGTAGAAAAGCATAGATGATGTTTCCCGATTAAACTTTTTTTTTTTGTAGTTTATACAGCCAGTGGGATGAGATGGATACAGAGGACCACTGGTGAGCGCAGTCTCAGATCCTACAAGCAAGCCTTTCTTCCTGACCTGCAGCATCGCTGGTGGCTGTTGGAGAAAGTGAAGGCTGCGGTGTTTCACTGTCATGATGTGTATTTGGTGAGAGCTTTTTAGTCCATCAGTGTATGTGTGTGTGTGTACAAACACAAACCCATGCTGGATCTTCTCCGTAGCCTAGCTGTATCTTGGCCTTGTTCTACAAAGAGGATTTTTTCATTGTGCTGCTAAGACTTGAAAAAAGATGGTTCCCTCATTTTGAAAATTACAGAGCACAGAACAGCAGAAAGGCAAGGCTTGATTTTTCTCTAAATATCACTGACACAAAGGGAATATGAACTTTCTGTTAATTAATTGATTCATATTAGTTGTTCAAATGGCAAAAGCAGGAAAATGAGGTGTTCTTTAGCTGAACACAGAGGTATGGGAAATGCTGTGCATTTTTCATCATTAGGTAGACATAATCTACCTGAGTTTGGATAACACAGACATGAAAGGCTAAATGGAGATACCAGTATGTTTCCAAAATGACTGTGCAGGTGTTCATGAAATGTTGTTTGAGCAAATAAATGGATCTGTTCTTGGCAAGTTGTTCCCATTCCTATTTACTTTTAGTCTGAAGGGAACAAAAGAACATTATAAAGCTATAGCAGCATTCAAATGCTGGGAATCAGAAGATCATTAAAAAAATAAAAATAAATTGAGATTATATTGCAGAGGAGAGGAAAACTTTGCAGGCATTAAGACAACAAAACTACTCCCTACATGGAGTATTTTTATGACCAGAACCCTGAGGAGGCACTTGAGGAATGTTGTTAAAATACTGCAGCCTGAAGACCTATTCCTATACAAATCTAGCTTTCTTTAAAAATAATACTAAAAAAGAACAGCATGGGAAGAGCTCCTAATCACAGACTTTCTTCTTGAAGTGTCTTTTCTCCATGTACAACCAAAAATGATGTGATCATTGCCTGGTTTTGGCTGGGATAGAGTTTATTTTTTTCTCAGTATCTATTACAGAGCTGTGTTTTGGATTTAGTATGAAAATAATGTTGATAACACACTGATGTTTTAGTTGTTGCTAAGTAATGCTTACTCTAAATCAAGGACTTCTCACTGGCAGAGCATGGGAAATTGAAGAGGTGCACAAGAAGCTGGCAGGGAGCAGAGCTGGGATAGCTGACCTGAACTAGCCAAAGGGATATTCCGTACCATGGAGTGGCACGCTCAGCATATAAAGCTGGGGGAAGAAGGAAGGAGGGGACATTCAAAGTGATGACATTTGTCTTCATGAGTAACCGTTACGTGTGATGGAGCCCTGCTTCCCTGGCGATGGCTGAACACCTGCCTGCCCATGGGAAGCAGTGAATGAATTCCTTGGTTTGCTTTGCTTGGGTGCGTGACTTTTACTTTACCAATTAAACTGGCTTTATCTCGATCCATGATTTTTCCCACTTCTACTCTCCTGATTCTCTCCCCCATCCCACCGTGGGGAAGTGAGTGAGTGACTGCGTGCTATTTAGTTACCGGCTGGGATTAATCCATAACAATCATTAAAGCTATGTATTAAAAACTAAGGGCAAACTTCTAACCTGGTTGCCATTCCTTAGCCGAGAAGCCCCCAGCATGCAATACTGCATGGAGCTCTAATGCCCACCAGGTCTCACGCTTGGCATTAAAGCTCTATGGCAAGTAAGTTCATCAATGTTAACTGGGCGGGGGGAGGGGGAAAAAGAAGTGTTTTTTTCCCAACAGTTTTCATGCATGAAGCAATTGAAACTGACTACATTTGTAAATGCAGGTTGTTGATACAAGTTAATTTCAGCTAGAATTGGTGTGTGCGCAAGGCTTCAAAGTGTCCTTTGCTTGCAAGTACCTAAGAGCTGATAACAATTTTGCAAAATACTTACATCTAAAGTGGTAATTTATCTGCTTCCTGTGAAGCAGGTGATACTATTTCATATTGAGACCACTGCGGCCAACGGTTGAGATAAAATAAATCCCACAACTCTGTTCTCTTGGTTTTCCTGGAGAAGCTCCTCATTTAGGATAAATAAGACAGTTGTTGAATGAAAGGCTTATCTCAAAGGATGCTAAAATCTCACCTGGTTCTTACAGTTTTGAATTCAAGACACTTTCCTTGCTACAGGGGTGACTGAAGCTTTTCTTGTCTTGGTATTTTAGAAATCCAGCCAGAGCACTCTGTTTCTGATGCATTTCTTGTGAACCTGTAGGAGCAGGCTGGCAATTGTAGAGTAGCACCAGGGTTTGATGGACACCCAAGTGGAGGCACTGAGACAGAGTAAAGCCATGGGAAGAGAGGAGTCTGTTTAGTGTACTCTCTGTGGGTTTTCCATGGCATTGATCTGGGGTGTTTTGCTATGCTTTTTTTTTTTTTTTTTTTAACAGGGAATGAAAGAAACTAATAGAGTTCTTGAGCAACTTAAATCACTAGAAATATAGAAATGTATTAACACATGAGAAGTGAACAATTTCTTTCAAGGAAATAGATGAAATGCATAATCTGAGTTTTCACATATAAAGAAATTCCTGTTATAGGGATATAGGAGGTCTGCAGTAAGCAAAGCTTATTTTTTTCTGCAAATGCTCATAAAGAATTATCTGATTTCTTTAGGCAATGGAGTTAAATGTGCACAAAGTAAAACTGCAACTCTGCTAACACAAAAGGAATTGGTCTCATAAGGCCAAAAAATATTTCCTTACTTCACGAAGAAACTGTAGAGAAGGATAACCTTGTGTTTATTATAAGTAACTCATACATGAAATACTGCTACTGTATAGTTAATTTGATTTTATAAATGTAGGTTGGATTTTTTTATCTTTCCCGTATGTAAAAATACTGCTTCTGCTCTTTTGTTTTTGATGTGTTTATCTTCAAGCTGAAGATTTTGTGTGCAGCATGCTGTATTGTAGTACTACTTTTTTTACTTCAAAGACAAGCCAAGGAAGCTCTTTTGGACTGAATGTCTTCCACAGAACATTTGCTTATGACAAAACCAGCAAACTTTACTGGATTTTTATCTTTTCTCTTTTAAATACCTAAAAAGAGATAAGAGTATTTATTGCTAATCATAAGAATGTTTTCCTTTCACTAATGTAGCTTGCAGATCCAAAAAAAAACTGCTGAAGAAAACTAGTTTGGGATTCAGTTTTGCTTTTCACTAGGAAACAAAACTTCTTTCTTTTTTTGTAATGGAGCCAAGTGATTGTAAACAAAGTTACAAATCTTCATGCCTAGGAAATGAGTTTAGAAAAAGTGCAAGGCAAGTGGAACTGAGTAAGCTAGCGACAACATTGCATATCACGGTCTACCATTCATGAGAAAAATAGCAGTAAGTGTAGTGTATATTTTCAGTCTACTTGCCAAGCTATAATGGACAGTGAGATGTGTTGATCATGTCAGAAGTTAGATCCTCTGCTGTCTTTTATTTTCTGCTCTAAGGGGCTGAATCCCCAACAAACTTCTGTGCTGTCATTTGTCATGTTTGGCCAGCTGAAACACTGAGGATTATTCATAATGCAACTAATAGGAATGCCTAAGTCTCCATCCCTCCAGCCCAATTTAAGTTTTCTTTTTATGTTTCATTGTCATCAGCTTTTAGATAACTTTGATTCAGTATTTTTTTACTGTACAGTGCTGCCTTCTGTGTGTGTTGCTTGGTGGAATGTCTCGTGGTACAAGCAGAATACTAAGACATGGCATTTCTCCCTACTTCATGCCAACTTCTTTCTTGAATCCTGTGTTTTCCTAAATGCCTGTGGTCCACTGGTAAAGCAATTTCAGAGATGTCTGCAGTCCTTCCTTACCACTTTATTAAACATTTCACTTTTCCTCTAAGATTCCTGGAAATTGGTTGTGGATACAGAGCTGCTTTCTGCGTTCCTACCTGGCTTTAGTTCAGCATGTTGGTAGTCTTCTGTATAAAATGAACCTTGATAAAGAGCATAATCATCCTTTTCAGCTAGCTTTCCAATCTGTTTAAGTTTTGATTTATGAATGTTTTTCTTTGTAGAAGAGTGTTGTGGGAAAGGAGAAAATACTCCAACACCACAGCCAATACCATTGGCAATATAAATGCTACTTAAATGTGAAGCATGGTTTCTTCATGGTATGCTTCTCCAGGCTCCAGTTCCTCTCTTTGTCTCCTTCCCGCCTTCGGTTCGGAAATTAACGTATTGAAACCAAATGCCAAAGAAAAACTTCCCTGTCCTTTCCAGAACAGCAATAGGTTCAGTGCTGCGTAAAGACTTGCATTGATGGTAGACTAATGACTTTGCACAGTGTCAGTCTTGTACTTATTTATCACTCAGGAAATTATTTGAAAGAGCATTATAACTCTTTGAACTGCTGCCCTTTGCAAGTTGGAGTGCGTTATCCTTTGGTTAAATGATAACACATGAAGCTCAAAGAAAGCTCTCTGCAATATTTAACTGTGTTTTCTGTTCTCATTTTTTTTTTTAGAAGTTGGGGCAGAAGGCTGTTCAAAATCTCAAATGCATTAAACTTAGAGTATAATAGCAGAAAGAAAAAATGCTTTAACTTAGGAGTGAATTTTGGCTAGTCCTACAGTAACCTTTCTGCTAAGCTTCTGGTCATTTATTCTGCTATCTTGGGTATGTACTGGGTAAATATACCACAACAACATAATTTAATTAATTTGGTGGTTACTTAATGCTGCTTGCAAGAATAATCTGTAAAAAATCTGTTAAAAGGAAACAGTAATTTTAACATGGAATACCACTATGTATGAACAATCTGTTTTGGGGACGTACCTGCAAATTAATGAATTTCTGCACATCTGACTTAAGGTTCTTCTTGGAAATGACCTTTCTCAATTTAATTTCATGATATGTCTGTTCTATAAACTCTATTCTGTAATTTGCTGGGGAGGTCAAAGTATTTAACCTAGTTAATAAAAATATGAGCAAATAGTGGAAAGAAAAAAGCCTTTTCTTTATGTATATACTTTTTTCCTGGTGAGTAAAAGTTGAAGATAAAATAGTGCCTTTATACTCTGTCTGCCATCCTGTGGCCAAAATCGAATTTTACAGATGCTTATTAAAGACAGGATGGGGTCTGGATAATAGAAATTAGGATAGACCTAATAGACAAAAATACTGAAACATAGTACTAGGCTTGAATTCTAAAACTTTGTCTTAAGTAATATATTCGCATCTGGGCCATGTGCATTTGTACATGTTTACCCAAAACCCCATGAGAAATACTTGCGTATCCACATTTTTAGGTAGTAGTTGCAATTTATAACCTGAGAGAAGATGAAATAGTGTTTGGTACTAGAGAAGTACTTGTATAGCCTTTCATCTAAATGCGTCAATGTACTTTGTAAGTAGATGGGAAAACTGAGGCTCAGAAAAATTGATTTGTTCATAGCATTTGGCAGCAGATCTGGGAAGAGACTGCAGAGTCTCGGTTTGCAGTCTTGGCTTTGACCTCCAACTGAGTGACTCAGTAGCCAGGCGAGCATCCACGATTCATCAAAGTGCCTTCCCAGCAGCCCTACTCGAGTCTGGGGGCGGCGGGACTGGAGGGGGCTGTGAGGAGGGACATGCTTCAAATACCAGACAGAGCTCTCTGCCAGCTCAACGTGCAGAGCAAAAAGTAAGACAAAACTTTCCCAACAAGCTGATGTCTAGTGCGGGATCTCTTCCCTGGTCCTATTCTGTGCCTTTCTAAAAATGACTTCTGGTATGAAACCAAAATCTCCCAGACTGCAGGAGCCAAGAGTGACGCCAGCCAAAGCAATGCTGTGGGAGCATCTCCTCTCTTCCCTCGCCTTGTCTGCGGGGAACCCTCCACCTCCCTATGCTACACAATCTTTCCTGTGCCTGGCACTCACACACTCATTTGACATTCTAATGAAATGTTATTTCTAACTTTTATGCCATCGTTTGAATTTTAATATATAGGGGCCATGTTAATACATGATGGAGCAAATACCTTGTTTATTGTTTTCCTAGATGTTGGCTGGATGTGCTGTTTGAGTATGGTGCATGTGGCAAGTGTGAAGTACCTGGAGAGGTGGTACCCCTATTCTAAGCCTTTCTGCTAATTGTTTGGATGTGAGAAAATAACCATTACTTCACCACATTAAATGTAAAACGCTATCTTGATTCCTTGAAACCAGTTACTGTCTCAAAGATTGAAACCCTGATATTTTAAATTTATTTATTTTTATATCTCCAGTCCTTACCAAAACACCATCAAATATTTCAAGTGACCACTAACGTATATGTTTGGTTGTACCTTGTCAAAGCTAGGTGAAAAAAAGAACTTAAACATTTCCTGAAGTCTTTTAACAAGAGGTAGCTGGGTAGAGCCATTTTTATCAGCTATAGTTTGATGGGTTTGCCTACTCATTTTAGTCAAGTAGGAAGAAGTTAGATGGAAACTCTTTGTATACTTCAATGAGTATATTAACTGGTTATGTCGTTTGTAGGCTGCAGGGGAAAAGACAGAATGGAAAAATGATTTACATTTTACACCTTAAAAGTAAAATACTTGGGCTATTATGTATTATAAATATTCATTGCTAATAATTCTATTTCCCTTAACTGCTCTGGACTAGATCTTGAGCTGCTGACTCTGATAGCACAAAGATTTCACTTTCTATCTCATAAATTCTCTGTTGGCAAAGTTCGGTTGTTTCAATGTAATTTTTGTTGTCAAAGGAAGTCATTACCAGGAGAAAAAGCAATTTCTTGGAGAGTAAATGTGGTTTGAGTTTTTTGGATTGGTGTTTGAATTTACGGGTGTGACAGAGAATACAGCTGCAGAATTGTTTTCTAGTTAGAGATTACTAACTCCCTCTTCTATGTGAGCTGAAAAGTTAATTTTGGACCACATGAAGCCTTTTCATTCTGTAGGTTTTCCTTTCTAGATGTGGTGACAGGAAATAACATTTTTTTTAATACTAACTGAAACTAAATAAATTCCTAAACTAGCCTTAAAGATTAATCCAGTAAAAAAATCCTTATTTTGTTTGGTGGTTACTTAAGGTTCTGCTCTTTCTAAATTCACTAAAAACCAAATGACCATAAAGGGTTAAGAATCTTCTTTCCTATAAGAATGGAAAACGTATCAGGTATCTGTTTAATTGCCCAGGGATTTCTATGGCTGCTTGTACTGAGTCAGGTTAAAGCGGACTTCTGGGGTAAGGGAAAAGAACAGCTTTCTTTCAAAAGAAAGCAGGTTGCTGGAAACATTAAGGTACATTGAGTTGCTCTTGTGCCACGTGTCAGCACTGTTTCACAACTACCACTGTGTTGGTCTTCTCCAGTGTCCTGCTGGATGCCCTGGTTATCCTACAGCACTCTTCAACCACAGCTGGGCTGTCAGCTGGGTAACTCATGCTGTGTTTATCTTAAGAGGTCATTCTTGGCCAGGGATGAATGCAGATCTGACAGTCCAGATAGTTTTGAAAGTATGAAGCAGTTCTGGAGAAACCAGGGTTTCGTCACATCGGTGGAAAGTTGAGAGATGCAGAGCTGCCGGGCGGTCGCTGGGAGACCCGTTTGTTTTCATGGCTCTGTTTTCTCTTGACAGCCATCCCTGCTGCAGGAGCGAAGGAGGAGATGTGGATGCGAGGGATGGGACTGCTACGCTGCTGCCAGAGGATCCTCTGTCACCTGTTCAGCTTTGTTGGACTCGGGTGACACAGCTGGGAACAACAACAAAAATGTCCTGTTGCCATTTTTGGTTCTGACTGAAATTTATAGCATCAGGCACAGAAGATGTTCCTCAGCTCTAAGTGAATGAAGCCTCTAAATCAAGAGCTGTATGGCTGCTAATAAAGCAGCTGCTTACTCATTGGATCTTGCCTCCTCGCAAATTCTTCACGTCTCTGGTCAAGTTTCATTTCCTAGATGTATGGAAAGTATATATCCATCAAGGAGGGTGCTATTAAGGACAAATAAATGTCTGTGTGTAGTATATTTTATTTGAATTGTCATTTGGATGAGGGTACTTTCAGAAATGGCTTTTTAACTGGAAGACTGTACCAGAGCTGAAGTGATTCGGAGGAAGAATAAAGCCTGTAAAACTTGCTTCAGGCAGGGCTGGAAAGAGGCCGTAATTTGTGCCTTGCTCCATTATATAATTTGACAGTAGGTTAAACATGCTTTCAGCTGCAGAACCAGCTCTTCTAAAAGTGGTTCGTATGGACAACAGACTTTTCGGTGTCCTGACTTTTTGTGAGGGGTTGTTGGCTCCTGTATTTGCAGCCCTTTGTGAGGAAGAAGCTTGGCTCGAAGGGTGTGCCAAAGCTTATGCCTGAGGACGCAGACGGAGAGCCCTGCCTGCGGCTGGGCAGTAGTGGGCTTTCCCCATCCCAACCGGAGCCTCAGCCTCCAGCAGAGAGGGGTTGGGAGCTGGGAAATGGAAATCAAGCAATGGGTGCTCTTGGCAACGTGCATTTCTCTCTCTTTTTTTATAAGACGTAACAAACCTGTGTTTTACTGCCCCTCACTTTCTACCACACAGAAGAGAGTAAATATTTGTGCTGCATCTCTGTCCATCTCCTAATATTTGGAAGTCTGTCCTGAAGGGCTGTGTGTGTGTAAGAACTGGTCAGGGACCAAGGAGCAATGTTTCTGTTGAAGTTCAAGCTGCTGCAGGGGAGTGAAAAGTAGCTGTTTTTTCAGAAACAATTACCTTTTCAGGAAACGCACAGATTTGCTTTAAAAATTTCCCTCTGCTTCAACATGTTTTCCCTGCCAGCCAGTCTCTGGAATTCATTTAAATTCATTGTGTCAGCAGCCACTGTAGCCTAAGTATTAATGTAAAAGTTTCCACTGGCTTTCATTAATTTGACTCCTTGCATTATGCTGATGCTTAATCAACAGATCGATTGTGGCAAGAAAGATTTCAGAAATTTGACTTTGTTTGCCAGCACATGGTAAATTCTGATATAAACTTGGTTTAGGAAAAATGGTGTCTCTTACAGGCTTTATTGGACAGATGTATGTGAATGTTGATTAAGCTATTTATTGTGTAGACCTCAATTGATTGCATGTTAATCAGCTGCCTTTTCCTTAGCTACTCTGGAGTTGCTTTTCTAGCAGTTTCTTCTTTCCTCATTCCCTAGCCACGTATATATTTTCTCTCCTAGTCTTTTGTTCTACACAGATGCTGTGTTGACACTGTTTGAATGCAGGCAGGGAAAAGCCCCTTGTCATTAATTTTTATTTTTTCCCCCCATTTTGGCAGTGAAGCATTTGGCCACGTCTCCATGTTCTCTTCCTACTAGTATTGCTTCCAGATGTTTTCTTGGTGCCTCTTTCTTGTTTGCATTTGGATTGTCACTTGATCATTAGCACTCTGTTTTCGAGAGGGAAGCCTTTGACTTGGTAGAAACTAGACATGAACCCAAGCCACAATTGTCTGACCTCCACTTCCTTAGTTTGAGGTTATGTTTGGATTTGAGATGCTGGTTTGGCCTATGGCAACAGTGAAACCCAGACGCAAAGTTCATTTCTGATTTCAGAGGTGGATTTTACCAATGATCCAAGACTACCCGGCTTATTGCTTCACTTTGACTATGTATAGAGTCAAACTTTATTGCTAAAGATTTAACCCCCTTTTTTTGTTTGGAACAATGCTATGGGCAGCTTGCATCTTCAGTGAAAATAAATGACCCAGAAAAATGAGCCTAATGTGATTTTGCTCCAGGGTGTCATTTATATCATCCCAGGAAGGAGGACAGTCTCACTTTGTAGGCTGGAAGTGAGACCGTCTCTCCCAGAGGTTTGCAGTGACCCTGGCACAGACCCGAGCTGTGCTGCTCTGATAAGAGTAATTGGAGGTCACTTTCTGCCTGCGGCTGCCTCAAACACCTTTTCCTCCCCTTAGCGTTGTGCAGCTCCTGGACCAGTCTCTGGGGAGTCAGCCTTGCTGGAATGACAGCTGCGACAGCACTATGAATAATTCCTTAGGGGCTTCGATGCAGGAAGAATTATTATTTATTTATTAAATATTTAAATAACAAATCAAGCCATACTACCCTATGTTCCTCACAGCTCTTGCTACTCATGCATCATGCGCAAGAAAAGGAGTATAGTCTTACACAGCCCAGATACTCCCATCCTGTCTCCTGGTTGTTGCTTCAGGCATGAAGAGATCCATATTAGCTTCCCAGTCCTTAAGTGCTGTCTGTGTTTCACACTTTTTTTGGAGTATTTCTTACCTACTGGTGGGGAACTTACCCCTTTATCCCATCCTTAGGAAGTGGAAGACTAACTGGGGACCAACCTAACTACATGCTATCCCCAAATCAATTTGGCCGTAGTTCAGAATTCAGATGGGTCTGAAATTCAGACTGTTGCAGAAATGGGGACCTGCCGTCTCCAAGTGACATGGGAAGTGTCACATGAGTGACACACACTTAACTGTGTTATAACGAGGCTGTTGCAGACAAATCCACCCTAGCCTAGGCAAAGGAGAGGCCTTCATCAAATTGGAAGCAAAAATAGTTATGCCTGGGGGTCCCCAGGACTGAAGACCCTGCTGTTGGGCACCCATACTGTCAGGAGGCAAAGGATGAAAAAAAAATTCACTCTGCCATTCAAACCTGCTGAAGAAAATTGAAGAGTAGGTTTTTGTTCCAGCAAAATTCATGCATCACCTCTCTTCCCTCTGCCGGCATAAAGTCAGCTTGAGTACCATGGTGTAAGCTGTGGCTAAGTTGGCAAGATGCAGATGTTTATTCCTATGGCTGATCTGGAGCAGACTTGTACCAAAAGTAGTCCCGAAGTTATTGAGTCTGGAGAATAATGTTACATTCACATGATTCTCAGGGGCTCTGCTCATCTGTGCTTACCCCGCCGCAGCTAGACAGGAGTGGACCATGCCCAGATTTCTCTTGGTACAGGGAAGCCGGGAAGAAACACCACAGCTCTCCATTTTTTCGGCCCACAGGAGGGCAACATCGAGCTGCAGCTGAAACTAACGGGCTTTGCCAAAGCCAGGTGCACAGTTTACTAATTTAAGAATTAATGAGTTGAAACGAATTAACTAATTTAGAGATATTATAGACTATGGCTATTTAGTGGTGTGTTGGCCTGCATCCACTCTGACTTTGTGTTTGGTTATATTTGTGGTTAATCTGTAATTGTCCTAAATTGCTTTTGTCATCTGTGGCCAACAAGAATGTGTTGCGAAGAATAAGGCAAAATTGTTCGTTAGATGGTAGCTCTGTTTTTTTAGTTCATGCTTCCATGAGTAAGTGTTGTGTTGAGGAAAATGAGCTATTAGGATTACAAGTTTGAACTGTGGAGTTATCTAAGAGTACATGTCTATTAAAGACTATGTTACAAGGATTGCAGGCTGAGAATAGCATGACAGTGATGGTTTGAAGTTCAGTTATCTGAGCAACATATAAGCTGCAGCGTCTGATACAGGTGGTTTTCGGTAGTCATAGTAGTATAGCAAATGATCCCTTTGTGCAACTACCTGTTTTGCAATAACTTGTAGTCTCCATAAGTTCTGATGACAGTCTGGAGTTAGACGCTTTGGGAAGCTGCAAAGCCTGACTCTGGAGGAGCTGAGGAATGAGAGAGATAGGCCAGATCCTAAGGGGCTGAGAAACCAGATCAGAGGGAGCTTGGCAGTCATGCTTTCTGACACTCTGGAATGTGATGTTTTCAGGTTGCAGTCAATTATTAAAATAAAGTATTTCTTCATGTACAGGTAGTGAAACATGCTAGAAATAGTAAACAGGAGCAAAGGCATGTCAGGGCAGGAATGGGAACAGGTGTTTGGTACCTTTACCTGTGTTGCTGCGCAGCGGTGGGTAGGCTCAGAGCTGGATTGTGTCAGGATGGTCCAAGAAGCACATGCAGCACCCTACCTACATCACAGCTCAGGGCTAACCAAGTGGAATGAAAGCACCAAGCATCGTGCTGATATACGGAAGGGTGCAGAGACCATCAGGAGGACAAGATGAACAGGCTGCTCCAAGCACAAAGCTGTGACCTCAGGCTGGGTGAACAGGGCAGGACTGAGGTGTTTTGCTTTTTTCATTATGGGCATATAGAGACCTTTTTATCATTATTGCCACAAACCGTTAGTGTAGGTGAAATGGGGGAAAGTAGTAAAGTATAAATGGCTAAAGGAGATGCCTGAGGAGGTGCAGTACACAGGGGCTTACTCTACATATTCATGTACCCATTTGCACTGGAGGATGCTGAGCTGGTGGTGAGAGATAATTATGGAAGGCAAAGAGGGCCTGTGACTGCAACAGGGACATCACAGACCTCTCTTCAGATCTTGCCTCTGCTTGATGCCTTTGGCTGGCGAAGCTTTTTTTGCCAGGGTGCCTGAACTTTCAGGCCCTTTTCTGCAAGGGAGGTGGAGACCCAGGTGGAGGTTTTGGTAAACCAGGCACTAGTCACGTTGGTGTTACTAACCAAAATGATCTGGAGGGATAAACAAGGCAAAGTTATTTGGTAAAAGTGGTGTCTTTTATTAGACTAACTGACCCACAGTCATGTTGAGGGACTTTCATGTTTTATGCTCATGTTCCGTGGATGTTAATGGTATGGTTAAGATATCTTCATTCAGGCACAGTGTGGTCTCATAGAGACAAAGTGTTGCCAATTCAAACAAAATTTGTAGTTTGGAAGCTCCCCACCTCCCCCAAGCTAAATGCGTTTTTGAAAGTCAAAACCAGGAATCTGTAACAAAGCATGGATTTCATGCCAATTTCCGTAGTTCTACAAGTGGATAATATTTAAGTCCCTTTTTAATGTTCAAAGCAGGAACGAATGAGCTAGCACACCCCATCCCCCCCCCCCCCCCCCCCCCCCCCCGCCCTTTTCATCCCCCCTAGGGACTCCTGAAGTATATTGGCATATACTAAAAGAGCTTTGACAGGAGATTATAGGTGATGGATTGGTGTGTAAAGGATACCTTTTACTATTTTATTAGAAAAGTAATTGTTTGGATGTGTATCACTTCTAGTTTAGCCAGAGGCAGATATATAGTTTCATATAGCCAGTAAGATTAACTCTCTGTGGATTGACATTTTTGGAAACTAGCACTCTTGCAAAGACTCAGAAAAACTCAAATAGAAGAAGAGGCCTGTGTCCATTTCACTCTTTATCAGCAAATGCACTTTTTGGGCCCCTGGGAGCCAAACTTGCATTTAAAAACCATTCCAAAGCATTATGCTTTAATGAAGGAAAAAAAATATTAAAAATTCAGTCTGGAAATGATCTGGTTTGCAGACCTGCTCTGTTGGCCTTGTGTTGGACTCTGTAACAGCTTTGTTTTGTCTGTGCTGTCCTGGCCTTGCCAATAAGAAGGGTAGGTCTTCAGATGCATTTGCTCAACTCCTTAACACAAAAGGGTAAGTACAGGTACTAAGAGATTAATCAGAATGGTCTGTTTCAGGGTGAGTAATGAAAAACAATCAGTGCTTTTATATGGAGTTCAATTATGCTAACAAAATAACTTACAAAAAAACCCCCAAAAAACCAACCCAGCTGGTTAGCAGAGAAGCTTTGTTAGAAGTAATCTAGTTTCTACACGTGCATTTGATTTCTTTTTGATGGTTTATGTGGAAGAGTTTCAGGGAGTTTGTCCCACTTGCATTTTAACTCCTTCTACTGCTTTGTCAAAATACAGTGGGAAGACTGCACAATAAAGGTAAGAGCAGTCAGATATATCAAATCTGGGGAAAAAAAGGGGGCGGGGCGGGGAGGGAGGGCAGGCACATGAAGCACATAGAGGCGAACACAGGGAAATACAGTGGTGTGATCATGCGATGGATAGGGAGAAGGAGGGCTGAGGCTGGTGTCCAACCCAGCACCTTCTCTGGCCATAGGAGTGCCTGCAGCAGAGGTAGCCACCCAGCCAGCTGTGTCTGCCATAACAGTGATGTGCTCATGCAACAGGGTGAAGCAGTCTCACACCTGCCAAAATCCTCCATTTCACTCCTTGCTTTACAGCTAGAAACCCTAAATTAGCATAACGAGTAGGTAAGATTATTGCAGAGCACAATCTGCCTTGAGTTGCCTCAAACTGAAGTTCCACAAGACTGCTGAATTTCTCTCTCTGTCTGGAAATTCCTTTGTCATGCCATCTCTAATACTTGTTCTCCAACTCCCTTTTTCTGTTCCTGGAGCACTCTACAAACTCTTTCTGACAATGAGTAGTTTTACAAGCTATTTCTGGTGGCAGTGCCTCCTCCAAGCCCCCTGCGCTGCTGCATTGCTGTGGCAGCACCAGATGAGCCTGTGCTGCTAAGGAGTTGCACAAACCATGTGGGATGTGATGAGAAACATCTCAAAGGCATCGCTGCGGCTACAGGAAATGTCTGTGAAGCTGGGTGCTAAGTTCTCGTTGACAGATGATTTATAGCAAGTGGGATGATGTAGTATGGAAATCAGAAATACATAAAACCACAGCCCATCAAAACAAAACCCCATTTTTCTCTCCCTCAGTTTCCAAAGAACATGAAGTGTTTGGACTAGATCCAGTTATAGCCCAGGTTTCTACACTAAAAACAGTCAAATGGCAAAACCTGGAGGAAAATCTGAAACTGGGGGAGGAGACAGGATGGAGTGTTATTACAGGGGTTGGTATTCTTTTGACATAAACATGAAGGACTTCTGTTCCTTACTCCATAGCCTTGATAAATCAAAACCTTCAGATAACATCTTTTTAAACATTGAACAATGATGACAACCTCTTGGACAAAGCTGCGCGTGTCAAACTTGGCCGTTAGGATGGTATCCAGTCCAGTAGTTGCCACTAGCAAGTATTCGGGAGTACTTCCTGGCTTGGTTTGATTTTTTTAATTGAAAAATGTCAGTGTGTTTCAAAGCGAAGCATGCGTTTTTGAGTGCATGTATATGTGTTTGTGTATAAACTCACTGATTTCAATTAGTTCCTTGGCCTCTGTGCCCTTGGTATGCATGCCAGGAATAGGCTATGATTCACTGCGGTTGAGAACGGCAGGAATGATGTCCAGTAAGGACGTGGCAGAAATCCATACAGCTGTAGGGATTGCTTTATTCAGGATAGCAGAGCCTATGCCTAGGTCGATGAAGTGGGTGAAGGGACGAGAAAAACTAGCTGGTGTTTCCAAATTCTGTCACTGAAAAATTTGACACACCTGTGCTTGTGTGGATGCACACACACACGTGCACAAATTATTCTCCTTAAAAACAAAGTGCTCGGTATGTGCTGTAACCTCCATGTGTAATGGCTTAGATACCCAACTTCCAAGCCCCTGAAAATTCACAAATGAGTTGAAATTTCTTCCCCAGCAGTGACTTCCTACAAAGTGTTCTGGGACCAGTACTGAGTGACTATAGGCAAACACTTCAGATACACCTTTGAAGGGCTGGGAAAATGAGGAGAGCTTTGTCAAGCAGGGCCACGGGAGGCGTGGGATGATAGGCTCGTTGGTAGGAGGATGCACATCGCAGCCACAGGGAACCTCATGGCAGCAGTGAGCTGAACAAGCAGAGTTTGTGCAGTTAAAAAGCACAGACCTTTCTGCTGAAACTAAAAGGAAATTGGTTTTAGTTTTTGACAACACAAACTGGTGTTGTTCAGCTGTGTCTCATAAATCTTTCCATGACACAGCTGTGCTTTCAAACCAGCGAGCCTGCTCCCTAGTTGGGTATGGTGACATGGTACGTGACAGCAAGGAGCCCACCCTGGTGATGTTCTGAGCCAGCTGAGACCTACATCACCATGTGGGCATGGTACCTGCTGAGTTAGTAAGTCCTGCAGAGAAAGAAGTACATTAGTGTGGGCTCTGTGCCACTCTCATGCTGTTAGATGGCTCTTGGACCAGGGCTGGCTTGTGTCCTGCCACTCCAGGGCACAGGCAGAGTGAACCCAAGTTGGCTCCGAGTGTCGTGTGTGGTAGGTAAAAGATAATTTATCTAATTGTGAAAAGGATGGGAACCTCTCAGGTGAGGTATAAATACCTTGATTCTCCTGAAGCAGCTGGCTGTGTAGCTTGTACAAACCTCTCACTATGGGAGTTTGGCACTTGGCATGTCGTGATGAGTTTAAGTCCAGGAATTCTAAAATCTTCAACAGCACTAAGGAATTAAAATCCAAAGTGCTGGATCATGAGTGTAAAGAAAGTACTGTACACCTGACCTTTATGGAGCGCGGTATTTTCATTCCTTTCTGCGACAGTGGAAATTCTTTAAGCAGTGGAAGAGGTGTCTGGTTTAGGTGGTTTAAATAGTGTGTCAGAAGAGCAGAGGAGTATGCATGGAGTAGGGCCATGATTGATGAGTGGGTGGAGAATAACTATTACTCTGATGTTCAATATTACAGACTAGCAGAAACCAGAGACGGATGTTTTCATTACATTTTCCATCTTCAAAAGATGGTAAATTAAGGGTGGTCCTAGGCAGCAAGGTGCTTTTAAAAAAAAAAAAGCAAGGGAACAGCACTGAAATTGATGTATTAGTCATTATTCTCTTTGTCCTCTGAAGAATGAAAATGCAGCATGCTGGATTATGGAACTCTGCTTATAGTGTAATTTGTCATGAAAAACTGGGCTTTCTTTCTCCACCATCTTCGTTAATAATTGATACCTATTCTAAGTTCTAAATGCTTAGCATTTCTATAGTGACAGAAAATAAAACCTCCAATAGAGAGCCACAGATGATACAACAACCTTTTCTTATGCATTTTTCTACTGATATTTTGAGTAGAAATGTCACTTCTGGAGAAAATACCTATGAATATATTTTAGTGTCAACAGTCAAGGAGCCAATATATCTGGAAACACTAGCTTCAAGGAGCATGTGATGTTCCCGTTTTGGGGAAGCAGCAGGATAGATGGCCCTATATACTTGTTTTACCTTACCAGTTCAAAATACCTGCATTGCAAGGGGAGAAAACAATGATTTTTCAAGTATAAATACTATCAAGGAAAGAAAACAAAACAACTGCTATTTTAATTTTCAGATTATGTAAGGTTTTTGAGGATCTGTCAGACTAATTGCCAGAAGCAATTCTCTGTCCAGCAAGTATAGGTGAATCTGTGCTCTCAGTTGTCAAATTAGAGTCAGGAACCATTAGATCTAGCAATTTGCTAATGCTGTCTTAAAAAGCAGAGCCTCATAGCTGGTGTCCATGTCTCCCTGGGTATTCCTTTAACCACTGAGAGCAGTGACCAGAAATCAGTTCGCGACCGCAGGGTCAAATATGTGATGCCAAACTCCTGTATTGAATAATGGATCCATAAAACTGTAAGCTGTCGTATCCTTTTTGGCTGGACACGACTAATACCATTAATCCGCAAACCCAGTATCCTTGAAAACCTGGTAAGGGCCAGATGCTGTTGATTTGGCCTGGCTGGACCCTTTTCCCTCAGGAATTCTGTAAATAGAAGCACCTGACTTTAGAAAGCTGTACTAAGATTTTTTTTTTGTTGTTTGAAAAGCTGCTTTTTCAGATAGGCCATAAAAATAAGGGTTTCTCTCAGTTCTTCCTAAAAAGAAATTTTGCCAAATGTCAGCAGTGGTGGAAACTGTGAGTTCAGTGTATGCACAAAATGAGCAACACCAACACTGGCACTCGGCGCTGGCAAAGATGCTCAGCTGTGTTTTGAAAGGGCCACCTCCAGGAGTGAAAGACAAGTTCAACAACGCAGCTCTCATAATATTTTCCAGAGTTTGGTGTGAGTGCTGATGATTTTCATGCTTTCAAGACTTATTCCATCAAGCCGTGGAAGGAAATACCACCGATGTAAATGTCAGAATATTCCGTTTCGATCCAGCTCCTTTTGGTTTGGCTGGTTTACATTTTTTACATCACAGCTATAATGGTTAAAGCAAGGTGTTCTGACTAGCATAACAGTGGAAATATTTCCAATAAACACTTTTAAAGACCCTAGAAAAGGACAAGCAATGTGGGTGGATTGCTAGCGTTGCTAAATGCACGTTAGTATAATTTTTTTTTTTTTAATTCTAATGACACATATTTGGGTGTAGGCAAAAAATCTAATTCATAGTAGTACCAGACAGCAAAAAGTACTGCGTGTTATTTTTAGTGGCAGGAACCTAGTAATCTTCCTAAAAGGACAAGTTATTTCAGTGTACATACAAGAAGGAACTGCTAATCCTGGTTCTTTAATAAAGTAAACAAGGGATGAACATCCATTTCCCAAAGTTTAAGAATTAACGATTATTTGTCCAGTGCATTTTGTTGGTCTTCGTACATTCACTGAGTTTTCTCTGTGCTTGCTGTCTTCTCCATAGATTCGTATGGTGTACATTTAGCAAGGAATAGGTTTTGGATAGTCTCACTACAGTAAAATCATATGAGCACTGGCCTTTTCTATAAGTAATGTATCTGCCTACCTCTTCAGCCCCTAAAAATTAACTGCCCAAACCTTACTCATTAAAAATAATTGCCTAGCTCAATTCATTATTTCTTTTACAATGGGATGCTAGGCTTTTTCCTGTGTTATATAATTTAAATAAATATTAAAATATTAAATGTGCTTTTGTGGGAGAAATACATTATGTAAAAGTATTTCTGCATTGGGCACCTTCACATCAATCCCTTCTCTCTCATTAAAAGAAATGCGTGTGTTGGCTAGTCTGTACAGCCTGCTGCTAAATATCTTTGACTTTATAGACCTTGTGTCTTGAAAGTAAGAGTTTGACTTGTGATCACTGCCCATCACTGAGTTTCCATAGAACTGATTAAGCAGCCTCCTTCTGCTATGAAGAGCTGTTACAGGGAACTTTTACAAATCATGGGCGAGTGATGTTACTCCTAGCTGTGATTTTTGTAATCGTTCCTATTTCAGGTTTAGGCAGTGTGTATATACATAGGCAATAACAGTGATGATAGTAAAAGCAAAGCCCAGGAGTGCAGCAACACTCATACTGGGGTATCTTTGGAGAATGGCCGGTTTCGCAAGAGATAAGTCAAAATCTTGTTTGTTTGCAGCTGTAGGCTTAATTCAATACAAAACCTAATAAACTGTTAGGTCCTATTTGGAGTTAAATGCAATAATATTGATTAAAAAGCAAGGTAAGTTAAGTATTAAAAAAAAAAAAGTTTTACAAAACCAAACCAGCAACATATTTCTCCTGCCAGTTCTTTTTGTTCCTGGGAAATACTTTACTATTTTCACATCTTTTTGCAGCCAGCAAGATCCTTGTGCTAGCACAAGCCACTAGCGTGTAGTCTGTGTCTGGCTCATAGTGCTGGAGACAGGTAAGACTCAGGAGACCCTCAGTGATCCTCAATGAAACTCCTCGTGGGATGAACAGGGAAACCAGACTTATAGACTTGCATACTGTGCACACACACTTTTGGAGGAAACTATTAAGCCAAAACATTGAAAACTTTCAATTCAATATTAAATTTGCTCCCCCCTCAAAATAAAACCAAGCACCTGAAAATATTATTTTGGCTGAACAGAATGCATCAGTAGACAAACCTGGAATGTCAATTCAGAGTTTAATTATTCTGAATGTAACCCACAAAATTACAGATGGGAGGAGTTTTGAACAGGGAGAAAAATATTTTTTTGTGATATTATGGATACTGAAAGGCATGTGTCTCATTTTGTGGGCCTGTTTTGTGATATGCTCTATAGATCTATACGCATATATGTGTATTGCAGATTCCATATAAAAATAAAATAGAAACCTCCCCCACAGAAGGAACAGCTTGAGGGGATGCGAGCTGGGTGTAGGGTAAGTACAGCAATCTTGCCGTAACACAGAAGGGTGAAGTTCCCTAACTTTCAACATTTCTGTGCATGTGTTAGTATTGCCTGCTGTACTCTTTGTGAAGAGAAGATAAATAGCTTCAGATGCTAAAGAGAATATTCAGATACCTTTCTGAGAGTGCTTGCCAAATGTCATTCAGCATTCCTGAGTCTGCTTGAAAAAAAGTTTAATAGACACTTTAATTTCAGTAAATAGGATAAGATCCATGTTTAAGACATGAAATTGAAAATCATGTATTTCTTCCTTGTGCTCTGGAGGTCTTCCGACATTTTAAAAAATCTTGATTACTTACAAGTCCAAGTATAATACCACATTAGTATTCAGAAAGAATGTTTGAATTTTCATGCCTTATTTGATCAGGCTAAGTATGCATCCCACTTTGATTAAGACTTCGCTGATCCCAGAGCAAAATCATTAAACATTCATAAACGACCATTGCTTTTTCTCCTCCTCAAGAATGTACTGACACATTTTATGCAATTATTTGTCTCAAGTATCTTACTGAACTTTTAACCCCCTTTACATTCTCTTATGCCTACTTATATTAAGTCCAAAAATCTTCATTTCAAAGCATTTTAAAAGCTAATATACAATTCATTTGAGTTCAGTGAAAGTAAAATTATGAAGAAGCACCCTGTCACGGAAGGGCTCATTGCTAATTAACTACATGGGTGGTTTCCTTTGAGGAATAATTCCTCTCAATTCTTTAATTCTCAGGTTAAAATGCCTTTGAGTCTAGGCTCATCTTTTAGAAAGATGTTTCTGAAAGTGATAGTGTGATAATATTGTCCTCCAAGGTAAAGTCTGATATCACTTACAAGCTCAATGGCATGAGGATAGACGGGGAGTTTAATCCACCAGATATATTTTTTTTTAATTTCTTTTAGCCTAGCTTCCTAAGTACGCAAGTTTTATGCTGCTTTTAGCACTGCTTTAACCCGATCCCTCTATTCTTTCTCGTTATATGTGCATCATCTGATGTGAGGAGGAGAGGGATGTTTCCAGGACTCCAAGCCATGGACCGCAGCACCGAGCCCATGTCCAGCCCCAGGCAGTGCTGTAGCTGCCAGGCACCATATTCTCTTCCCAAGGGTGGAACCCAAACCACCAGAAGCCAAGCCTGTCCCTGTGGTGCTTGTGGACCTGTCTGAGCACAGGTATAAGCTTATCCCAGCCTCTGGAGGTTGTCTGGCACTGTATGGGGGGGCGATATGTAAGGAGAACTGCTCACAGTCCTGTGAGACCCATGAGCAGCGGCATTCCCTTCCTCCTGTGCTTTGTGCTCTCATGCTCTTAACTCCGAGCTGGAGATGTAAAAGCTGCAAAGAAACAGATGTAAACCATTATGTTCAGAGTCTGCAATATTTTAATGCTGAAATACTTAGAAAGCAACTTGAATCAGTAAGTATGCAAAGCTGGGAGAGTAACCAGCATTTTTCCATCACTTATTCTAACTGTGAAAATTCCATTTTAGAAATCTATATAAAATGCTGTTAAATATCCATTCGGGTTTTTTTAAACATCTCTATTTAATGTGTTTAAAAATTTCAGATGTGTGCTTATTACAATTAAAACTGATGATAAAACCCCCGTTGACTTCAAGAGTAGGGATTAATCAAAATACTTAATTATTCATTACTGGAAAAACACCTGCACAGAACTGTAGGTTATCAGACTTGTTTGCTTTTGATGCCTTGGTTTAAATTTAATGTGTATGGAAGCCTAAGTAAGATTTAGGTACAAAATAGGAAGGATATATCTGCATTGGATGGAGAAGGAAGACAGCTTGTATTTCAGTAAAAGCTACGCTGGCTTTGTTTAAAGGTGGACTATAAATCTTCCTATTTTAATGGTTTCTAAAGCTTAAGAAAGATGTTTTTGTTAGTTCTTTTTCTTAGAGATTCTTCCCTGCCCCCTCTTTTTTCTGCTGCTTGCTTTAATTAGAGAATTAATGCGTTACTGACATCAGAGGTGACAGGAAATGAACTTTTAGTCACTAAGGACAAATGTGAATTTTAATCAAATGCGTAAAAACATTTCAGGGTGATTTGTTTTTAAATATACTTTTCTATCAGAACTCAAGAATGGAATAATTTCTTATGTGTCCCTGCATTCAGAGCAGAGGATTTGGAGTTATAGTAGTCAACCTTGGTTCCTTGATGCTGAAAAATGAAAAATGGGTATTGGTGATATTTCTCTTTGTAACTCTTTACAGAGCAAAAAATCCTACACAAAGCACACAATCTTTTGTCATTCCTCCTTTACAGTCATTCAGACTCTAAAGCAAAATTTTGAAGTGGCTAGTTTGCTTTTACATATTTAGAACTTAGCCAAGGGGATAAGAAAATTTCCTCCTACTCATCTGTAGTCATGTGTAATCTGAATGTAGTCAGTACTAGCTGAGTAAATGAGTAAAAGGGTCCTAATTTCTGTTTCAGAATGTAAAGTGAAGTACATCTTTGACAAACCATCAGTGAGACTGCTTTCCAAACATTTTGCAACTTTTTTTTTTTTTTTTTTTTTTGCCAGCTGTTGCTTTGGTACCTAGACAACATGTTTTGTATCTCACGCTTGATAAAGTTTGTATTTTTGCTGAGCTGTTAAGTAGTCATTCTCTTGAACAAAATATTTGATGGGCAACTTGTGACAATTTTACCAATGAATTTTTCTCCTGGAGGAAGTCTTTTGGTACTACGGGCAAAGGAAATTTAGAAGTCTTAAAAGTTCACCATTCTTGATACAGCTGTGAAAAAATAGTTGTCCAAAAGAAACCATCAGGTATTCTGACTTCCTTCACTGGCCTCAAGGTTTATCTAAGGACAAATTCAGAAAAAAACCAGAAAAGTCAGGATAACCTTGGCTTTGGAAAAAGAAAAACAAACAGGATTTCAACATCTCTTTTATAGATGAAAATAAAACCTAACAGAGTGCTGCTTTTCCAGATTCTCCTTATTTGAAACACAGGATTTTCTGACATTTTTATTCACAAATATAATGTTGTCAGCTAGCTCTATATCTGTCTATAAATATCCATGCTTTTTTAGAGTAACTATATGCAAGTATAAGTTTAAAAAATGTATTTAAATATTATTAACCTGCTAATATTTCAAATCACTCCCACATAGCTTTTTTTTTTCCTTGTTGGTTGCAAAGAAGTTTTCTATAATTTCTCTCTTAATGAAAACAAATTCCTTGTGAGTAAAATTTTTACTCTATTAACCTTCAGGGTCTATACAGCAAAAGTAAACTTCAGAACTGCAGGGTGTGATGCCTGTAAACCCCTTTCCCTGTTAATATACAGAAATCTAAGAGCTGTGAAGTTGAGTTTCACTTGCTGACTAGCAGTGAAGCTGGTGAGGCTACAAGGAAAGACAGATTTCAGGTAGTTTCACCTTTAGAGATTGCTCAGTTGTCTTTGATTTATACGCTATTACTTTGCTGAGACTTGCGTCTGATTTCCATGGCTGGCTTGCTGCTTAGTGCCTGGGTGGAGGGATCTGCAGTGGCAAAACAAAGCCTAGGTTTTGAAGGGTTTGAGTGTCGAGAGCTCTGCCTCATATCTCGTTGTTCCTTTTATCTTTATGGGTTGTTTTGTTTCCAGTCTAGCTTAAGAGTAGTAAGTCCATTTAGTGCAAGATTTTGCTTCGCTGATGTGGCTGAAGTGGTGGTGTGATGTGGCTAGTGCAAAGTGTTTGTAAGCAGCCTTGCAGTGGCCAGTGTTCTCTGCTACCATAACATAACCTGGCTACCACCCCATGATAATCTAGTTTCTCTCCTGCCTTATTATTGCAGTATCGGGACTGCTTTCCTAAACGTAGAAGAAACTTCTTGCTACCTCAAAATTCCCTCTAGTGCCATTGAACACAAAACACCTCTGTAACATAACCTGCTGTGTCTGAAAATGATCTCTCTCTTACGCGGAGCTTTCCAGGGAGCTTTGGACTGGATGGGAACTGTTGTGGCAGTGTTAAAGACACGTTCGTTCCCATCGCTCCCTGCCCAAACCGTGCTTTCTGTTGCTGGTGTTGACACACAAATGCAGTGATGCTGTGGCTATGCACATTGCTCCGTCACTGTTTCCATGACAGTGAAAAGGATCGGTAAAACGTCTGTTTGTGGATGTCTGCTGGTTTTCATTTAGCAGCATCTGCAGGCATAAAGCCTGTAATGTTTAGGTGGCTTCTGTGGCAGACAGAATTACCGATCATTTAATAATGAAGACGAAGTAGATTCAAGGCACAGATTCTTTATCATGGTGTAAGAAATCAAGCACTTAGGTACCAAATACATATCACAGTGCCTTCAAACTGCCTAATTTAGCAATTTCGGTACCTGATTAATATGCTAAATGTGTGAGACAATTGATCAAATTTAGTGGTATAAAAAAAGATGTTTTGAATGTGTTACAGTAAGAAGTCTTTAAAACATGAGCCTTTTATTTCAGGATCAATATTCTAAATGAACTGGTCGAAACCAAACTGTTTCTCTCACTGCAGCAGTGAGTTGCACAGGCAGGTTATACTCTGCATTAGGTGGTACTACAGGGTGTTACTGATTATTGAAAGCTCTGTCACTGCAGCATAATATTTGCAATGCAGTGGGATCATATCCTATAGTATACTCAGGGCTTTTTTTAGATGCTGCCACTTGGGCACTGAAAGCATCCACAGCGGTGAGGAGGAATCTGGTGCTTGCTTTGAAAATCCTCAGAGAGAAGACACTCTGGTTTGTGTAGGTCTAGCAAACCACATCATTCTCTGAAGCACTTTCTTTCTCAAATAGAAACATTACTCCTTTCTTCCTGAAGAAGCTGCCTGGTTTTCAGAATGAAAAAACCCTCAACCAACCCAGACTGGAAAAGACTCTGAGATTAAAAAAATGAACAAATGCAAAATTTGTGGATTAGCATTTCCTTGTTTTGAAGGGTGGTCCTTCCTCCTCAAAGGCGGGAGGGTTGCATTCTGCTATGAGTGCCAAAATGTTCCCCCTCTCTGTGCCTTGAATAATGTGCAGATTTAAAATATTCAACTCTGTATGTGTAATGCTTATTTGGGACAGTCGTTTTAGATGTGGTTGTGAGTGTAGCAGTTTGAATTCACTGTAGCTTGTTCTCATCTGTGCCCTCCTGGGAGGTGAGGGACTGGAAGCACAGAGCAAGGTGATCATTGCTGATGACTCCACCAACCTTGTTCTGTTTATTTCCCCACAGTTTTGTACATATTCCATGCCACCTACATGATAATGTAATTCTTGGTTGCAAACGTGGCAGGAAGTGCCTGACTGCGGTCATCCTTTAACCATTCAGTTAAAATATATATTTCACTAATTGCCTTTTTTTTTTTTTTTAAAAAAAAAAAACACCTTTCTTTAGAAATCTGCAAGAAAACCCAAGTTTTGGGCCTAAATAGCGTACAGATTTTGTCATATTGACGAAACTACATCGTTATTGTTGGAGCTCGTGTTACTGTTCCCAAAGCTGCTAGACCACTTCAGTAAACTGGGTGGAGGGAAACTGGGAGGGGACTTCAGTCTTCTGCTTATGTCCACTGGCTGCAGGCATAACTGTGTATCTCCAGTTCACTTAAGGGACTAAAAATAACAGTTTACCTAATACACTTTCAATTCCTTATCACTTAGCAGACAATTTCAGGGCTTTGCACTTACATTTTCCTGCCATTCCACTTTATATTCTTAAGTGATCTGTTTTTCTGTATGAGCTTTGTGGTGTTTGTATTAGCATTTTTTAAAGCCCTGGTTACAGACCTGTGGTGATAAGCAACACAGTCCTCAAACTCTTCACAGCTGGATTTTTTTGTTATGATAAGGGTAAGAGTAGGGAGGGAGCAGAAGTTCGATGGGAATCTGGGGAGTTCCCTGCTTAGGCACAGTCTTGCAAAGATCAGATCTGGAATGAAAATTAAATCCAAATGGTCTCTCTTACTTTCTTGCACATCAACAGTCTATTATTAAAAGCCAGTATCTGTGGCTCCAAATTAATTTAATTAACCTAATCTTAATAGGATAGCTTTAAATATTCATCTGTATTGTCTGGGGACCACCTAAATTAAGCTGATTGAAAATTACTCATGAATTGCAAGTGTACATTGATTCTTTCTGCCCACACTTGCTGTTGAGTGGAGTTCATGTGTAGAAAACCTTCTTTCCCTTAAAGTCAATCCATATGTTGGAACAGCTGCAGTCAATACATTGACGGCACATGCCATTTGCAAACAGATGAAGATAACAAACAAGTCAAATTTGTTTTCAGGAAAAATGCAAACTATCTTGGTTGATGCATCACTGTTACTGTACTCCTAACTTAGTGGGGCCCAGTTCATTTTCTCACAGGTTCAGTTGCATCCCTGCTATCAGTAGAACTGACCAGAATTTTAACACTGAGATAAGCAGAACATGCAAATGCAGTCCTGCTTCCACATCCGTCAGTGACAGTGCTTAGCCTTCTCTGGGCAGGAGCACGAGACCCTCGAATAAGCCCTATCCCACAAAACTGGATCTTTAAGTCTCCAGAGCCAGTTCAATAGCTGATCTGAATACCCCCATTAGGAACACTAACTGCTTAGATGGATCACCTCTGACCTGGGGCTGGTCAGCATTATGGTAGAGCCTGCTAAGATGTAACAGCAAAGGAGCAGACCTGGTTAGGCAGAAGTCTCCTCTGGTTTTATTTCTTGAGGAAGAAGGAGGGAGGACGTGAGCTCACAAGGCTGCCTGGCTAACAGGACTTCTTGTGAGAGGGTTGCAGTGCTGGCCCTTTGTGTAAGAGCCAGGCTTCAGCAGATGACACAGGAATGTCCTGGGGTCCCAAGGCTGGAGGACTGAACTCTGGGCTAGCTGCCACAAGAAAAGGAAATTCCAGCCTGCTGGGGAATTGCTGGCACGAGCACCAGGGGTGTGGGAGGGAAGGCCATGATATTTTTCCCTAGCACATATTTCCTTTTTTCTATTAGACCACAGTACAGCTCCAGGCACTTTGAGTACTATTAACTTCTTCACAGTGCCAAAAAAAATACAAGGAATAGTTCATCAGGAGTGTGAAAGGGGAAAATCCTGCATATAATAATAATAATAATAATAATAATAATAATAATAATAATAATAATGCAGGACCAAGATATATAAACAATATTTTCAATAACAAGGTCATACAAATATTTCTAGTTCTTTCTTATTTATTCTAGGTAATCATTCCTGCTTTGCCATTTTTGCTGCATATGGAAGATTAGATATTTTGTATTCTTTAACCTTCCTGCTTGAATTAACCATTTGGAAGCATAATGACTTGGAGAAATTAGCTGAAAATCCCGTAACCCATCAGAGTTACAAATCTAGAGGCACATGGTGTTGAGAGCCATCATTTCTACTGGATAAAGCTGCAGAGCATGTTGCTAGATTTTCATGTGGCCATACTGACTTCCCGAGTTGCTGATGTACAGTGGTATGAACAGCAGCATTCCTACTGCTTTTCGTATTAAATCAAAAGGTCTATTTTCTATCAATTTATTTCTCACTATTTTTTTTCCAAATTCTTACATCCAAGAAGTTAATTAAATCAATTTTGTATACTCCAAAGTTGCTTATATTACCTTATTATCAGGAAGCAAACAAAATTCAGTCTTTAAGTGTAGAATGTAGAAATCTGGGATCATGATTATCAGGTGGTTTGAACTTATTTATGCTTAGAGAAGCACATAGAAGCAGTTTATAATAAGGCAATTTTTGTTTCTGTTTATGGCACTTGAAAATGAAGACATGGTAAATGTCAAAGTAATTTTTCAGATTTAAAGATGAAAGAGAGAAATACACATCCTTCCTCTCTTTTCTTTTCTTTTCTTTTCTTTTTTTTTTTTTTTTTTTTGTTTACAGCTAGCTCTAAAGACTATATTTGTTCTACTTATAAAACAACTCCTTCACAGTGAGGTGGTACCAAAGAAGCTTCCAATGCACAGTGCCATCCATGCCCTTTCTTGTTCTTGACACAGACCATCAAGTCCCTTTTGTACCATTGGTAAGGTAAGGTACGGACCCACTTTGCCTGTGCCCACTTGGCCAAAGGTGGTTGGACCTTTCTGGGGCTTTAGTCCCACCTGAGACTCGCTGTCACCTCCTGCTGACCCCTAGTGCGAGGGAATGGCAGCCGATGGCAGGGCACGGTCAAGGAGGCTTCTTCCTTGCAGTAGTGCTGCTGCACTCTGTAGGAGGAACAGCAACAACAGAAATTGTTTTTTTTCCCTCTGTAATCCCTCATGTACTGGTACATGACAAACAGGAGTTTTGTCTGTCAGGCTTTTTCTTCACCTCAAACATGAAGGCAGGTTTTCCATTCGTTTCTCAAAGTTCTTAGGTCAGAGTTTTCTATTTGTGCCCTGAAAAGAATGTGCGGTGCCCACCGCTGTCCTTCCAGGTGGACTTTATAGAAGTGAATACAAAAGGAAATGTTAGTGATGTTCACTGAAGTATTAAAGATGTTTTGGTACACTATCCAGGATATTTTTATCAGACCTGTGTAACATTGCTGTAAAAAACGCCACAGAATATCCCACCACCCTCAGAAATACCTTACAATATTTTTTCCCCAAGATGCTTTAAGATATTTTTGTTTAGATGTTTTGTATCAGGTATTCCTACCATTGGAAGAAGTAGTAAATACATTACTGAAAACTGTAGCACTTTTTATTGTACATTTTCTTGATTCTTGACAAAAATAAATTGATGAAAAATGCACTCAGTAAAGCGTGCCAGATTTACATATTCAGACTTTAACAAAATGTTTTAAAACAGCAAAAATTATACCTGGGTAATAATGATATAGGCTAGTAAACATGGAAAATAGCTAGGGAGTTCAGTTAATGGGCTGCTGTTTTGTGGTTTTTTTTTTTTGGTTTGTTTTTTTTTTTTGGTATAATCAATCAAGAGCGCCCATGTAATAAGGTTTTATATTAGTCTTTTATGATGATAGTGATATTCTCTGTTGCTGCCATAACCCTAACCGCTATTCACAGCGGTAATAATAGGCTTCAGGAATACCCATGCACCATACTGTATGTGTATTTATGTACCCACACATATTCCTGTTCAGAGACTGATAAAAGATTTTAAAAGCTGTCTACTAAAGCATAAATCCTGTCAGAAAAGAGGTTTTGTGAGAGATGCAAAGACTGTATTAAAAATGAAAAAGTCCACTGGTTTTAAAAACAGATGTGATAGGCCCCTATGAAATCATTTCCTACTGCTATTGCGCTGATTAGCTGCACAGATTGTGTTACTGGTCTCTTGAACAGATGGTCTATACTTCTTTTGTAAACTCCAGAGTTACTGAATGACCGAGGTATTTATTCTGAGGTCCTTTAAAAAAATAATCCTGTTTTAGATTTATTTCTTGATGAAGATTCACTTATTTTTACTGCAGAATAGTACTTCTCCAAAGCTTAAAACCCTACCACTTAATTTCTGGAATGATTCACAGGCTTTGTCTCCAACTTTTGCAGCATTATATTGCTCTGGCTTCCAGCTTCAAGAGCTTTATTTTATTTTCTGTCCAGTGACTGATACAGTCCACCCCTCCCTGCGTGACTGGAAAGGCGGCAACATTAAGCAAACTTTGCTCACAACAGCATTTCCCGGAAAGGGCTTGGGTACTTTCAATCTCTCGCTTTTGTTTTCTTGGGTAAGAAAAGAAATACTCTTTCAGTGACTGTCTTGAGAACTTCTAGGTAAACATGAATAGTTGCATGAACCAAATTTATGACTACAACCAGTCTTAGTATGACACAATCCAGCAGTCAAGGACAGAATACGCAGCTCATTCCCATCTTTATGTAGCACATAGTTTTGTCTGGCAAGATGGATCATGCATATATATTTAAGTATGTTTAAATATTTCCTGGCAGTATAAGACAGGACTGTAACAACTATCAATGCTGCAAATTGCACTGAACATTTTATGAACTCAGAATTTATGTTGCTGGTTAGTTTTGTTTTGCTTTTCTGCCATGTGTTTTCTTAGAAAGGCCTCGAGCTGACAATATATCAAGTGAGTTCTAGGTTAACAACTTTACTGCCTTATTTTATATTTCCAAAAATTATGTTGGAGAATTTAGCACCTGTGAAACTCTAATAGCTTTGGGGCTACATTCAATACAAGGATCTATAGCAGCACAGCTAGCACACACCATGGCAGATGGATAAAGAAGCTGCAATTCCATTTGCTCAGGAGTTGCATAAGTCAAACCTGAGTGCAAAAGCTGTGAGTTTCTGGTAAACATAGAGACATACCAGGCACAGTCCCATATGGGCTGCAGAGCTCATCCAAGCATTCTTTCAGCTGCTCCCACATGGGGAAGGAAGCCTGATCCCTTCTTCCCAGACAAAATTCAGAGAAGCAGCTTTCTGGACATGGGGGCCTCAGCTGTCACAAAAGACTGTAACTAATATCTGTCTTCAAATGACTGTATAAATCAACTATACCCTGACTCCAGACCACAGAGCTTCCTCATCTATCACGTGCATGTTGGCTGGCAGCATCACTGCTTTACTGGCCATTGTTTATCTCAATCATGCAATAAAAATGAGTGGCAGATATGTAATAGGATAATTCCATCATATTTGCATGTCTGAGATCATCTAGCCTTCATAGATCTGATACAATGATATGTTAATTCATGCTCTATTTTTCTTGTATTTGATGTTTCTTGCTCATTGTCCATGTGAAGGTCAAGCACTTAGGATACTGAAAACAAAGGCTTCATCATGCAGATTGGTCCTGAGTGTCTATTCACACATGCTTGAAGGAGCTGTATTTTTAGACTTCTTGCTGAGCACGTAATGGGACGTAAATTCTCTGACTCACCATGTAGGAAAATGGCTTACACAAAGAGTATTCTCTTTCTCTGTTGTATAATTCAACAAAACCAGGTCTCTGCTTGCTCTTTTAACTGATTTAGTACCCTATCACCCAGGTGAAGAGACCAGGGAAGGTACCTTTCTTGCATAGTTTTTATTACCTTCTGAACTAGCCTCTTAGCATCCTCTCTGGGCTTAATATTTGACTGAGATAAGCCATTTGAGGAGACAAATCTGAAGACAAATTCCTGTAAGTGAAAACTGACCCCAGAGCTCAGGGAGTCCTTAAGGAAAATCTTCATATTCCACAGAATTACCATCTTCCTTGCTCTGCTGTCCTGTGAGCACTTTTCTCAGAGAGGGTGCTTAGGTAGGAATTGCAGGAGTTGTATGTTGTCTCGCATATTTTTTCACAGAAAGAGATGACAGCTCTATTGCATTCCTTTTCCACTTTGTTACAAACTTACAAGCTTTTCCTACAAACCAGTAAATCTTTATTAGGTAAATTGAGATGCCTGACTGCAGCAGAGGATCTGTCTGCGCTTGTAATCTGTGAGAAGTTATATTCTAGCGTCCAAATAGTTCATCTCTTTTTTGTAAGAAGAGAAGCTCAAGGAATAGACTTGCCTCTTCATTATATTTACAGTGTCTTCAGCGTGCTCTTTGACATCACTGCTGCTCTCTGTTCTCCACAGGGAAGGAATTTCAGTTATAGAGGTGACCTTATGTATTGTTGTTAATTAGCACTTCCACACAGAAGTTAGCACCTCTGCCATAGGCATGCAGAAAGCCTGCGACTCGGGGTGCAATGCAGGCAAGCAAGCTTACAACTCTGCCCAAATGAAGCTAAAGCTTCTGCCAGGCCAAGCAGAAGCACATGCATACATCAGTCCCCAGGATCAAGGAATATTCCTGAGATCACTAGCAGTAAAGTAAATTATATTCCATGTGGAACTTTAACACAGGTCGCATTTATTGGTCCTCTAAAAGTACTAAGGGCTTCCCAGCTGCAGGAAGCACAGGAACTAAGAACTCTCCTGGGATGTCTAAATATGGGGAAGTTCAATTTTTTTACATCTCCAGGACCCAGAAAATTTCATTTTCTCTAAAATATGTTTTTATTTGCTCTGTCAGTCCATGTGGTTATCTGTTACATTAGAAAATTTAGAAATCTATGGGATTGCTTTACAATATTGCTTGAGTGTATATGCTGTTCTGGCATGTAAATCAGACTTGAGAGGGACCAGCTAGCTTAAAAATTATCTCAAGGCTGCAGCAAGTACATAGCTAGTTATATTTCAGTATAGCTATTCCTTGAACCTTCAGCTTGATCGCATAGCATGGATTTATAACCTCCTTGATGCTCAACCAGCTCTCAATATCATCTGGAGGAGGGCCATGGATCTGCCTGCTATGAGGTTGATTAAATTAGCTTTCTGATAAATAGTAGGCAGTTAGACTGCCAATAGTCTAAAGTAATACTCAGGGAACCAAATAAACTATCTGTAGAAAAAAACTTTATCCTTTATTTCATAATAATAAATGACAAAATACTTGAATATCAACGCTTCTGGCAGCAAGGCCTTGTACATAAAGGTAAAAAGTTCTCTGGCACGTAAAGGGTGCTAGCTAAGAAAAATGTAAAAACCCCTTGCTGCTTCAAGTACTTTTTCCCCATAGCCAGTGTCACTGTTGCATGGCAAGAGGACTGGGTGAGCTGCCAGCATTAGGCACCTGGCATTGGGATTCTTCACTCTGTTAGGGAGGCATTGGAGCTTTCTTCTCCATTGGAGAAAACACAGTGGAGTTTTCTTCTGGACAATTACTTTTCCTCTAACCTTCTCTCACTCAGGGCTCCTGAGAGGCATTGCTTGTAGAGCTTGTCTTTGCTGCTTCTGGGAGCTTGGCAACGTAGGTCAGATCCAGAGACTCAAGTACCTGGACCTAAGAACCAAGAAGGAAATGTTGCTGGTGCTGCTTCACTCCATTGGGTCCATTAGACCTGGGTGGCCTCTATGTCCCCTGGGTGGTTGCAAGGGGCATCTTATGGAGATGCTTCCCTCAAGGCAAAGACAGGAGCCTGGTGCTACAAGGCATCCTTCCTGCTGTGAGGGAGAGATATGCTCCCAGAATGGAGGCTGTGCTGTGTCTAGTCTTGTACAGTGCCTCCCAGAACTTGGCATGCTCCAGTCTTGGGGGCTGAATGCTGGCTCAATTGCTCAATCAATCCTTGTGCAATTTTAAACCCTGGCTGCAAGAAGTCCTTTTACTTAACGTATATTTAGACCAGGGAATAGTGCCACTTTTCTTATGGAAACAATCTCACTGAAGGAAAACGGCACCTATAAAATTAGCCTTCCTAACCTGTAAAACATATCACAAATGTGGAAAAATGTTTCCAGCAAGCTCCTTTTCAGTGCCTTCAGAGGAGAAACAAGTTTGTGGTTAACATATGTAGGATCCTAAACCCTGTGAGTTTGGCATTTGCAAGCTTTATGCCAATGAGAGAACCACAAATGTACATGTTTCAACTCCTATTACAGAAATGTAATCTCCTTCACCCTCCAAGAGCCAGAAATGTTTCCATGTATGAAAAACAGACCATCAAGTGGTGTGGTGGAACTTACGACCACAAATGAAGATCTTTGATTAAATCACATGGATAGGTTTGTTCAGACTGTACAGTATATAATTTGCCTTCTCCACAAATGGAAACAAATTAAATCAGTGTCAGACGCCCTTGTGGGCTGGTGTGTATCATGATGTTTATTTAAACAGATCAATGAACCTTGGGATCTATTGCACAGCTTCATTCATACTGGAAATAGAAAATGGAAGATAAATAATTCAGCAGTTAAATAATAAAACCCCAAATTTTTGCCTTTTTTTCCCTGCTTGAGGGATGTAGTTAGGAGTAAATATTTCCACTGGGACTTAGTGACTGTAACTGAAGTGTAAACAGTTTGCACTGGTAGCACCAGGTCCCATCCAGAACTAAGCTGTTAAACAGTTCAATCTGAAGCCACTGTCCTATTGGGAGAACTCATTTTAGAAAGATATTTCTCATGCATACATATTTTAAAGTAATTATTTAAATTACTGTTACTGTCCTGTTTTCCACAGAGCCTGTCAGAAGTAAACCAGCATAATTTTACTTCAGGAAAACTCATGGAATTTTTTCCCTTCAACTTAAAGCCAAGCAGGCTGAGAAGCTTCCTGGGGGTTCAGGATCTCATGGTGAGAGGAAATCTGCAAAATCTCTCTCAGTTCCCTGCATTCAGTCCTGTGTGGTTTAATCCTACAGGTTCATTTTTGCAACTCGTTATTAATACACCTTCAGCTGTCAGGGTGTAGCTGATCCTCAGATGCATGCCACTCAAGACAGGTAAGAGTCTTGAATTTTGCTGATCTTAGAAGAAATATTGTAGAGGGCATGTGTAAAAGTTATTTGTTAGAGACTAAACTTTAGGCGGAATAGATTCTAATGACCTTTACTGACACAGAAAAAGGTCTCAGGGGGGACCTTACTGCTTCCTACATCTACCTGAAAGGAGGTTCTGGGCAGGTGGGGGTCAGTCTCTTCTCCCAGGTAACAAATGACAGGACAAGGTGAAACAGCCTCAAGTTGTGCCAGGGGAGGTTTAGATTGGATATTAGGAACAATTTCTTCACTGGAAGGGTGCTGGAGCACTGGAACAGGGTGCCCAGGGGGGTGGTGGAATCACCGTCCCTGGAGGTATTTAAATAATGTGTAGATGTGGTGCTTAGGGACATGGTTTAGTGATGGACTTGGCAGCCCTGGGTTAATGGTTGGACTTGATGATCTGAAAGGTCTTTTCCAAGCTAAATGTTTCAGTGATCGTATTATTCTAAGCAGTCTCTCATCAAACAGACATTTAAACCAGTGAAAGCAAGTCAGTCTCAGCTTCTGCCCAGTAATGAACTGAATGAGTTGGGATGAAAACTATCTTAGGCTAAGCAGAGACATTAAGCACTAGAGATGTGATAGTCTTGTATTTATTTTTTTTTTTAAAAATGATTCCTCAATCAAAAGGCTTTGGAATAAAATTGCATTTTAAATAAAATCTATAAATGCTGAATCCATAATAGGCAGGTGAATTGAAGTACTGTCAGTTATGACTTGTCTGTGTATTTAAGACATGAACTGTATATAGGAGGAACAGAAAACACATCCGGACCCCATCACAAGTTAAGCAATGTAAACAGAACCAGTCTTTCTCTGCCTGTTCTGAGCAGATGCTGGACTGCCACACTGGAGTGCTGTCTCTCCTGGCAGGGAGAACCAGGGAAAATGCTGCTGAAGGCTCTCAGCTGGTACAGCCTTTGAAGGCAGGGCTCTCTGCTTAGCTGTGCAGTCTGACTTCTGGACTGTGTTTGGGGAGCTGTGTGTGCTCAGCTTTCTTCTTCGTTAATGTGAGCTTTCTATATAGAGATGCTGAATGGCAAATCTTGAAACAGGAATAACTGCTTACCTTCTAAATGGCAATCTGCCGCAAGCCATGTGTGCTGAAAATGTGGTGAGAGCAGTTCCTAGGGGACACGTAATGGAACCACAGTAAATCAGAAGCACGGGAGACTGAAAGGAAAAAGAAACACCCTCTGTGTACACTAAAGCAGTTACTTTATTGTGATAAACCAGAACTGTAGCAGAGCTGTGAACTTTGTCAAATTAGGCGCCCCACAAAGACTGAGATTTTGCAACTGCTTCTCAGTATGCCATGCTTCAATCAAGCAAATAAAGGCTTAGATGGAGGTGGCAGCAAAGCCTGAGGCGTGACAACAGCAAGGCAGTACTGCGGCCCACTGGGCCAGCAGGAAATAGAAACTTCCCGAAGGGCCGGGATAGCTGGGAGTGCTGTTATGAACAAATGCTTCACTGTAACTCTGAGCTTCAGCATCTCTAATGGATGTCTCGGCAAACTGGCTGCTACCAGCCTTATCAAACATATTTCTGCATAGACACAGAAGAACAAAAGTAGCGTGCTCTCATTTTTTGTTTGATGTCCATGGCTAGAATATTCCTATGTAGTTTAATAAAGTCATTACTAATTTAGAAAAGCATTTCTCATATATCTCTCTATATAAATAGTGCCTCTGCGGTGGTGGCTAAGCCGCAGGCCGTTTTAGTGCTCCACCTGCAGCAGCCTGCCACAGCCTCCCACTGCAGTAACTGAAAGACATGGGTGGTCTCCAGACACCAGTGGCAGTCGTGCAGGCAAAGCCGCTGACACTGCACCTCTAGCTGTACTTACAGGGACTTGGGAACGTATAATGCTATATTAGTAAGTAAAGCCTCTAGTTAGGCTCACTTAAAGTAGCTTTTAATCTTTGCTAATGAAAATCTGCAGTTATGATCCTAATTCTTTTTCCCGTTTCCCAAATGCTTCTGCAGCTTTGGGTGCCATTCAATAGCCATTGACGTAAAAGCAAAAATCTGGCTGGAGAAGGCCACTTCTGCTGACAGTCCTGGGTCGGCCCTAGAGGTTGACCCACATGGGAAGAGTCCAAACCTCACCAGGGACTCCCCTGACCAGCCTGAGGCTCCCACCGTGCTTGCATGAGCCTCCTGCAGCTGCCACTAGCAGCGCAGGGTCGGCAGGCACTGCACATCAGGCTCCAGCACGGGACAAGGGGTCTGCAGTATTTCTCCTCTACCTGTCTCGAAGCACTGCTGTCACAGCTGAAGTGCTCCTGCAGGTAGCTCTTTCCCTTCTAAAGCAATTTTGAGGTTTTTACACAACCAGAGCCTTGTGTTCTGGTTTTTATGGTGGTAGAAGTTGCACACTCATAGGCTGAAAAACGACTGATCAAATTTGTTGTGTTTTTTACTCTTCTGCTTAGCCAGAGTGAAGATGAGCCTCCAAGCAAAATAATCTGCAGCCTCAAGGGACCTTTGGATTTGGCGCTTGAGCTTCACTCCATAAGCATCTCTTTTGCCAGCATGTCTGAGCTAGAAATAGCAAACCTGGACGTGACAGCTGAGGAAGATGAGAGCAGGTTAGGAAGTACTAATGACTGCAGTTCACTGCAGGCTTCCCCCATATCTGAGGGAACTGAGAAATGAGTTTTGATTAGAAAAGCATTAACGTGCCTGTGGCTTTCTCTCCTGCAGCCCCAGGCTGCCATGCCCAGGAGCAGAGTGTGGCGCGGGCTGGCTCTGGGGTGCTCTGCTGCCTGTGCAGTTTCCCTTACGCTGGGAAGATGTCTGTGCAATTTGTGAAATAAGTGTAAAACTGCTGGGCTCTGCAGATAAGAGCAGAGCAGCCTCAGGAGGGCCAGCACGTGCCAGGAGACTGTCAGTGTGGGGAGACGTCGTTACGCTGGGGGCAGTGACCGGAGAGTGGTCCCTGGGATGGGATTGAGCCTCATCAGTGTGAATATCAACAAGTCTCTGCATTAAATCCACTTTCATTAAAGTGTAGTTGTATCCTTCTGCCTAGAGAGACAGTGACAGCGAGGAAACCTGACTTAAAACTCTTCGGGAACACACCACCTCCGCCGGTGAGACTGGACCCCGCTTCTGCAGCAGAGCTGCTCCAGCTGCTGTGCGCAAGTCCTGAGGTAATGTTTCAGCTGGACAAAATAAGCCTGTTTAATGAGGTCCAGGGGGCATTGTGCCTCTTGCCAGCTCCTCATTAGTGAACTGACTGCACTACAAATAGGCAAACCCCATCAACCTAGTACAGTCAGATATTGCTGCTGGGTCTGTTGCTGATTTACAAAGATCAGCTGTTCTGGGTTAAGCAATCACATATGGGAACTTGTCGGGAACTTCCTTGAAGTAAGCCCTAAAGTAAGTTACATCTTTATGGGAAAATGTTTAAAAATAAAACCATATGAAGAAGCGTGCAGGAATATGGGCTGGAAGTGGGAAGACAGCTCTGGTTTTATTTTGCTATAACTCACTATCTGCAGCTGGTAAACAAAACGTAGGAAGAAGCAGCTACTAAAAGTGAAGTCACTATTTCAGGGGTGAAGAAAATGGAGATTATTTCAAACTTAGCATCAAAGATTTTTGTTGATCTTGGTTTTTGGTCTTTTTTTTTTTTTTTCTGTCTGGGCAGCAGAACTTAAGGTTTTCTGCCCTTATTTCTGTTTCTGCAGTTGTAAGAAATAGTCATGATAGGGGCAGGCAGTGGAAACAGCATAAGCTGGAGTTCTCATCACTCTCCCGTGGCCACAAGTATTTCAGTATTAAGTTTTCATCTGTACTAGATCAGAGCAGATTCCTTATGTGGGACGGTGACTTCAACAAAGATGAGATTTTGAAAAAATGGGTTGGTTTCAATGCAAGTGTAATCATATATTTGACCATAAAAAAATATTGCATAGAAATGTGGCTCTAGCACAGCTACACTGTCAGTAACGTCCAGTAGGAGAGATGTTGTGATACAGGGCCTGTAGTAGAGTCCATCATACATGAACTGTATATGCAAGGCATCAAATCATATGGTTTGTTCTTACGCTGGTGCTAAGGGAGCAGGGGGTGATTTTTGTTGAGTCTGTAGTTAGGAGGTGTGGTTACAGTTTATGCAGATGTTGACAGAGGTTTTCTGGGAATGGTGGTCTTGTGGTCCATGGAAAATGGTTTAATTCATGATGGCAGACACAGTGGGGAAGAAATGGCTTCTGCTGGACAGGCCCAGATGATCCCTTCCTGTAGTCTGATCTCCAGCTTTCACACCGCTGGGAAAAAGGCTCGTGTGTATCAGCTCACAATGTCACAAGTTAACAGCTAGCAGCTTAGAGCCTCTGTCCTATTCCAGTGTGTTTTGCCTCGAGATTTGGTTTGGAGTTTTTTCACAAGCAATAGGGTGAAGGAAAACATTTTGAGAAGTTGGCAGAAGCGCACTAAGAATTCAGCAAGAAGCTGATCTCTGTATTTCCATAGAAGTGTGTGAACTGAGATCCTTTTGCAAGTAGGAGGAAATTAAGCTTGTTTTGTGGGTTTTAGAAATAAATTGCTGTATCTCCCACATATTGCGTGCAAATAAAAGATGAAGAAAGCTAAAATTATTCTCATATGCGCAAACTGGCACACACAATTTCATCTACAAATATCTAGAATTGATGCATTCATTGATAGCTAAATGGTGTCCATGCCCTCTTAAGGTCTGTGTAGCTTAGTGGTCCCATTTTTTTACTTCTCTCTTCTAATTATAGTGAAGATGCAGCAGGACGATGGCAGAATATGAGAACAGATAGACACTAATGGTTCAGCCTCCTGGCTGAGATGCTCCTGGGTTCCACACGTGTTCTCAGCATCCCCGAGACTCCCACAGAATACAGACGGGAAACCAAGGCTGCCCCATTCTCATGTAAACATCATAGCTGCAAACAACAGGGGATATGACATGGCAGTTGCAGAGCTTTTCCCCAAAAAGGTGAGTGTTCCCTGATTTCACGTTTTTAAAGGTGAAAATTTTAATCCTGCATTCATTATGGTACTGTGATTTTATGTTGTTGTGACTTTATAGCTACTGTATTCTGTGTGACATCTTGGTCTTATTTAACATATTGAGGTTTTAGCTGTTCATATAGGAAACCCACGTCCTGGATCCTTCTAAAGCAGATAGCTATGTTATTTACTACCATTAATAATATTACCAAACTTTATAAAAAATCCAATTAAAGTTTTTTTTTAAAGTAATTTTTCCACTTGAGAACTTGTTCCATGGAAAAGTTCAAACCTGTCTTTGATTCTTTGTCCCCTCTGCTCCAGTCGCAGACTCTCAGTCTTTACCAAGCTTGGTCTTAGTCCCTTTTACTGTTACTAAACCCCTTGCTTTCTCAAATGGGGCATCCTGCCCAAGGCAGCTTTCTCACATTCCCACTCTGTATGTCCACAAGTTCTGACTTTTTATCAGTAAAGTGCTGTCCAGAAAAGTACAGTTTGCAGTTGTACTTTTCTCTGTTTTAACAAATCCAGTTTCCCATGTTAAATTTCTTCTCAGTGATAGTCCTGTCCTCCTTAGTACCTACCAGTCTCACAGTGCTGCGTTACCAGCACACTCCAGTAGTAAGGGCTTTATAGGGCGTCTTCCCTGACAGGACACTGAACAAGATGGAACCCATCACTACTCCTAAAGGCACACTCTGTTTTAATATCTTTCCAGTCCAATTCTTCTCATTTTGGTGAAACTTCTAACCAGTTCTTTCTTTATGGTACTACGACTAGTTTCCTCCCAATTATTTATTTCCAATGTATTTATTAAGTCCAGGCATATTAGCACTATTATATTTCTTCACTTCTTTACATCTTCAAAAAATAAAACACAGCCACAAAAAAATCTTCAACATTCATTCAAGGATCAGTTCAATGGCAAAGAACTGATCTCTATTAATTGCATGCTGCATTTTAATTTCATTTTTATTTATAAATACTTTTCATTATTTTGTTGAAATCTTGTCCTGGTCTTAATGATGGTGACATATCAGTCAGTGCTTGGGACTATTATTTTTCCATTATTTGTAAATGGAAGTTCTATTTTTTTTTTTCCCCTCTGTCATGAGGCATCCTTAGATTTGACCCTGTGCCAGTTCTTTTAGGATTTTAGATAGAGATTCCTTTTGTGAACACATATATTTCAGCCTCGGATGAACCTTGGATGTGGTAATTTTAATTACTATACTCACAGTTCATTAGTCAAACATAGTTTTATCCCCATATTCTACTTTACCAACTTTATTTGATGTAGGCATATTACACTTCAGTTTGGGGCTTAAAATTCTTTAAACTTTATACCATCCTTACTGTATAACAGTTCTGCTTCATTCCTCCCCCCCCCCCCCCCCCCCCGGCCTTATTTTTTTCTGCTTATTTGGCTAACGATCCTTTTAGAATGAATGCATGTTTTACATTGAATTTTGCAAATTTGAACCCAACTTGAATTTTGGCAAACTTCACTTTACTTCACTTTACTTTATTCATTAGGTCTTTGTTCATTGAAACTTGAAAACTTTCTTTACCAGCCTGTCTCTTTTTACCTGGGATCTAATTTAAACAGGACTCATAAGTGCAGCAGAACTATCATTCTGCACCTGTCTAAAATCTGCACTTTTTATATAGAAGACCTCAATATATCCTTCGTTTTAAAAATGAAAATAAATAGGCTATCAACAGGAGCACGTAGCTTTAGAAAAGGCACATCAGAGCTAAAAGCTTTTTATGTGCAATTGGTGGGTACCACTTCATTGACATTGAGTATAAACAGAAGAGAATAAGAGCAATCTTAATTTTCTAATCTTGTTGATGGACAAGAGTGTTTAAAACTTTTGCTTATCAGAATAAAGCAAAACATATTAAACAGTAGAGCTTTCAGAATACAGATTTAAAGCTCTTGTAAACAAGTAATAGCTGTCCTCTCAGTCCATTAAGGAGTTAAATTTCTAATTAATATTTTTGCAAGTGTTTTCTAAAGTCTTTTGCAAAAGATGAAAAGAATTGTTAACATCACATTTATAATAGAAATGGCAAGGTGCAAGCTATGTTATATAAGCTGATGTTATGTCAATTTTGTTTGTGTACTCATTGATTAAATTTTCTAAAAAATGTAGTCCACTTGCTAAAAAATAGCCTGTCTAGATTATACATATAAAAACTAACAGGAAATAGGTTTTCCCCATGTGACTAATACTGGGCATAAAAATTAATTGTTATTTTAAAAAATTAATCATAGTAAAAATTTCATGCCCAACAAAATGGATTCAACATTTAGATGCCACATGACTCATGCCAAATTCCTGTCAGCTGCAAAGGTATTGCTCATTTTTATACCTGCAAAAGCCTGAAGACGAACAGAGAGGTGAGGTTTGAGGTTTGTGAATTCACCAAGAATTGAGACAGCTGTAAACAGAGCCACCAAAATTAGCCTCCTTTCACAGAAAATACTGTTTACTCTCTCCAGTATTTGCTTACAGTTTCTGGATGTTGGCTAAGGACGTGAGTCTTATCCTTGCATGACCTCTCAGAACTATGCTGGGCTTACCAGTGTCCTCTAGCTAGTTGACAAAGACACTCATTCAAAAGCTGGACCTTCCCTTTGGTACCAGCAGTTGCTAAAATAACTCCTTAGAAAAGTATCTCTTTAGAAAAATGTCAGAGTTGTGAAAACTTATGCTTTTCCTACTGGACTTGAGCTGACTGCCCTCTTCTTGCTAAAATGTATGGCAGTCAAAGAAATAATTTTACGTATATGTTGATGTATTTTCTTGAAGTATTCACAAACACACCTGACAGTCTCCTTAACAAATTTGTTGACTATGGCTCTGATGATCTGCTGTGGTAGATACTAAAATAAAACAAAATAATAATTAAAAAAAAAATCTTTAAAAACAAGGTTTGCAAGAACAGGCCAGTAGGAAAGTCAACAACTGAGATTTAGCTCCAGGCATCGAACAAAATATGTAGCAGAGGTACAGAAGGAGTAATACGTGAAATCTGTGAAATTCTTCTTAAGACAGAAGGCTGTGATTTGCTTTTGTTGCTGTGTCCTTAGAAAGACTTTTCCCTTCTGATTCCATGGCCCATGTCCCACCATTGTGTTATTTCTTACATTATACCTGAAGCAATGCTACGCTCATCTTGTCTGAGGCCTCTGAATATTAATCTGTTTTTAACTGCTGGGCTTCTGTCCCAGTGCTGACATCCACTTTCTGTGAGCCTGAGTAAGCAATTTAAATACATCTGAATCTATGCTCAGCAGACTATAGACTGATGACTATTAACTTTATTGGCATCACAGAGAACTTGTTGCACTTTCTGTTTCATGCAAAATATAGTACAGAAATATTGTCGTACTTATACTAAAGATATAAGGACTCACCTACCCTTTTACTTAATATCACATTAGTAACTTTTTCTGGTCCATACAGTAACGACCAGCCAAGACCATCCATTTCACTGTCAGCTTTTTAACTTATGGGTCTTCTACAGTTTTACTTCAGGATTTCTATTCAGTTTTTGTTATTTGGAGTCTGGTCTGCTAAGTTCTTTTCCTTCTTACTTCGTTGTTCACCTCCAGTCTGCTGACCTGTTCTTCAACACGCATTTTTTCTGCACCACTGAGCACCCTGGACTCCGGAGCCAGTGCATCAGCTGTTTACACAAATAACTTTATCCCCTCCTAGCCCTTCTCTGTTTTGGCATTATCACATAGTGTTGCTGCTCTGAAAGTTATGAAAGGTTAATCACGTATGACTACAGGTACCAAGCAGAAATATTAACTAGCATATCGCCTGCTCATGCGTACACTGATTATATATAACATGAGGACTTTTTACATAACAGTTGGGCTTCACTTAATGCCTCTTCAGCACTGCAGAGAGAGTGGGGAGAAAATCCTTTACAGAACCGTGAATTTCTTGTGACAGGTTTTAGGTTGTCAGACGCACTCAGTCACGGCACCTCAAAGACTTCATAGAGATTGCCCATCTTTTAGAGATTCAGGGACAGAGGTGATGATGGATTTTGAAACTTTATAAATGCTTTGAAGAAGCCTGGAAAGCATTCACTGCATGCTGGGATTACCAAGTGCCACTGGCCTGTGCTGGCAGCCTGGCTGGGTCACACACACCCATCGGGTGGTGATTCAGGCATTGGAAGAAAATAGCATGAATTCTTCATTCAGGTACAGTCAAAGCAACGGGTTTGAACTCAGTCAGGCCTAGGGACTTAGAGACAGATTGGCTTAATAGTAAGTTTAATGACTCAGAGTACCAAGGCAAAGGGGAACTCATTGTTCAAAAAACAGGTCTAGGAGCAGACTGTGATTAAGCCAGGATAAAAATTTAGTTGTGAAGCAAGTAAGTATCTTTGTGACATTGATGTCTGATGCAAAGGTGGAGTCCAGAAAGAGCAAAACCTGCAGCCAGGTGATTTCTGTACAGGTTACATAGGTCCAATAGCTGCAGCAGTTTCTGATTCATCATGAAGAGAGATCCTTAAGAAGAAAGCTTGGATCATGGAGATTGTTGGGTCAGGAGACCAGTAGAAGCTGTAGGCTTATAGAAAAACAGATGAAACTATAAAAAGAACAGTGGTATATGACATATGAAGCAGATGCAGTGATTAAAATCAGGGCAGCAGATCGGTCTGAAGGACATTTCCGAGCAGCTCAAACAACCAGCTCTTTGGAAGGTTTCCCGGGATAAATATTACATCTCACTGGAGCAAGAATTGCCAAGGACTGTAAGATACAAGCAAAAAGACTTGTTCAGTGTGGAAGAGGCATAAGCCTGCCCTGTTGAGATGGAGGCCCTTCTGGTAGTCCATGAGTGACTAATGACAGAGAGAGAGACACACACACATGCTCTCATTCAAATGAAACCAAGGGGAGCCTGGCACTAGCACCCCCCTGGATGCTCATTTCTCTACATGACAAAATGTGTGTGTGTGACACAGGGGATGCAAACATGGAGCTGCAGAGCTGATAATCCTCCCGGTGAATCCCTGCCTGGCCCAGATTCGGATGCCTGAGGATACAGTGCACGTTTGCAGGCTTGGTGTGGTCTGGCCAAATACCACGGTGCAATGCTCTGAAGGGAAACTCTGTCAAGAGAGACAACTTTACGGTTAAAAGAAGCAATTAGGTTTGATGCAAAAAGTAAATGTTCAACCCGCATGTGCTATACAAAGAGGTGCTGGAGGACAAAGAGAAAGTAAGTTGAGTCTTTTGGCATGAAATTCTCTGGGCAACCTACCTTTGGTGTGGTTTGGTGACAGTTTTATACCCTCTTTAGGAAATGCCCTTGTAGCCGTTTTAGGTACCTGGAAGTACAAAATGCTAGTAGCAGCAATAAATAGTCCATTAATTGATTGGAAAATGCTGAGTTTTGCAATGATTTGCAGGTAGATAGCACAGTATTATTAGTTTGTGATATTTTAATTCTGATGTAATTTTTGAACCTACACAGCAACATTATAAAACCCAGCAGAATATCTACATTGCTTACCTTTCATTTGATTTTGTTTTGACTTACTCCCTGCACTAGTAAAGTCGCCACTCAGATATATACAATAGCGCCTTCCAGGCTTAGCTAGCCCAGAACTGCAAACATTTCACAATGAGCCTAAAGGAGCCGGCTTTAGTTTAGATTGCTACCAAATAGATTTTAAAAATAACCTTTCTGCCAAAGGTCAGTAATTCTTCTTTGTCATAGCTCTTACCTCCTTTTCCAACTTGTTTTCCATTTCCTTAAGAGGTGACCTCTTCTTTCTTAGAAAGCTTTCCTGCTTCTTCTGTTTCCCCTAGTTAATGCTTATCATGCTGGTCTTCAGTGGAATATGTATCCATTAAAACACTGTGAAGAGACTTGGTCTTTCTCACTGTGTTTGTTGAGCTGCTTACATAAGCAGACTGAATTTGTCTGAAGTGTAACATCACTGAAATTGCTAAAAATGTATTATTCTCAAAATCCTGTGAGATTTGTTTGTCTCGCCACTCCGTTCAGGTCTGAAACATTTCAGACCAGTGCTGAGCTATGTGGAGTAGTTCTTTTCTCATGTTTTGGGAACTTTATAATCTTAGAGTACTCTGAGCTGTCACTGAAGTAAACTGACAAGGAGATTGGACTGACTGAATGATTTAGCAAACACATCGCAGATCAAAATCTATCCAGAGGGACCTTGACAGGCTTGAGAGCTGGGCATGTGGAACCTTATGAAGTCAATAAGGCCAAATGCAAAGTCCTGCCCACAGGCTGGGGCAATCCCAAGCACAAATACAGGTTGGGCAGAGGAGCAGCCCTGAGGAAGAGAACTGGGGGGTGCTGGAGGATGAAAAGCTCAACATGAGCTGGCAGTGTGCACTTGCAACCCAGAAAGCCAGCCGTATCCTGGTCTAGTGGAAGGATGGGTTGGAACAACCATGGCAGGGGATTGGAACTAGATGATCTTTAAGGTCACTGCCACCCCAAACCAAACCATTCTTTGATTATAAGAAAACAAGAAAACAATAGTAACAACCAAATGAGAGTATGCTCTCTATCTTTGTCTCTGTACATTACACTAGGAAAAAAATGTTTATTTGGCATTCAAGATTAAATATACTCCTTAGAGATCTTGCTGCATTAGATCCTACATCGGTGTGGATGTACCTACTGTGGTGCCCCATTTAGAAAGCTGCTACTTCCCTATTATGTCTTTGTTTTGATATTTGCTTCTTTTTTAAGCAAGTTGTTTAGGCACTGAAGTAAGGGAAGATGAATGCCTAGCTAGTTAAATATATTTGCAGTGTTTGTTTTAAAGCAGTTGGCGAGACATTTTGCTTTAAAATACTTCATTGGTCTAAACAGTTGGCATATGAATTGAATGTTAACAGCTTTTCATATTAGTGTCTCAAAAGGCAAAAAAGCATATTTTTGAAATTAAGTATATTTTTATTAGACTTCAAGTTGATTGTAGTCCCTTCTCATGTTTACACACGTATAGCACCAACAGTATTTTTTTTGCAGTACTTGAAAAAGTAGGGTTTGGAATGGTATAATCAGCAATAACCTTTAAACACTGTCAGCATTGTATGAATAGGATTGCAAGGAGTAATGCTGGGGAAGACATGACTTGGCAAGCAGAGATTATGGTGGAGTGGTAGCCCATGGAGTGGCTCTGAGTGATGCAGTGACTATGTAACGCCTTAAAATGATTTTCTTCTTCTCCTTTCTTTCAGTCAACATGCTGTCATATAGAAAGATCAGGATTTGCCTTCAAAGGAAAATACTGTGGCTCTGTTTTCCTTATAGAGATTATGTTTCTCATTTATTTCAAAACATATGAGACTTGGCACACTGTCTTGCTCAGCTCACCATCTGCTACCCTGCCATGGAGTTACTATGACTCACAAGCTACCGTGCTGATATTTTATCACTTCAGAAAAATAGTGTGCACTATTACACTTGTCAGCGATACTGCACCCATGCGCGGGAAGTAGCTGATCAATATTGACAACTGTTTCCTCTGTGCCCAGTGGCCCTTTAGGAGAAGAGGGGCCAGGGTGTTTCATCTGTCCAGCTGGTGACTGGTCACAAGTGGTGTCCCCAGGGCTCAGTACTGGGGCCAATTGTGTTTAGTATCAACGATCTGGACTAGAGGATCGAGTGCACCCTCAGTAAGTTTGCAGACAACACCAAGCTGGGCAGGAGTGTAGATCTGCTTGGGGGCAGGCAGGCTCTGCAGAGGGATCTGGGCAGGCTGGATCCATGGGCCAAGGCCAACTGTATGAGGTCCAACAAGGCTCCGTGCCGGGTCCTGCGCTGGGGTCACACCAGCCCCACACAGCGCTACAGGCTGGGGCAGAGCGGCTGGGAAGTGCCTGGTGGGAACGGGCCCGGGGTGCTGGGTGACAGCTGGCTGGGCATGAGCCAGCAGTGTGCCCAGGTGGCCAAGAAGGCCAACAGCATCCTGGCTTGTATCCGAAACAGTGTGGCCAGCGGGACCAGGGCAGGGACTGTCCCCCTGCACTGGGCACTGGTGAGGCTGCCCCTCGAATCCTGGGTTCAGTTCTGGGCCCCTCGCTGCAGGAGGGACGTAGAGGGGCTGGAGCGTGTCCAGAGACGGGCAGCGGGGCTGGGGAAGGGGCTGGAGCACAAGTCTGATGGGGAGCGGCTGAGGGAACTGGGGGGGTTTAGTGTGGAGAGGAGGGGGCTCAGGGGGGACATTATTGCTCCTTACAACTTCCTGACAGGTGTAGCGAGGCGGGGGTTGGTCTCTTCTCCCCAGTAACAAGTCACAGGACAAGATGAAACAGCCTCAAGTTGTGCCAGGGGAGGTTTAGATTGGGTATTAGGAACAATTTCTTCACTGGAAGGGTGCTGGAGCACTGGAACAGGGTGCCTAGGGGGGTGGTGGAATCACAGTCCCTGGAGGTGTTTAAAAAATGTGTAGATGTGGTGCTTAGGGACATGGTTTAGTGATGGACTTGGCAGCCCTGGGTTAATGGTTGGACTTGATGATCTGAAAGGTCTTTTCTAACATAAATAATTCTATGATTTTAGGATCTCCAAGGGTTCATTATGCATTGGACTATGTCAAATCCAAAATGGGGAGGCAGGGAGCACCAAAATAAAACCTTTCAAACTGGGGAATTGTCTGTTCATCTGCAAACTAGTTGCAGTTCTTTTAACATATGATCAGTTTAGCAGCACTTTTTAGACAGATGAGAACTTTGGTGGTTTTTTTTTTATTATTATTATTATAAAACTGAAATAACCAAGATTTCTTGTAGACTTTCTTTTCCTAATTTGCCACTGTTCAATTAGGTGACAGCGGAAATTTTCATCTCTCACGGGCACATTTCTGGAGGAGCCTTTTTCCTCCCCCTTCTTGGTTTGTCTAGTCTATTTAGACTTTAAAGTGATGGGAGACTGACTGCCTTCTATTGCATGGCCATGGTTTTTCCCAAAGCAATTTATACTGTCACCTGGAGCCCTTTGACCTTAAAACATAGTGTTAGCTGTGGTATTTCTCTGTAACAGAAGCAGTAAGTTGACCTTGAATGTGAACTCCTGTTACAAAGGGAATCTCCAGAAGACATGTATATCTACTTCAATATTATGTGTCAAAAAATTCTGTTTAGATTCTTGTGGCCCATTTAACCATCTGAGGATTGTTCACAAGAAATAACAAGTCATACCTGATTAAATGGTTCTAACTTTGAGAGTTAAACTTTTGGGAGAAAATTAGAACTTAATTTTAATTTATTTTAATCACACTTTGTAAGCCTACAGGAGGTCACCTTTGTCTAATCTCTAAAAAAAAAAAGTTTTTATAATTAAAAATAAAATTTAAAAAAAATTATTTAAGAACAAATATTAGACAAACAGTCTAAGCTGTAAACAGTACCATGAGAGCTGTGCAATGCATCAAAGCTTCCTCTGTGTCACTTATTTGCTCCTTTTACTGAATTCAGTTTCTAAGATACTCTGCAATATAAAGCTCAGGATTTTCTATAGTTTGTAAAAGACTTGTCAACAATCAGAGAGACTGACTTAAAGAAATTCAAAGCAATGCCATGATGGACTACAATGCTAGGGCACTATAATGGACTGCAATGAACTGTAATAGGAAGGGGTGAGAGTTTGCTGCAGAAAAAGGGGAAATGATAGGCAAAATAATATCAAGTGGACAGAGCCTAACACTTCATCACCCAATTCATCATTCACTTTATGTTTTGAAACATCAGTATTTATTGGCTGTACTCATACCCCTTGCCTAACTCTTAACACATTTTGCAAGTTTGTGTGTTATTAGCACGTGTGTTACAGAGCCTTCCAGATGAGACGGGGTTTAATGGTGCGCAAGGACTGTTTAATGAAAAAAACCACCCTACCCTTTCATTTTTCCCTTAAGGGGCATAAGAATTAATGGTCTGGGGAAGGTTTTGCTGGAACTTTTATGAAATTTTCTGAAAAAACAAAGTCTTTGGTGAAATTAATCTCAAAGTCAGAGGGCTGGGATCATTGCTGTCTCCATTCAGGATGATAACACTTCAAAGCAGCCCACTCTGCCAAAGCCCTTTGATTTGTTACTAGTAGACACAGCCAGCCACAGGTATTATAAGAGCCATTGTATAAATCTAGGCTTTCTTTGAATAATGCCTTCTCTGCCTTTTTCAAGTAACAAAAATAATTGTGACTTTAATATGTAAGTGAAGAAGTGGGGAGGCATATGCTGGGCATTTCCCTGGGCTTCAGCAGCCTTGGCTGCTGGTCTCAGCACTGCTGTGATCAGGCACGCTGCCTTTGGGTGGGCTGAAATTCTGTGAAAGTGATAACTTTCACAAGGGAAATAGTCTAATAATGGTGACATTATTAGATCTTTTGTGAGAATGTTGTTTTAAGAGTGTTCTACACCAGTGTAGTTGGTAAAGATTTAGTATGAGTAACACTACTGCTAACAAACCAATTTTCCTGTTACCCGTGTAATGGAGGGTCAGGGATGTGGATTTGCTATCTAATTGGACTTCATTATCTCTCGTTCATTAGCTCTCAGGGAAATAAATCACCCTGACAGGGTCAGAAACCACAGATGTCTGCTCTGCTTTGTCCCTCATGAGCTTTGCTATGAAATCACATGTACGCCTGGGCTCAGTTTATTCATTCTGCATCAATCAGAAGCAGCCCTGGCTTGTTATGTTCTGTAGCGTGAAATACAAGACGTGCAAAGCAAGCTTGTTCCCTAACAGGAGCCCCGTAGACAGCTACATTTCCAAAGACTGGGAGGGCTATTTCACAAGATCATTAGAAATATTCTGTTAACCAAACACATGGCGTTGTGATCTATGAGCTATTCTGTTTGAAAAAGAACCCAGCTGAGACACAAAGCCGAGTAATAAGGCCCATTAAGAAACACATGACGTGCAAAAATACATCTCATGGTTTTGTTAATGCTATTAGTAAGCCACTGCTATTGTAATACTAAAGAATGCTCAGTTTTTCCTGACCAGTTTATTCAGGAACCTTCATACATTACTCATCATTGTCAGTATGTGCTGTGAAATCAATGAGCTGCAGGTTGCTTTGCCAGGGTGGGCTGCTTGAGCAAGTGGAGGAAGGTTTACCTAATTTTGGCCAGCTTGGGGTGGAATCGTGGGGTTCTACCAGTAGCAGACAGGCTGCCCTGTAGTCCTCCTCTTAATAAATGAACTAGTTCAGGTTTTCCTATTAAATTTAAGAGTTTTCTGTTACAAGCATATGATAACATTAATGAAAGTGATTTAAAAACAGCTTTCTCCAAACCAAGAATTATTTATTGCCAAAGTTCTGTAATGCCCAGAGCAAAGGATCGAGACAAACGAACCCAGAATTATTTAAGTCCCTGCAGACACCAGCACATTTCTTCTGCTGGTGCATGGTTCTGTAGACTGGTAAATACAGACTGCTTTGCTGCCTTACTGCCTGGGAAGCTTACAGCCCATAGTATCTTTAAGCCAGTGTTCTTAAATAAACCTTGGGAAGAAAATTTCCAGACTAACTGGACCCAGAAAAAGGATATTTTTGAATTAAACAAGCTTAAACAGTTAATGGCCAGATCGAACTTTTTGAAGTCTGACCATAGAATATAACAAGATGAAACATGTATTGAGATGCCCATGCCAGCTAACGAAATAAATTAGTAAAAAATACCCGTAGTTTCCCAATCACTATAATATCTGCTTAGTGATTATTTCTCTTCTCCTGAGCAAATTGCTCAGTGAGCATGTCTGGCTCTAGAGAGAAAAGCGAGACCTAGGGAGGATGTGAAGAGCGACAACTGAGGTAGACTTTGTCTTTATTAAGTAATGGACAACTACTAATAACTACAGCATGTTATTGTTTTGAGGTATTAAAAGACATTTGAAAAAGACTAAAACTTCAATAATTAGAAGATAATAGGCTGTTTGTTTTGTGGGTTTTTTATAGCTTTTTGATGATAGCTTCTCTAAATAAATAAAATGAAAGAAGAATTTTAAAGACATGGAGGAACAACGAGTGAAGGTGGAACACCATACCTATGTTACAGATTTGCTAATAAGATTGATTGACTTAATTTGATTTTATAAAATCATTTTTAATAGAAATATAGAGGGATAAGAAATATATTTTAATGAAACTTACAGTTGCACAGTAAAAGCTGTTATGAAATCCTTTGTACAGTCCCGTACCAAGGCCAGAAGAATGGGCTAGAATCATTGTTTAAAACTTAGGTAATAAATTTAGGGTTTGAAAGGTTTCTTTGTATTTGACTAGACTTCTGTATGTAGAAAGTGTATTGAAATGTCAGAATATAGGATTAATGGGAACTGGGGAGGGTCGACTGGAACTGCCAAGAAACCGTGAACTTTAGTAAAAGGTAATTCCGACAGGGGGAGATCACGACCACTGACTCATATACCACCTACCCAAAACGTACCCCAGACCCATTTCTGGACCTTTCTAACCTTTACTGCGCAGAATCGGATATGGGAGGAGAATATGTTAATGATTTTCAGGAAATATTATGTTTATGCATGAATACTTAATGAATATGTATGAATAAGTTCTATATATGGTGTCTGATTTTGAAACTTGGTGTGCGTTGATCGTGAGAGGACTCACTCACGCACCCAGCCGTCAATAAAGAAGTGTCTGCTTATCTGCACCACATTGGTGTTGATAAGTTCTTCATTCCGAGATTTTGGTAACACCTAGAGAATGAGAAAGCAGAAGCTGGGGTGAAGAAGAAAACAAAAGGTAAGAACTAAGGATTTGGTAGTCATTTATGTTCAGTTTGTCTGTGGTAATTCCAGCAGAAGTCCCAGGAGCAGTTCTTTAGCAGATAACAGAAATCCTTATTGCGAACAGTTTCGTTTTTCAGAGCTACTATGTCACCCGTTTTATTAAACTATCCTTTTTCTGGTAGGCAGCAAATATTACTTCCTCTAAAATCCTACAGCATTTGCTGGAGTAGTGTAAGCTGCTTCCAGATAGTGTAGCCTTCTCTTTCAAAACGTGCAATTCATGGTGCATGGAATGCTCAGTGGGAGGAGGAGTGTGTCTAACACAGGACAGGAGTCAGTGCTGGCCTGGGTTGGACCAGACATGGTGTTAAAGAGCAGGACAAAAGAGTGTTTGTGGCTACCATGATCATACCGGTACCTAATAAATGTGGCATCATTTGATATTACATTGAAGCAGAAGTTTGTGGGAGAAATTTTCTGATTTGATATTCAGTAAAAAACTTACTGGCTGGTTCAGGTTTCAGAAGTTTATTGAAGCCATGTGACACAACTCTAATCAGTCCCTTAAAAAAAGGAATCCGATTTAGAAATTGACATAAGTGTGAAAAAATTATGATTTGTGTATAAACGCCTGACTTGAAATCCGTGGTAGTGGATAGGAGTCCTCATTTTTACTGTGATGTAATTCCAGGGATCATAATATTTTTTTAAATGACTGTTGTTTGCTCTGGGATTTCAAAACTTCCCACAGAGTGAGAGACATTGAAAGGGCTAAACTAGGAAAGAATCTAACCATTAAGCTAAACCTATGGCAGCTTTCTTTCAAACCAGTAAGTATTTCTTGCCAAAGGTTTATACTGTCTAGAGCAAAGGTTTACAATAAATCCAAAATAATTTTTTATATCCTTGCAAACAGCTGCAAATTTCTTTTGTCTGAAACCTTTTTTGCTATAATAGGAAATTGAAACTGCTGTGCCCCAGCTCTGCTCTACTGGCTGATATCTAAACTTATGCTTATTTAATCAACACATTTAAACTGAAAACCAATGGCTCCGCTAAATGATATAATTGGTTCTGAAAATGTATGTTCTAGATTAAAACCCAAAATTAACTACTTGCTCCTGTATTTACTTTCTGATAGTATCTGTGTCCTTTTTAAGTGATACTTGGAAGAACATCAAGTGAACATGAGGACTGGATATCTCAACAGTCATGTCCACCGTGACTGTAAAATGTTAACGTTAAGGCCCAAAAAGTTAATCTAAGGACTCCAAATGGTAATATTATCATTGTAATATATTAATCTTATAAAATAGTATAGAGTTCTAGAGTACTCATTTTTATATAAACCAAAATTATATTGGACATGGTGGTTTGATCTAACTGCATGCAGTTTAGCATTTAGATACAGAATTTTGACCGTTACGTACAGTCTTCTTTATTTTAAGGGCAGAGAGCAGGCTCTATGTGACCTGCTTCCAGGAGCAGTAAATGCTAAAGCCATTAAACTAAGTGAGCTTTGCAGCAGAACGCACATAAAGGTACATCTCAGTGTGTTTTACTTTTGAGAAGAAACAAATCATTTGCAGTCAAAGCAAGCCGCACAAGGTATTTTCAAAACTAGGTTAAATGTGCTTTATACATTCACAAAAAAGACTGAATGTCAAAGTAGGTGATGAGTTTTAACACATAAATGAGATGAGATGAATAAGTATTTTGGAGAAAAACTGTGAAGCCTTCTAAGTTGAAACAGAAGGGTGACTCCATGCCAGTTTGAAATGTGACATGTATTTCTACTCAGGTATTTCTTTGATGCATATAAAAAGCCATTTTTGACACCTTATTTAAAAGAAAAGATTCCACTCTGTATGAAACTATTCTGTATTAAGTGGAAAATGGTTTAAAGTGCACCCTTGACTTTTCTATTGGAGAAATTATTTCAGCAGATGGTTGAAATCTCGTCATATGTTCCTGTGATTTCCATAACCCAAAGGCAGCTGAGGCACCGTGCCACAGTTCAGCATCCTTTGAAGCCAATGAGTCCTTCCATTGACTGCAACAGATTTGGGATTACAACAAAAAAATTATTCTAATGTGAACTGTGTTCATACCTCATTGGTTTTAGATCCATCCATGATTTTTTTTTTTTTTTTCCCCAATACCAATCACAGAACTCAAACTGTAGAACAGATTTCTTATGGCTCACTTCTGGTCAGGTATTTCCATCTCTTTGTGGCATGCTGTCAGTATTTTCTGACGTTCTTCTTTCTCACACATATTCAAACACTCTTATAAAGTCCACTGGCATCCTCAGGAAAATGCTAAACTCAGCCAGCAGTTCTTTTGTACAGGTGGTATAAATGGGGCAGTATGCACTTAGTGTTGGATGCACCCAGTCCTGGGAAAAAAGTTTGGGCTTCTATGGTCATTAAATTTTATATGTGGAAAATCATGGAACTGAATATATGCCTGTCTCCTGTGAAATTTCCAACTGTAAATTTACTGTATAGCAGAATAGCTCTAATAAATTGTTTCCTGTGAGTTGCTGTGATACTGCTCACTAGTCTCTCTGTTGTGAGAGTCCGTAGTGGAAATCCTCCTTCCCCCATTATGCAGAGGGGAAAAAGACTTTCTTTAAGGCTGTTGTGCAGCAGAATTTGGAATAGGTCAGCACAGGGTAGCATATGCCGTTTCCACTTTTTTAGGGATTTTCTCATATAAGAATCTCCTCCGTTTACAAGAACAACAAGAAAACTGCTCTGTATTTTAGACTTAGTCCAAAAAGTCAAAACCCCATAAATATAATGAAAATGTTGACATGTCTGCTCAAGTCTCTTGAACACCTAGGAAAGCAGCTTTCAAATCTAATGCTTTAGGAACATTCCCACCATTACAGTGAATCAGCAGGTTTTTTAATCAATCAATCTTCTTTTTGATCTTTTATAAAGAACGCCGGGAAAATTCTGGTATCTTTCCACTTTTTAAATTCTTGCCTTTTATTTTTTTCAAGGGCAAATTTGAAGATGAACTGAAGCTAGAGAAACAAAAGGAGTAATGTTTGTGGAGATATTTTCCCAACCATTTAATTCTTTTTTTAAAACTTGGAAATCAATAAAAAGGAGTGAGTGGGAGAAATGTTTGAACCATTACTTTCCAGGAGGAAAGACATGAAAAGTATTGGGGGTGTGGGGAGGGAAGCTTGAAAACAATTGTGGGATTTTTATTTACACACACTGGGTTTTTTAAAGTTTCTTCTTTCCCTACGTTTGTATAACTTTCTGATTTTTGCTTTCTCTTGGCAAAAGAAAAAAAATATGAAAAACTAAAAGAACAAACCCCCAAACATTCTTATTATAAGAAAGATTTCCATTTCTATTTTCATGTTGTTGAAAGTGAGGGTTAAAAAATGAGCATGGTATCTGGTTATAAGGTTCTGGCATTACTTGTGAATGTTCTCTGCTGATGGCAGCGCACTGCTCCAGCAGGGAAGGGAAGTCAAAGTCCTTGAGTGCTGCACAATTTCCCATGGTTTCTGTTTTTTTCAGGGCAGGAAAGCTGCACTGCCATTTCTGCTTCCTTGGGCAATCAGACAAGAGTTAAACCCCAAGAGCTTATTTAATGTAGTTAGCTCAACCAAATCCTACAGAAAAAAGCAAACCCCAGCACAAATTCAAGTTTAGAAAAATACATATAACCACAAAATTGGTGACAGTGAGTGACAGTGATGGCATACAGGGACTGAGATTTCCTTTTCTGTCCTGCTCAGAGAAATATTGTCCCCTTCTTTTCACTGATAGTTCAACCTTTGGCTGTTGCTGTCTTTTTCTGCCTTCTGTAGCCTTGGTCAAGACATGACTTTTATACAAAATGCTGTGAGGGTACCACAGTGAACTTTCCTTTTAATATTTCTTCAACTATAAGAAAGAATTACTGGATTTATTCTGCTGTGATGGTGCGAGCTGCTTGAAAATGCTCTGGCACATACAGGAATATTTTTTTTTTTGTTCCAGGTAACACGTGGAGCCATTTGCACTATAGTGTATATTCATTTAGCTGTCATCACTGTGGGTGGATTCCCATTTTCCACTGTATGTCTGAGGAATGATTTGCTAGAAGACAGTTACTTTGTGAACACAGGAAAAAGTGATCTACAGTAGCCATAAAAACAGACCAGGTGGAAAACCATCTTACCTACAGGTATTGATATTTCATTGTACACTTCAATCCCTATTGATCAATAGCTCGTAATAATAAAATGCTCTGGTTAAGCTGGCAAAGACTAGAAATGCCACAGATATTGCAGACTGCAGTCCCAGGGAAGCAACAGTCTATTGCTCAATTACAGTCCCATTGTGCATGAGATGAGACCACACACCCCAGATGGCCAGGACACAGGACAGAGGTAACACAGGTGTGAGGATCTCATATCCTAAAATGGAAATAAAGATGGTATTTCTTTGTGAGAGGTTCCTATTACCAGAGGGAACCCCCCCCAAACCTTCAAATCCCTAACTGCTGCCAATATTGCAATGAATCCTTTGACTGCATGGCGCTCTCTGTTGAATCGCATTAGTGCTAATAGAGATGGAACAGAACCAAAATAGTTGTTGTCTCTGCAAAGATTTAATTTTCAATATTCCTTAATAGTACAAAGTTAAGTAAACACATTTAGTTGATTTGAATGATACCTACATTGCCATTTTTTTTGCTGGGCTTGTCATTTATTGTCTGTACACATCTGCTTAGTGCACATGCAATGCCTACCCCTTATTCTGCCTGTACCACTTGGGCAGTACCATTATACCAACAAATGGTGGGATAGCTTGCATGGCTGAAGTGCTGCCAAGGATGGCTACAAACTCTTCAGGAGGGACGGGCAAGAAAGGAGAGGCGTGTGGTAGCTCTGTATGTTAGGGAGTGTTTTGACTGCCTAGAGCTTAATGATGGTAATGACAGGGTTAAGTGTTATGGATAGGAATCAGGGGGAAGACCAGCAAGGCAGATATCCTGCTGCGAGCCTGTTAGAGACCACCCAACCAGGATGAAGAGGCAGATGAAGCATTGTACAAGCATCTGGGAGAAGTCTCACAATCACTAGCCCTTGTTCTTATGGGGGACTTCAACTTAACAGATGTCTGCTGGAAATACAATACAGCCAAGAGGAAGCAGCCTGGGAGATGCCTGGAGTGTGTGGAAGAGACCTTCCTGACACAGCTGGTGAGTGAGCCAGCCAGGGGAGATGCCCCACCAGACCTGCTGTGTGTGACTAGAGAAGGACTTGTGGGTGATGTGATGGTGAGAGGCGCCTTAGGCATAGCAATCACAAAATGGTAGAGTTTCGAACTCTCGGAGGAGTAATGGGGGGGGTCAGCAGAACCCTTAGTTTGGACTTCCAGGGGGCCGACTGGCCCGTTTAAGAGCCTGGTAGACAGAGCCCCTTGGGATACAGTCCTGAAGGGCCAAGGGGTTTGAGGAAGGCTCCCGACAACTCCATCACAGGAGGCTGTAGGCAGGTGGGGGTCAGTCTCTTCTCCCCAGTAACAAGTCACAGGACAGGATGAAACAGCCTCAAGTTGTGCCAGGGAAGGTTTAGATTGGGTATTAGGAACAATTTCTTCACTGGAAGGGTGCTGGAGCACTGGAACAGGGTGCCTAGGGGGGTGGTGGAATCACAGTCCCTGGAGGTGTTTAAAAAATGTGTAGATGTGGTGCTTAGGGACATGGTTTAGTGATGGACTTGGCAGCCCTGGGTTAATGGTTGGACTCAATGATCTGAAGGTCTTTCCCAACCTAAATGAGTTTATGATTCTGTGTTTCAATGATTCAAAATAAGCATTCACTCAGAGTGAAATTTTTGTAGTAACACATTGAAATATGACAATAAAAGCACTGAAATGATACTTTTTTTCTTAAGCTTCACAGATCTTTCTACTTCAGATTTTATTTTAGCTGTGCCATTTTAGAGGTCCAGAAAATTGCAGGACAAAGTTTTCTAGTTTTCATGTGATTTTGGTTGTGTTTTTGGAATAGGTATTCTGGACAACACGATGCATTATTCACTAAAGTTGTACGTGGCCAATACAGTTCTACAGGATATTTGGATTCCTCCCATAATGACATCACTTCTCGGTAAGCCTTCTATATAAACATCTCACTGTTTGGAAAAGCATTTATTTTGGTCTTTTGTATTCTATGCCTTTATGCTACTTGCGTGACTGAAAATCTTTCCTGAACAAAGCAAATTACAAAGTGTCATTGCAATGACCAAATTCCATGGAAAAGGCCCCCAAATAACAGACTTTTAGAACAACCACAAAATGATGACAAAAAAATTGCACAAAAGTAGTACCTTTTCTATTCTACAATAAGCCCTACTGTGTGAAGGAAAGGAGGTGGGAAGCAGAGAAATGTAACAGATTCACTCTGCAATCGGTCTTCTGTCTGAATGTTAAACCCTGTTCCATAAATGTATTACTTTCTTAAAAGAAGATTGTTATTCTCTGCTTGAGATTCAGAGAAAGGTAAAGATTAAACTAATACTGTGGAGTTAAACCTAGTAATTGGGAACAGTCTGGGATAGGCAAGCTCACTTATTTGTGTTTTCTCGCATACAAACCTCTTAAAGAGTGGTGCAGACCAAGACAAGAGCAATTGCAAGCACTCCCTGTTCTTTTGCAGACCTAAAGGCTTTCTCTCCAGGTGGGTTTGAGCTCTCTTAGAAAACCTTACCAGTCTAATAATAGTGAGTACTGAGAGAGATGGATGAGAACAGAAAAAAACTTCTCTTTAAGAGAAAACACTAGGAAACCTTGCATGTATTAAACTACATCTAACCAACATATTAGAACAGTAATCATGGAAGTAAATGGCATTTTCACTTTTTGAGGGAAATACTATTTTCAAATTCAGCCATGTAGGAGGCGCTGGCCTCTTTCTTATTGTTTAGCTGTATAGATTTGAAAAATACAAGCTACACATTGAAAAAGCTATGCCATGTTGAACAGTGTTTGTTTTCACTTCGTCTTACCAGAAGATCAGCTTAAGCCAGAACTGTATTTTATGTTAGATATGTGTGACTAGTTTCAAACATATCAGAGCTTTTTGGCAATGACGATGACTATTCATGCAAAACTGTCACATTGCCCTGTGCAGAAGGCATTGGAAGCCGTACACTAGAAATGGAGACCCAGACAACATGCAGACATAATAGCCCCGTGCATTTACTTCACCCACCAAAAGATGTTCGTGGGTATCAGGAATGATAAGTGAGACGTAAAACACAGGGCTGTGGTTTCCTTGGCAATGCCGAGACTTACTTAACTTAGGTGGTGGATGTTTTGATTATAAATGAAGAGAGAAAGAAAGGAATCTAAAAAGTAGCCTTGAGTTTGATTCTGAGATATCCAAACAAGTAGTAAAACAAATGCTTTCTATGTCTAATTTGAAATAGGTTTCACTGGTTTTGGCTCAAGTATACAACGCAGAAATGCTCTTCTTGCAATGTTTCACTAGCTTGCTTTCAGGTAAATTTCTAAAAAAATTCTAAAAAGCTTGCACTCTTAGGAAATAGTTTTCTTACACAAAACCTGTAAGTAGATTAAACTACTGGCTGCTCTGCTCCAACCTATACATTTTTACCTAAAAATAAATTGCAGCAACAAGGCTGTAAATTTTTATTTTGCAGCCCAATAAAACCATTAATAGTTTAACAGTAGATGTTTATTTTGAACAATGAATAGTAAGCAGTACCTGCATGTTTGTTAAAAGTATCCTCCAAGTGGGCTGGCTAAAAATTATCTGATTGTAATGCTAAATGTTTTACATTTGTCAAAGGCATGAGCTGCTTGTGCTTCAAACCCCACGTAGGGCAGGCGGTGGCCCTGGTGTGGCCACTGCAGCAGCTGGACTAGCCTGGTGTCAGAAAGATGACCTGTCCTTACAGGAGTTCTGTTATTGCTTAAGGAGAACCGAACCATGGACGACTGATAATTTAAGTATCAAGACCAATGTTCATGTATAGTTTTTGGACATCTACTAATTGTGTGATTTTGCATCAGAGAGGAGTCAAAAAGTATGTCTGGTTTAACCAAATTGCTTCACTTCTGCACACCCTTGGGTAAATATTTAAAAGATCCCTTTCACTTGCCTATTCTTCCTTCTCTATTCTCTCATGTATCCCTTCCTCCTTCTGAAGACGTTTCTTTTTCTCATTGGAACTATTTCTCCCCATTAACAAATACTTTCTCAGTGGTTTTTATGCTATTTCTGCTAGCATTTTATCATTGTGCAGACCATTAAAATAAATAATATCTCCTCTGTCCTTTTGCCTTCAATTAAACTGAATCATGTTAGTCATAAATTAAAAAAATGTGGCAAATTGAAGATCATTAAAAAAAAATAATCTACCTTTCAAATTCTCCTTTAAAAAGAGAAGAATAAGTTTGCTTCTACTGTGAAAGCAAATGATCATAGACAATTACATATCTTCCACTATTTAAAACATCTAAAATTAATATCAGTTTTATTTCATGGAACTTCAATGTTTAAGCAGGCACATATTACATTTTTTCCCTGTTGAAAGGTTTAACCACATTCAGGTGTATACTACAGCTAATAAATAACAGAAGACAAATGGAAAACACGCTTTATCAAGAGCTTTTTAGCAGAGCCTTAGGTAATGGACAAGCTCTTTTTGGAAAGTTGAAGACCTGAAGCTGCATCGCTTCTAACCTTGACATCCATCTCCCATCCCTTCCCCTCCTGAAATATTTTCACTGGAAGTTTGGTTAATAGCCCATTGTATTCAGGAACGAGGTGTGTACGAAAGTGAGACATGGAACAATTTCTGTCTCTTTAAGGACTTTTTCCACCAAAACATTGGAAGAAATGCAGGGGAAGAGCACATCAGACTTTCAGGAAAACATGCAGCCTTTTCCAGCTGTATGAGAACATGTACACCGCTCTTCAACAACCAAAGTCAGTCTGATCTTGTCCCTCCCATAATACAAACATGGAGCAGCATCACTATTGGAACTAGGACACGTAAAACAAACAAGATCAGTGAAAGTTTAGCACTAATTTGTGTTATTTTTACTAATCTTCACTTCTTCCTCCGTATATGTAAATCACTAAATACATTGATCAATTGCATAATTTTCTAAGAATAAGATATGTAACTTGAACATCTGAGCTGTGGAAGAGAATAAATTCCTGTGGAAGTCAATATACCTTAATATCTTTTGTTTTCTATCCAGGTCCCACGTATTATCAGCTAGTGTCATTATGTCAGCTAGTGTCTGTCTGTCAGAAGTTCTGCATACGTTAGCAAAGTGAATAATTCCAAAAGCAGAAGTTTTTACTAGGACTTTGTTTTCCTAAAGCAATCTGACACAAAAAAAAAATCTCCTTTGCATGATCAGTCCATGATTCTTTCCATGCTCTTTTACTATGGGCTGAAGTAACACAGCCTCATGCTGTTGCAGAATAATGATGCTCAGATGTCAGTTGGGTTCTAAGATTGTTGTAACAACTGGGGTATATATCCAGTATTTTAATTACCTACTTTGTTAAGAACAAGTCATTAAGATATCTATAGCCACACTTCAGAAGTGACCTTTAGAGATAAACCTCTGATTAGTTTACTGTCTTCTGTAATCTAACTTTGTGTTCCTTGTTATTGAACTTGTCTAAATCCCAGCAGAAAGGGTGATTCAAGATTTGAAAGATCTGCAGCTTGATTTTATTTTTGTTCTTTTTCAGATGTGTGCATTTTCCAACAGCTGGAGAGTATTGCAGAGAGTACTGAAGTCTGTGTAGACACGATTAAGGATACAGCAATTGGGTGACATCCCCTTGGCTTCCCCTCACCATGACGGACTCCAAGGACACAGGCACAGATGTAAGGCTGAGCAGATGCACTACACACTTGCACACTGGTATTGCTACAACTTCTGGTGAGGAAATGGGACCTGTAAGTACTGTGTATACCTCTTAAACCATGCCTGAGATTATACACTTGAATACTGTGGGGATGGCAATAGGCTATGCATATGAAACCTAAAGGTCTGGAGCAAGCATAATGTAAAATTATCTCTTCTGTCCTTAAAATCTATGAAATTCTCTGATGTTCAAGAAATAGTACCCATCCAATGGGGTGGTAAGGGAAGGACTTGGAGGAGAGAAGAGCTGAATGTTGCAGCTGAAGGGGAACAGAGCTGAGGGACTTCCCTGAAGGCAAGTAAGCCTGTATTGACTCCGGTTGCTCTTTTCAAGCAGCCTGAATCAGAGCTTGCCCCACTGCTCGTGGCCCGCCTCTTCCTCCTCCTGCCTGGTGAGCCATGCTGGAGAGAAAACCTCATTAAAAATAATAGAATGTTTGGAGCATGTTTTATTTGTAATCACCTTGTTTCTGTGACCTGATCAGCACTGGCATGGAACAAGGAAGAGGTCAGTAACAAAAGACTGAGGGCTGGGGGGGGGGGGGGGGCGGAGACTATGCCATTGATCTAGATCAGCCTGAAATAGTAATGAAGTTTCATCCTGTGAGTGTTTGTGCCCATTTCAGAAGAAACCGTGCACTCATAGACTCCTGAGGCATGTGGGCTTTGACAAGGTAAAGCTAGTTTGTTCAAGTGCAGAAGGAAATAGAGGAGTAAGAGAAAAGCTGTGCCTCACTGAGGACAGCATAAGCCAAAAGAAAAAAATACATCTCAAAAGCCAAGGGAAGATAGAGAATAACTTGGCAAGAGCCAAGGTAGACCCTGATTTATTGTACAGTTAATGTTCTTTGGCAACCTACAGTAAAGTGATGAACAAACTTTCTAGGCTGGGACATAATTTTATACCAATTTTTCATTTTTTTTTAATTTTGAACTTGGCATAGGAACATCAGAAGGAGGACACTGCTTGAAGGAGCCCAATTTTCTGTATGATTTGAATCTAATAAAAAAATTATGAATTTTATGAGTCTTCATATGCCTGCATCTTTCCCCTATCAAACTTTATTTTAATTATTTGTCACTCTCAGTAAGCTGTTTATAGCGTATTTCCAAAAGATGTATGCAACGCATTATGCTGTGCAAATTTGTTCCATGGTAACTGATGAGAAAAACTAACTTACCTAGAAATAATATTTATTTTTTCTTTCTATTTCTATTTTAATGGTTCAGTCCTCATCCTAATCTTATTGTGAATTGCATTACCATGAAGGTATATTTTGACAGCTCTTCTGAAGCTGAGTAGAGAATAATTAAAAAGAATAGCAATTAACCTGTCTTAGGGAAAGCATCGTAATGTAAGTGCTGCTTCAGGGAAATTTCCGTTGTAAAATCAAAAGGATACACAGGGAGAAAAATGATATTTAAAGCAAGCTGCCAGTCAAATTATGTTCAGACAAGTTCAGTACAGTTGATTTAATGTTCCTTCGCCTTCCTAGTCAGAGTCATAGTTTTGAGGAACATATTAGGAGCATGTAAGGAGAGATAAATATAGAGGATATAAGATGGAATAAAAACAAATATGAAATTAGAAACTACCTAAGTCAAAATTTTGGGGCTCTCCCCCCACCCCCCCTTCCCACCCTTCTTAATAGTTCCTAACATTCGGCTTTATTTTTCTACTCCCGAAGCTGTTCGCATGGATGGAGTATTACTCGGCACGACACATTCTGCAGTAATTTATAGCCCATCATGTTGTATGTGAAGTTATCATATTTCTTTCCCTCACCTATATAATTTCACATTTACTTTGTTGATTTTTATCTGCCATTTCAATGACCAGTCACCCATCTCAAAGGTTTTCTTTTTTATTATTTCTTTAGTGAAACTTCAATCTTTATACCTACTCTCTGTTTTCAGCTCTTTAATCCTTCCATTTTGGTGAGGGGGATTTTGAGAGCCTTTTGGAAAGCCAAACAGATTATATCAAGTGGATGTCCTTTATCACAGACTTTTTGTCTCCTTCAAAGAACAGAAAAGAATAAAGATTCATCCATATTCTAGTTTGTCTATTGACACACATTTTCCTTTTTTTCCAGCCTTCAGTTATCATGGTGGCTTTGAACTGGAGGTCATAAAACAGAGACAATTCAGTTATTGCACCCCAGAGTAACTTTAGAATGGCTGAAGATGGCCCCAACTAATTTGCCTCTTGCATAGGCTAGTTTTGTTGTCTGGAGCATAACTGATTTTATTGATGCTTATGTTGATATGTTCTTAATTATCCTTAGATAATAACGGTATACTTCAGTTTTCACTGCTCTGACTCCACAGACAGAGGGCAGACACAGGAAATGCCATGGCTCCTTCCTGCTGGGTTGTTACTGCTTCCTTTAGTGAGCAAAATGGGAACCAAACGGTGCTATGCAGCAAGAAGACCCTCTTATACTCTTGAGGGGAAGTCTGGCCTCTGCTAAGTTGACTGCAAGTTTTGTTGCCAGTTTCAATGGATGTAAGTTGCCAAATTCCAGAATTTACTTTTCCAACTCAATAGCCAATGAACAGAAGCAACAGGAAAATCACTTTTACAGACAGAGGAACAGCAAAGTGTTCTTTCCATTTCTCTTTCTGCTTGTTGAGCAAAAAAATGCCTGCACCCACAAGCACAAATACTGAGGAAAGCCTAGTACTGAAAAATCCAGTCTTTTCCATTCAAGGACGTGGACTCTTCTCTCAAGAAATTCTGGAATTATGGACAAGAAGAAGGTCCCATCTCTCATTCATCTGCCTTACTTGAGCAGCAACAGAAAGAATATAGTAGAGACCTGGTCTAGCAGAATCTGTCACTGTATCTCCTTTAATCAAGAAACCCTTTCTGTACATCTTAAACACAGAATGGTTTTCTGAGGACTCAGACTGAAAATATTCAGAATGCCACAGCCTGAAGCTGCACCAGCTACATAAAATATTACAAATGGTTCTTGCTAATACAAAAAATATTATTTTTCAGCAGCAAGCAGAGACTATGAGCTACTTAGTTGTAATATCACACAGTTAGATTTAAGGAGAAAGGAACACCTACAATGTTTGTTCAGAAAAAAAAGACAAAAAACCCTCAGGAGAGTAAAACAGGAATTAGAGTTTCTGCTGCAGGATGAGTCAGATATTGTAGCAACAGCCAAACTGCTGCCATGACCAAGAGATGGACTGGTGGCATGCGCTGATTGGGAAGCTGGTGAAAGCTGCAGTTATAAAGAATTTATCTAGAGCCAAAGCACTTTGGAGAATTACTGTAGATTAATTTCTGTTGGTGCTGAGAGGTGTGTCTGTCCTAAATCCTTCTCTTGTTATGACTCTCCTTTGCTCAAGCAGACTGGAAAGGGATAAAGTTAAAAAGACGAATATTACTAGGGAGCTAAACACCACTGGGATTTGTCTCATCATAAGATACTTTAACTTCCCATATGCAGACTGGAGAACAGGTATTGCCAAGATGATTCAGTCACTGCAGGCTGTAACAGGTAAAAGACTTCTTCACCACTTCCAAAGCAAAAGGTATGCTTCATTCAGGCATGAATCTTGGTGAAGGGATTAATTTTAAACTGATGATGGTAGATGTGATGTAATTTGAGAGCTCAGACATTAATTTTGCGTAAATATCGATAAATATTAGACTTCACTTTCAAAAGGGCAAGCTTTTGGAAAGTGAGAGAAACAGTTAATAAAATCAAGTGGGGTGGAGAGGTTACATTATTTTTAGAATAAGGGCAAAAGCTGTCTGAAATCTGTATCCCAGAAAGATGTGAAAATTAGTAGCTGAGAGATTATTGGGCAAATAACCTCCAGCAAAGAGCAAGCAGAACACATACTTAGAATGGAAAAAGAGGTTTATTTGCAACAACAGCTAAATCTTAGTAATTTAGGGAGAGAAAGGGAGAAGTGTGGAAGTGAAAGTTGCCAGATTTTGCAAAGGAAAGTACGAATACAATAAAACCCTTGAATAGGCAAATGAAAGAGAACAACAGAAGATGGGAGATTTAAGGCAATGCAGAGGAACTCTACAGGGTGTGAATATATTACATTTTCAGTAGGAATATGAATGTAGTTTATGGATGTGAAGCTAGGCTAGCCAATACAAGAGTGTATTAGCTAGAAAGCAAGACAGCAGAGCTGGCAGTCAAATACAAGGACCTCAATATACTCACACTGAAGGACTTATTATTCCACCCCCTCAGCGATGAGAAATCTGGCACGTAATGTTGCAAGACTGTAGAAAGGAGTTTAATAATTCTTTCACGTGTGGGTGTAAGGGGGAGAGGATACCTTATAGCTGTGAATATGAAATATAGCAATGACACTGAAGAATGGAAGGAGATGGGGAAATGACTGGAGGAGAAAGTTAGGTGATGACTGCCCCAGCAGGGGAGCACTGAAACAAAAGGGGAGGGAAATAGAAACTGAAGACTTGGAAGGAAGAAGGCTTAAAGCAACACTGAGAATGCCAGAGCAATCCACTCCTGTCTTTAAGACACATGCATGGTAACTGTATATAACCTAGATTTTAAATAAGGCTTTAAAATGCAGCTGTGCTGGATCTGGGAGTTAAGGAGGGGGTGAGTTGAGTGTGGGTGCTGCATGGTGAGCCTGGAAGAGGGAGGCAGCTGGTCTGCTTTAGTTTGGGATGGAGTTTGCTGAAGTCATTAGCTGTCTTGCCTGCAGCACCAGGCGCTGGATTCAGTGACCGTTCAGCCCTTTGCCTTTGCTTTTGGATGGGTTTTTCAGTTGTCTCTCCGGTCAGGAAACTATTCCAGCCTGGAGTGTGAGCTCTTTTTGCACGTATTAAAGAATTGCACCTGTTCCCACACTACACGTGACCATGCACCTTTAAATATGTAGTCACATGGATCAGATGGTCATAGATATTCAGGTGGTGACAGGCAGCAGCTAGTATGAGTATGATTTCTAAAAAGTAATGAGGCAAGTTCATGCCTAATCTCATAGCAACATTTGCCCACTAAAATGGAGTGCTAATGTTTATAGCCAGTTATGGTATAAGGTATTCTTTTTGAACTAGAGAGACATTTATCTGTTACATTTGTCTATTTAATATGGACATTGTGTTGCCAAGCAAATGTGTACAAGTGACAGTAGCAACTTTAGCAATTACTTTCACTTTAATCTGTGGATTTCAATCTATTTGACATTTCCCATTCTGTGGTCAGTAGGACCCAATTATTTTTATCAGCACTTCAAGTGCTACAATATGCCACCAAGACTGGAGAAAAACAGGGATATAAAAGTAATCTCTGCAGCAGGTAGGGGTGTTTACATATAGATAACAAGTTTAGTTTGATAAATAATTCTTCATGTGGTTGGATATTTTTCTAAATATCTGCTATCAAGAAAATACCCAGAAGGTGCCAAGTTCCATTTCTGTTTTCTAGATACAACAAAATGGACTGAATTTATAAATGCCATTTTATGCCACTCGTTTACTGAAATTAAGTTCTGAAAATTCTGAAGAAGCACAACAAACGAGAGGCTATTTCATTTTAATATAGAAGTGACAGTTCTGTGACCTTTCTGTGTCATTTCTCATATGATCTTACCAAGCAGCATGAGCAAAAATTACATTTGGAACAGGAGTCCAGCATGGGGAATGTAGCTCCAATTTCTTGTTTTCTGTTTTTCCGAGACATCTGTCTTGAGAAAGAAAAAGGAAATCTGAAAGTCAAAAAATTGTGAATATAACATAAAATTGAGTAAAAACTTTATGACAAATTTTACTGTACTAGTTCACACTGCCAAAAAATTAAATGGGTTTTTGATTTCTTTGTTCTTTCCTTTGTTTTGCACTTCTGTGATGACCTTATTTTAAAATAGGAAAATATATAGTTTGTTCTTCTAAAAGAAAATGTGTAAGTATGTAGATACAGTGTTAACATGATAACAAAAGCAAGACTCCTAAATCTACCATTGCATTTTTTCCCCAAAGTACAGATTACTATTGTTCCAGGTTAGGGGAAGAAAAAAAAATAAAAAAATGACCACAACACCAAGCATCATGTAGAATATGTACAAGAGTGTTTCAAGATTTTTTTCAAGCCATAGCGTTGGAACATGGTACGCAAATTACGTGGATAGGATATACTGGCTACAATGTGTGTGTCTGATTCCTTGTAAATCCAGATCTGATCCCGTACCTGTAGCAGCGATGATCCAGTTGAAGCCTAGGATGGAGCTCCTGCTTGATCAGCATCTGTCCCCTTGTTCCTCCCAGCTTTAGAAATGTGACACTGCAAGCAGGTCAGTAGAGTTTTCATGGATTTGCTCCTGGGTAGCTGTGGGTAAGTCCAATGTTACATGGTACACAGAAAGCAAATACTCAGTAAGCTGCACCCCTGCTTTGCTGGGCAGCAAGGAGCGTGATGCTCTGTCCCTTATGCTCCCACTCTGCTGGAATGAACAGTCCCCCTCCTCCCAAAGTAAGGACATTTTAAAAATGCAAGAAGGAATTGGCCAGGTCCTACATTCTTTTTTTAATTGTGTATCTTTCTCTTCTTGCTAGTTATAAAATACATATAGATATACATACCCATGTGTGTATGTTACATATACATAGATACATAAAAATATGTAAGTGAGCATTCTCATATGAAAAACCAAGAAAATTTACCTTCTGGGTTTCTTTTCTGGAGATTAAGCTGTTCTGAGTGCATTCTGATTTATAACAAGATACTCTGTCAAAATCAGCAGTACAGTAATTAATTATTTTCAACCATGCTAGTTTTTGGCACTTTACCACTTTATACTATTGATGATCTGGTTTATTCCATTTTAAAGATGAAATATTTAATATTTTGGTCTGCAATAGGATTCACAGAGAATATCCCTTTCTGTACAAGGAACAATTTTGCAAAACAGAAGCAGACTGTTCTTTTTTCCCATTTTTCATAATAAAAACTTGCTAGAGGGATTTAGGGGAGGGAAAAAAAGTCTTTCCCTATCGATTGGTTTTTCATTTTATCTTTTAACAACCTATTTATTAACTATATCCAAAGAAACATATTTTTTTCTTTATTCAAGTACCTTCTCTTAACCTCCATGGTTGTTACAAGTCTAAATGATATTTTTTGGGATGTAGCATTTAGTAGAACCTCAGAACAACTTTTTTGATGAGTCACTGGGGTATAGTACTAGGGAGAGAATGAGGAGAAACTTGACTCTCCCTCTCTCCTTCACACTTTCTCTGGCGTCATTTTCATGGGAAGGAGCGAGGTCCCAGGGTTTGGAGGAACTGCAGGGAGCTCCCTCTGGGCCCAGCTCTGCCACCCTCCCACCCTGGCACCCTCAGGCGCCTGGGCAGGGGGAGGGAAGCGGGGGGACAGGAGGGGTCAGCAGAGCAGAGCAATATTTCCCCAGCAGGCAAGACCCCCCCTTACCTTTGCAGCAATTCCCGTCACCTTGGTGCCGTAAAGGTACTATAACCCAGTAGAAAAAAAAGAACTTTTTCTTTTTTTTTTTAAATGAAACTATATATGTTATTTTCCTCAACTTCCAAGAAAGGATTAATTGAGGTATCAATTTTAACTGACCATAGCCTGCTAGTACAGGCTACAGCTGCAAAAAGGTTTTAGCAGCCTTCCCAAGCTAACTCTTATTTTTCACAGTTCATTAACTTGGGCAAAGTCTGCTCCAGACCGAAATTTTACAAGATTCTAGCTCTCAAATGTTTTCTTTAAAAGCTGGTACGTAAAAATGGTAGGCAAATTCAAAGTTATATAAAAAATAAGTTATTAGTGTTAGACACTACTTATTTACAGGGCTTGAAAATGTCTAAGAAAAAGGTGGCAAACAAATGTCATTGCTAATTACCTTGCAGCTCTGTTCTAGATACATTTGCTGTAGGTTTGAATGAAGTGGTACTCTTCAATGCATGTGAAATAGGCCAATATTATTTTGTACAATCTTCAATAATAATGTCTTTATCAAAGGTAAAGGGTATTCAAATTTCAAGCAGAGAATTATCTTAGCAGCCAGAAAACTGTCCTGTCCTTTACCCCTCCCCAGCACTGCGCAAGAAAAGAAGAGGAATATCTGGCAAGCTCTCCTCAGCCTTTCGCCAGCTCATTGAAGGCAATAGTCACACCAGGGTGCTGACAGCCTTCACAGCTCACCATGCCTGCCCCAGAGAGGGGCAGAGCCCTGCACTGTCGCTGTCCTCTCTGGGCCAGAGCAGAGCCCAGGGAAATGTCCCACGGCGTGCCCAGACCTGTCACCAGCTGACATCACAGCTCCCCTTCGCAGCTAGTGGCAAAACAAGGCTGTGAATTTTCAATCCCAGAATCAAGAATGATTCCCCAGCCTGGGCTGCATGACTTTTCTCAGCTCCTCACTCAAAGGTAAAACAAAATACCTTTCTAGTCATGCAATAATAATTAAAATGAAGACTCAGGGATGCAAAACATCTCTAAATCATCATTGGGTATACAGTGGGACCCTGCCCATATATGACCACTACTGCAGATGCAGATTACCAGTTTATTTAAAGCAAAGGGTTTGTTCCCCCACTACCCCTCCCATCACCTACAAATGTGCAATTGCAACATGTTGCTCCTCAGATAACCCTGTCTCTCCTGACAGGCCACAGTCTAATATTTTTGGGCCAGGGAAGGGCAAGTGATTAAATTATTGCCACATATTAAGTGTGACAATCTGCATGGCTGGGAGGACACCAGGGCTACTGAAAAAAATACTCAAGCATACAATTAACAAGTTTTGTTTCTGCCACTATACTTTTGCTTTCCATTTTTTTTAGATACTGACAGAACTTGGCCTTATATTTCCTACCAAAAAATGTTACTAGTTGGATTTTTTTGTACTCCCTTTCCAAAAATAATTTGGGGTTCGTCTTTTTGGAGCGGATGGGAAACTAACTGCCTCACTTAAACCAATGAGGACCTCCATTTTCACCCGATAGGGGGAATGTTTCTACTATCAGGTCCTTTTGAAAAAAAGCTTTGAGAGAAATGTTGCAAAAGAATCCAAGTCCAAGCCAATATACTGTCTTATCAAAGTCAAATTACTTTGTAAAAGTAATATCAATTTCACAGAAATTTAATTCATTGATGAAAAGATGGGAGAAAGGATGTTCCAAAAAGTAAACATTTTTAATATTTTATAGGGGGTTTTTCCTCTTTTTTATTATTATTATTTTATTATTATTTTGGAACTGCTTTTTATGCTATACTGTATATCATATGACTGAAACTGCTTGAAAGAAAGTCAACTGGTTTCAATATGGATGAGGAATTTCTTTCAGTATGTCACCAGAAAAAAATTATGTTTTGAGAACTGTTCTCTCATGAGACAAGATTTGCATCTTCTGAGATGCAGCAACATGACACTACCTAAGCTAGTGAACCGCAGCAGTTTTAAGTAGCCAGTGAGGATGACTGGTCGAAAAGCCCTTCTTTTTTTAAAAGTCAGCTGTAATGCTATTCCTCTTTTTGCTGGTGACTGGCAGTCAACATTTCTCTTGGATTTCAATAAATATAATCTGTATAATGAGTTCTTAGCATTTTAGCATCCTTTCTTCCTCTCTTGTCTAGCAATTCTGTGTTTTGTTATGTTCCTGACTGTGATGTTTGGGACCTGGTTTTCTTCCTTTCCATTTTTAAAGATGACCTTGCTGGTAAATCTGCTTTCAAAGGTCCCTCAGCTCCATTTAAAATTCAGACCTTTAAATGTGGTCTTTAATAGTTGTAAAATGTTCTCATAAATTCCAGGCTACGTATTTTTTATATTGTTTCTTTATGGTTCATTTAGTGTGACATTATATAAAAAATTTAAAAAGGCATTTCCTTCTCAATCACTTTTGAGTGAAGTGTCTGGAAAAATCACTCATAACTTTCTGCCTGAGCCATTAATTAGCACACTGCTTGTTAACTGCTGCTGTAGCTTTTGATTCACTGGCACCAGCACACTTCTGGTGTGATGGATGTGCTGGAAAGGCTTAGATAGATAGGCTGAAATGTATTTACGTGTCAAAGTAAAATGAAATATGACAATCACTTTCAAAATGATCTTTACAGGATATAGAAGTGATGATGTCGCCCTGGATACTTCAGTTTCGTAAGTAAATACAAATAATGCTCCATGTGTTTTATCAGCCTTTGTCAGTGTAACCTTTAACATAAAATCAAGACAAATTCAGCGCAGTATTTTAAGATGAAAGAGGCATTATCATAGATAGCATAAATAACAAGGCAGGAATTTATGTAGGCCGCTATGAATAAAGATACAAAGGTTTCCTGAACATAAGAAAGAGTCTGCTGTGAGGGAAAATTAAAAAGCCACATGGAAGTTTAAGGAGCTACTGGAAATCAGACCTTTTGAGATGGAGAGGAAACTAATGGATCTGGTTTTATTTTGACTCTTCTCCTTAACTTAAAAAATATCTTATTATTGACCAACAATTTTCTATGTGAACTGTGCATAATGAACTGTGGGGTAGAAAGCTTTTTGTCTAATGGGAGTTAGCAACCAAGAAAAATAAAAACGAAAACACAGAGGGGACTATGTGGAGTTACCACGGCACTGGTCGCCATCCCCTTTCTTGTCCTGATGAAATGTCAGGCCTGAGGACACATATCCCAAATGTCCTGTTACACTACCATAGCTAGTAGAGTGTGTATGCAAGGCTCCTAGTTACCATAAGCATGTCCACCTGCAAAGTCACCAGGGAAGTGGCTATGGTGAGTACAAGGGCCACATTTACCAGAACAATACTGGGTACCCACCACAGTCCAAGCATGGCACTACAAAGACAAAACAGGGTGCAAAGTTTACCTGAGAAGGTGACCGAGTGAGTTCACGCTGAGGTCTGAGCTGTCAGCATCTGCATTAACCCACCCTGATGATCCCTGCGTGCCACGGTGGTGCTGAAGCTGTCCTGCTGGAGCTGTGACTCTGGATATGGCTTTGAAGCTGTTGAGAGATGAAAGGCAATGAGGTGCTCAGATGCCACTGTAATGAAAGGGCTAGAAAACTACCTCAGAGAGGAAAAGCAGCTTGAGAACAACAGAAACCATAACTAATTGCTGTCATTGGTGGTGTTGGTCACCAAGAGCTACAACACAGCAGCAAATAGTAAGGCTTAGGCAATGTGTTATTTGGCTGTAATGAGTGGGCTTTGAAAGCAGCACTACTGCTGGAATGAAAAGCCATTCTGGTGCTGGGAGTTTGCAAGGAGAAACGAGGCTGAGTGACTCCCTGTCTCAGCTCGGGCAATCCTGGCAGGCACCCTCCTGCTGCACCCCTGGAAGAGAGCTGCTCCCGCGAACCCGCCGTCTCAGACAGTGACAAGAAATACAAACAGCATTAGTAAGGCTATAACTAGATGTCTCACAGAATTATCAGAGACATTGATGAATCACATAGACATTTAAACTGTGCTTCATGGGAACTAAAAAGTGAAAAAGCAATTTCATCCTGTAGCAGGTTTTCAAAATGCCTGGAGACAGACATTTGCCTGGGTCAAGGCCCACTCTTGCTAACTTTCCTTCTGAATATTCCTTCTCTTTTTGAATCTTACACCTGGTGCTCTTGTACGTGGCATAATGATGACAACACATTTGGGGTAAAGGAAGCTTCCACTGACGGTAAAGACACCAAGCTTTACTTACTGGAGAATTGTGCAGGATTTTCTTTTAGTCGTTACTAGTAGAATTAATGAAAGGCCAAAATGATAGTGTCGAAAGAAATAACAAATGCTTTTGAAAGTTGGATGAATCTAGTGAATAATTTCAGCCAGAAAAAAAGGAGAAAATGTTGTCAGTGCCACATCTACCTTCTACAAAAGCCTGTTTTTATATTTTTAAGAAAACTCAGATGGCTGTGTTTTGGCAGTCAGCATTAAATGTAACTTTGTTGTGTTGCTGTGCATCATCCCAGGAAAGAAAAGATTATACAATGCTTGTATGTAATGTATTCTACTTATGTCAGTCAGTAAGTGATAGCATGTCCTATCTAATTAAATCCAGATTTCATGCGCATCTCTTCATTTACTTACTGTGCAAATACTAACATTAAAGTATTAAATCAGATAAAATTGCATTTCCTATTAATACAGTGTGTAGAAATGTATAATTTAAAATATATCTTATGAAATATAATCTCTTTTACACATTGCATACTGCTCTGATATTGATCAAGATATTCCCAGCAGTGTATGATGAGAGGAGAAAATGAGCACAGTCCCCATGCTCTAGGGATGTCAGCTTCTTGCTGATCTCTCACACCGCTTCTTTGAATAAAACTGGTTCTTGTTTGATTTGTTTTCTTCTTATTGTTGTTTAAAGAAAGTTAGTTTCAAAAAGGAGTATCAGAATTTGGTTATCTTCTCTCCAGTCAGATGTTTTGCAGAGCAACAGGTGAGCAGCCCACTGCCTCTTCAGCTGTCTGTTTTGTGATCCCACTGGAAATGAAACACCACATCTGGTATATAGTTTCCTAAGAAAAAATTTGCTTGCTTTTCCCACTTTCTGACAAAGGTTCAGGGGAGCCACCCTGTCTTGCTGACAAAGGCACAGACAGCGACTGGACCCTGGGTTTGAAAGCTGTCCTTGGCCAGAGGAGGGCACTTTGATGTGCTGCAGAACAGACAGGCGGCAGGTACTGCCTTCGGGAAGGAGCGCCTGGACACCTTAGACTGAGAGGTCAGCAGTGTTGCAGAAGGCAGCTGCACTTTAGCTTCGCTTCCAGTTTGGAAATTCAGCCTGCTTAGAGACAGAAAAGGCTTTAAATGACTTTCCTGAACACTGCGTCCTTCAGGTTAGTGTGTTTAAGCAGGCTAGACCCAACCCTCTTTATTGTTTTTGTTCTCATGTCATCCTCACTGATGTAAATCCTCTGAGGTCAATGAAAATTGTGCTGGGCACAAATACAGTAAGAATCAGGTCCTGTATACTCATGTGCAGGATTTTCTCTTCTCCAGAATCTGCCACACCAGTGATACCTTTTTATGACTAAGGAGGTAGTTTTTAGATCATAATTTTTATTTGTAACAGAATCAATCAAATATACCCACGCTGTGTTAAATACATATACATTTGTAATTAAAGCTCTCTAAAATTATTCTCTTTTGTTCCTTCTGGAAAGATGTCTAATAATAAATCCTGTAAAACTTCCATATAGGTAGACTTGAGGTAGTCACTCAATACCATTAAAATTAAGAAAGGCCTTCAAATTTAGGGGACATTGTAGAATTAGAGCCTTATATATATTTTAATATCCAACATCAATGCTTCAAACAAGTTTATTCAAACTCATACACTAGCAATACAGAAGGTGGCAGGTGTCCTCCTACATTGGTGTCTGCTGTGTGAGGACCAAACCCAAAAACTAGCGATGTAAAATTCTGGAAAGTTAAATAAAAAATGAACTCATAAAATGATGACATGAACATTGCTTATATGCCTGGAACAATAATTGTTACAGTGTTCAGATATTTTAGCCTTTTCATGAAACAGGCAGTAGAAAATGTTCAGAGTAAAACTATCTGAGAAAAAGGATACGTTAACTCTTTTTACTCAGTGTTATATTTTCCCTTTGAGAGGAAAAAGTATCTGCCAAATGTGGGATGATTCCTTTGTTTAAATCCCGACTGGCAGGAAAAAATAAAAAATCTGCTCTCCGTTAAAATTACCTAATTTTGTAGCTGTCTCAATGATACATCTGCTTTTATCAAATGATGTCCTTTCTCCTTGCTGGTGGAATACTCACTGAGCTCCATAAACAGTCAGTTTGCATTATGTAGATTATTCACAAGAAAAATGAAAAAATGGGCTTTTGACAATGATGGAAACCATGAAGCATGAAGAAATCAGAGAAGATCAAAGATGCTCATTAGTTTAGATGGTAAGAAATAGAGCCATTAACAATAATACAGTATCTTTCTTGTTACTGTTTCATACTGTATGCAATCCCCTAATTGTTGCAGAAAAAGCCTCATTTACTTTTCAATAATCAAATATTTAACAGAAATCCTAATGCTTTATATCACATGTAGTAGAGGGACCTCCTCATTTATTGTATTACTTTGATGTATTTTTTTATTACTTGAAAGGCCAATTCAAATTGCAGAGGTTTTATGAATATTTTATGGGCTTGGTGTTCTGAGCGATCAGAAATATCATGCTCTGATGTGCTCTGGGCTTAGAGCTCTGTTGTGCTCGAACTAAACCCAGCAGAGGAATAGACTGAGGAAGCAAAAACTCAGTTGAATTATCTTTCACATTCCTATATTTCTAATCAGAACATTCCTAAACCAGCTACAGGTGCCTCCCATATGCATATAGCTGACCATAGCAAATTGCAGTCATTTTTTTCCATGTTTTTTCTCTGGTAAAACATACCTTTATTCAGGGAGAACCTAATTTGGACAACTTGCTGTTATAACCTTTGACTTAGTTCAACATAAAACCAGTCTTGATCTTATTTATTTTCTTGCATTAGATTATAAATGTCTGTGAACCTCCTAGTATGTGGTTTAGCAGTTTTAGTATTACTCTTTCCCTTCTGCATTTGAGTTTGAAGGATTACAATAATATAACTGGTTTAATTAAATTTTTACAACTTCTTTATGTCTGCCTATGATTACAAGACTGGTGCTGTATAGATACTGAATTATTTTTATTCAGTAGCATATCAATAGTTATTACGTTTTATTCACTATGGGCTTTCTCCCTGATATATCCTGCTAAAGAAAAAGGGAGTGGTGTATTTAGGATATTGTGAGAAAATATTCTGGGCAAAGCAGTGGTTACAACAGCGAAGGACAGATTAAAAGTCCATTAATATATATCCTCAATATCCACAGCAAGCAAAAATGCATACTATAAAAAAAAAAAAGCCAGAGTAACGCTAAAACCCACAACACAAATATACATTGTTTGCTCATAATATAATGGATACAGTCTATTCCTTTCTGTTTTCTACCCATGATACAAAACTTATCAAGCCATTTGTTTGCTTATACACTGTCTGTGTCGTCCACATTGCTCAGAAGACTTGATGTGAAACTTCAGATATTAGGTCTCAACTACATTGTAACATGGTCAAAAACCTAGTCTGTGGTCCTGTTACACAGCCAACGCTCCGCCTTCTCATAGCAATTTGTATGTGCTATCTAACCAGTAAATCAGTATGAATGGGTTAATGACATATCGCACTGACTTGAGCCACAAACTTACCGACATTACTGGATTTGCACAGGAATGAATTCCCATCATCTGAGCACCAGTGAACTCCAGAAGCAGGACATTGGTATCTGGGCTTTAAGAAGTCATCATGTTTTCTTCATGATAAGCAGATTGGAGGTTAATGCTACTCCGAAGTTATAGGAAACATCCATATTAAAGAGACATGGGAGGGTTTGTGCAGTTCCTCTCCTTCATATTCTGCTGTTGTAGAGTCTACAAGAAGCTGCCAGTGTGGTTAACCGTTAAAACCAGTAAAATATCAACACTGGTAAATGCAACAAGATGGATGCCCTGTGAGAGAAAGGGAGGGAGGGAGGGAGGGATGGTGGAGGAACAGAAGACAATTTTAATCACCTGTGCCTACTCCCAAGGTAGAGGCATACCCAATGCCATTCAGCAGCACGAAGATGATATAATTTAACAATAATCTTTAAAATAATGCTAAGAAATATAGATTAAATACTGCTTGTCTGTGCTCCAGAGATTGATAAGCAAATTAGTTCCTGCATCACTTGGTAGGAAGCCTTAGCTTACTCCAGAGAAGAGGATATAAAGTCATAGTATTGCACTGTGAAATAGATTTGGTTTTTCAGTTAGATGCTAAATTTGCTTTAATAAATATTAATACTTGGGAAAATTCTATACTGCTTTAAAAAACACAATGTCAAATTCCTTTCTAGTCTTTTAGCTTACCCTAGACTGACAAAGAAAAGAACCTCAGAAGCACTTAAAGGCTAGGGGATTTACTCCTGTTTATATTTTTCCTGAAAAAAAATATTAAAACTATGCTCAAGTCATCATTTTTGATGAAAGTATATCTGTGTGTTAAATGCTCATCTTAAGCCTGATGCTGTGAAAAAAGCACATCTCTAGACTATTGTGCCTAATTATGTATTTTCAAGACATCATTATTAAAGTTTTTAGTGCTGGTTAACTGTCACACTGCTGATTTACAAGTGTATGCAACTCTTCTACATTTTTCTCATACTGTCTTCTGATACTTCTTTCTCATTGTGCCTCAGTACGTGGGACAGGACCCTATTTTTGATAGGCTTTATTGTCTCCCATCCTTGCAACTCCATCAGCTAATGTAAAAAATGGTGAAGGACCTATGTATCATGCCCTGAAACATACGTGTAAAATACCTCACTTTTTTCTGTGAGAGTTTTCAATCATTCAACATGCATATAAAGGCTACAAGGAAAGGTGAGATTCTAATATGCAAGCCAGCTATGAAACAGCAAACGTACTGGTATTTTCTCCACCTATTGGCTCAAATACTGAGGGGACAGAAGAGGGAAGGGAAATCTGCTGCATAATACAGATTCTCCCAACTCACCCTGAGGGCAGAGACATTTTTCTGGTTCTGTGATCCAGATCAGTCACGGGCGAGATCAGACCCAGGCAGATGAATCAGACCGAGGCAGAACAAGCCCAGCAATAAAAAACTTCAAAGAAATCTAGCAGTCTGTACGTCCAAGGCTCTTCAGTATGCTCAGGGCATCGTTACTCTGTAAGTTTTAAAAAGGAAAGCTCAAGAAGCAAAGCCATTTGTCTGCCTTTTCACTGAATCCTGCATTATGCTTTCTTTTATACAAAGCAGGCTGAATCTAGTGACTGTAACAATCTTACAACCTGCAGGCCATTTTCTGCCTGCAAGCTGTGATGAACTGAAAACAAGGCAGCCCAAAGCAGGATGGAAAAGCTGCTAATTGCAGCCCTCTCCAACGTGCCCCCTCTTTTTGGGCAGCAGTGCTTCCACACTCATGACAGGGGATGAGAAAATACTTGAAATAAAGTTATCCCTTTAGATAACAGTAAAATCATCACTGAAACTTTTCATAAAAGTGTTTCACCTCACTGATTTCAGGGCACTCAAAATTTACTTAGAGCATATCTGAATTTACATAAAAGACTCAAACTGTGTCAACTTTTAAATGATTTCTTGTTCTTCAAGATGCTGGCAACCTGATACCAGAAATTCAACGTCCCTTTATCTGCCTTAAGAAAAGCTTACAGACCTAGCAGTCATTTTCCCATTCTATCACAGTTCTACAAAGGACATGAGAAAGGTCAGATGAAAAGCTCTGGTTTCTCTGACTTTGACCGTACAGCTCTCCAAAAAGCATATTGAATATCATCGCACCCAAACAGAGAAACATCATACCATCATCTTTTTTGTCTATGATGGATGGCATTATATTGCAATAGCAGAGTAATACAATGGAAATCTTGTCTTTTTCTGGATTTCATGGAAACCAAATCCCCCAAATTGAAGCCCAGTTTATAAAGAAAAACAAAGAAAGTTGAACTTTAAATGCTACTATTCTATAAGCCTGTGAGCTTAATTAGATTCCTTCAGGGATTTCCTTTTTACCAAAGCACATGCAAGTTCAAAATTCAAATAACTGTGTATTTTTCTCAGGGTGTTTTGTGTGCTTTGGTGAATCTCAGGCTACTAATTATCCAGATCAGGAATCAGACCAGAGAGGCAAAGTTGGAGCCTGCGTGGGCCTGGATTTATTGCCTCTGGAAACAAAAGCACAGGGAGCAGAAGGAAAGATCTTAATAGTTTGCTCCAGAGTCTCACCTGCACAGATAAGGTCTTGTAAATACGTATCCTTCCAACTAACACAGTACAGAAATCTTGCTCTAATGCAGAATATTCTGAAGCTATGTTTAAATTTGGCAACTAGTCAGAATAAAAAAAATATATAAATGTTGTCTAGCTATAATTATACCTCTGCAGATATCTTTTAAAGAAAAATGTAAGGGCTGAGCCATGCTTATTTTATAACTATACTGCAAAAGCCTTAGACATCTCTATACTATGTTGAAAGCCCAATGTGAAGGTATGGCAAGGTTTAGGTGTGCCACATAGACATGTTTCATCCTGAACAATTCTAATCCTTTACAGAAGAAATTGTGAGTTGAATTAATTGGTGTATTCTATGTGTATTTGGTGTATAGTGACTTGCAAATGGGTGGAAGCACAATAACGCAGTTTATTAATGGCATAGCAGCAAGCAGTTAGGAAGTAGTTACCTGTACTGAGATGAGGTATGCCTGAGAGAGGAGGAACTTTCCTGTGGTCTGCAAGATAAGATGGAGACAAGCTGTGGGTTAGAGGAAGTCTAATACCACAGTAAGTGACGCTATTTAAAAAAACAAACAAAACATTTCAAAGTCATAAACCATGAGAAAAAGAAATAACTCTTTCTGAGCAGTTTAGAAGAGAAAGTTAATCCAACCCCTTAAAGCAAGGCAGTGAAAAATGGTTTACAGTTTTAATACTCAAGACTGGCAATGACAGTAAAAATTAAAACCAAACTAGACACTATGGCTGTTATCATTCTCCCTGCTTACAGTCATAAAAGATATCTGTGCCTACTGTGTGTTTACCAACACCCAGTTTTCTGAAGGATGTAAAGGTTGCTAACTGAAATGCCAATGTTACATCATAACAGCATTGTTAAGAAAAATATATTCATCAGGTTCAGACCTCAGGAAACAAGCACTCTGTAGAGCTGGCTGCAGCCCATTCATGGTGCTATCCCTGTGCAATTTTGCAGTGAGGTGGAAAGGGGCAGGTTGTGAAATTTGCAGTTTTCCAGCAGACATGTTAAAGGACATATTGACAAAGAGCTCTCGACAGACTTTGGGGACTCAGATCTTTATTCCCTTCACCAAGCAAAATGAATGCAAAGCACTCAGAAATTGAGCTCTACATAGCAGGTTCAGTAATGAACAGAAAAACGACTGTTTTGTTTGGTTGTCTTAAAGCAAAAACAAACCCCAAAATCTCGACATATGTACTCAAAGGTTGAAATATTTGTGTCTGGGTATAAAACACTGGGACCTATACAGAGTAATTGCTTAATCCTACGTGGTACTAATTTATTTTTTTCCCTGTGAACAGTAACGCATGTCAGGTGTGCATTATCATAATGCTAGAAGCAAAAAGGTTTACTGTTGCTTTCTTTTTAGGTAATAAATGAATTGGTGCCACTCACATTTCACAGATAAGAATGTTAGCTGTAGAGAGCTGAAGTATCTTGCCTAAGGTCACAGAGGGATTACTTAGTCTGAGCTTCTGATCACTTATCTTAGACTCATAAAAGAATTTGCATCTCAGGTAGCAAGTATTTATCATTATTATGTCATGAAGCAAAGAATAAAAACTCAGCAACACTGTCATCATTTAACAAAGACATCTTGGAGGGGTGAGTCATCACAAACTGGAGGTTTGCGACAGCGGGGTGTTTTAGCAAGAACAAGGCCAGAGGCTGAATATTAGAGAAAGCACATAATAAATGGAATATGACTGAAAACTTACCTAGTTTCAAAAAGAAGTGGATATGGCATGAATTACATCACAGGTTTCAGATTCTTACAGCTGCCTTGGTATCAGGCTTAGGAAAAACAGCTCGAATTTATGGTTTCATGTTGAAACCATGTGAAACTCCCCCTTCCGTATTTTGATGTGAAAACCAGCCTTATGTATTTCAATTTTAGGCTTTTAAATTCCCAGACTCAAATGAAAACTCAGGACAGCTAAAACTGCAACACTTAAGACCAAAAAATATAATTTTGCAGGAGATCTTGTGCATCAAAAGATGGCTGAACTCAGCAAAACTACTGAACATAGCAAACTTGAGTATTTAGTCTTAGTTTTCCACTTCTGTGGAAATCATAATTTGTACTTTTACAGTAAGTATACCTTCTCACCCAAACTGAGTTGTAGAACTGACCTAGTACCATTACTTATTGCTACTTTATTTGTTTGGGTTTTTTTTTTGTCATTAGCAAAAGTGGTGGGTTGACCTTGGCTTGGATGCCAGATGCCCACCAAGCTGCTCTACCACTCACTCCCCTCCTCAGCAGAAGTGGAGAAACGGGGGTGGGAGAGAACGTAAGATGAAAAAACCTTGTGGGTCAAGACATGCACAGAAGCCAAGGAAAACAAAAGATGTTATTCTCTACTCCCCATCAGCAGGCAATGTTCGGCCACTTCCCAGGAAGAAGGACTTCAGTACACATAGCAGTGTCTCCGGAAGACAAACATCATAAATAACAAATGCCCCCCACCCCCTTCCTCCTCCTTTCTCTTAGCTTTTACTGCTGAGCAGACGTCAAATGCTATGGAACATCCCCTTGGTCAATTTGGGCCAGCTGCCCTGGCTGTGTCCCCTCCCAAGACCTTGCCCACCCCCAGCCTACTGGTGAGCAGCCCTGATGCTGTGTGAGCGCTGCTCAGCAGCAGCCAGACCCTGGTGTGTCATCACCACCGTCCCAGCTACCGATACAAGCACAGCACTACGGGGGCTGCTGTGGGGCTCAGCCAGACCCAATGCAGCAGCTTCTACTAGCAATGATTTTATACCACAGGTACATGTTATACTTGTTATTCAAGAGATGGAATTACTCTGAATAAAGTGTATTTCTGTGGAAGACTTGTTATAAATTAAGCTAATAACGCATATTTCTTATTGAAGATAATTTGTAATCAAACAGTTGATCATTCTTAACCTACTTACATTGAGATGTATTAACTTTGTATAAACTTGTTTGAAATGTATTGTTTTCCGTGTCATGAATTTCAAGTATTTTGAAATTTTAGATGGTTTGGTCATTCAGACATGAGTGTTTGCTTTGAACTTCATTATTTTAATTAATGGGCAAGTTTGCAATTTGATGGTCAGATGCACAGAAATAACTGACATTTTTATTCTCTCATAAAATTTTAATATGAACAGTAATAAACAGCTCAGCTAGAAAACCTATTGTTATTTTAAAACTGATTTATGTCCTTTTTATTACTATGTTTTTAGTGGCCTCTAATTTTTAGAGTTTATGGTATTTTTCAGTACTAGATGTTAATTCCTCTAATAAGAATAGCACACGCAATAATATATATGTATACAGAAATTAATTTTAATGCAGAAATGCTTCATTTCCTAATCTTTAGGATGAAAAAAACCCCATCCAAATATAAACAGCAATGAAATACAGCTTATTTCCTAGTCTTGCAGAAATTCTTAGTATGAGAAGGAATAGGAACACCATTGACAATGACTAATCAGTGGTGCACGGAATATCTACACTTCCCAAGCACCTCCAAACTCTGAGTTTGTGTAGCCACTACTGGCTTCTTTACCAAGGCAACAGCAAGGCTGAGCGGAGTCGTTAAGCCTACCCAACACTGACTCTGAGCTCCCAGGAGAGTGGAAATGGCAATTATATACATTGGCTTTACACCCCTTCATTCTGTCCCATCTCAGATAATGGACTGTTCATATGAAACAATCAAAGAAGATAGTATTTTTCTTCAAAAGATTCTTTGAGGGAAATAACCATAAACCAGTTTGCTTTGGAGATGTGTGAGCTATGTGAGTGTTTACAACAGGCAGATGAATTGGCAGGCTACAAGTATCTAGGTTGGCTCTCCATCTTTGCTGACAGCATGTTCTTTCAGTGCTCCTCTGACTAATCCTTTCAACTGCTGCCTCTGGAGGCTCATCCAGGGCTTCTTAGGTTGAAATGTCTATGTAACTAAGGAGGAAGAAAGGTGACTGAAGAAAGGTAATTAGAGGAGGAACACTACAAGAGAAAAATAAAACTTCAAATGCCATTTAATTAAATATTATGTTATTTTCATGACAAGAATATTTTGATGCCCGTGAAAATCATTTTATCAGGACCCAGAAGGAGATTGGTAGGCAACAGGAGCATTGCAAAGCAATGCATGAGAACCCTGCTAAAGACAGAACGAAATACTACTGCACAGAGCTCCCATCAGCATAGATGTGAAAAGAGCCGGAATCCTTTCAAATTATATTCAGAAAAATAAGGAAAGCTGTTCAAAAGGTGTAATACTAAATTATGTTTTTTTGGTGCAGGTAATTACACAATAGTTTTAATCTACCAAACTCCTAACTATTCATTTTGCTTTGGTCTCAGAATTCTGATTTAAGTCAAGCAAGTCTGGTCTTACAGTGTGTGTTTTTATTTTCCATCTCTTTCAGAGTGTAAATGCATGCAACGCTACTGTAACTCTAAATAGCACTGAGGGATTTCTGTTTTTATTTGTGTATTCATTTGTTTGTGTTTGTTTTTTTTTTTTTCCTGGCTGTTTTCTTCAGGAAGAAAATAAGCTTTGTTAAACTAGTTAATTTAAAAGTGGGCTGGGAAGCTGCTGAATTGACAGTAATAGTGTATTGTTACATTTGTTTATTTGAATAACAAACTATTTTGATGTCTTGGTAATGAACAAATGGTTGTAGAGTACTTTAAGTCAATGTCACAGCTGAGAGAAAAATACAGAGCTTGCTGAGTACAAGTGGACCGAAAACCTCAGTCTATTATCTTTGTGAGCTCAGGCTACTAGTGATTTTTCACTGACTTTTTGACAGTACAGTTCAAAGGCAGAATGATTTTTATTCACCACATTATACTGCAGTATGTTATTTTTGAGCAGATTTGAAGCCAAAAGTATGTAAGTGGAAATATAAAGAAAAGCAGTCACATCTGGATTATACAGATCCCAGCAAATAAAAAAATATTTCACAATATACCAGATAATAACATCTAAAAGTTTTCAGAAAAGACTTCAAGTTATTCATTGTAGCATTTTTAGATACAGTCAGAGAGCTTGGCCTTGGTGAGCTGTATTTAGCTCAAGGTTGAATAGGTATTAAGAAGACTCAAGGTGGCTTTATACCAATTGTGTCTTTTATGAATTCAAGGCATTAGAAAAGGGCAATTTGGCTTCCTTACAACAAGTGTTGTGTAAAACCAGGTTCAGAGCTGCCTAAATCACATCTGTGGGATCTAAGAAACCGTACAAGCCAGAGACCAGCAGTGACACTTGGCTGCTTCCTACATATCACACTGGGATTTCTAAGAGACTCTTGTCAGGTCATTGGTTTCCAAATGTTGAGCAAAGATGACAGCAAAGAGAGAGGTGGAGGCAGTTTTTCTACCCATCAATTTCAACAAAGTCTATTCTTATTACATAAAAATGTACTTGCTTTAATTAACAGCTTGATATAGCATTATTTATGACCCAAGCAAGTATGAATTGGAAAGTAACACATTTATAATTTCTCTCTTCTGCTTCTTATTAATAAGCAAATAAATAAAAAGTAAATAAACTAACCTCAAAGATTCATAGATGGAAACTTCTGTGTTAGTGACTTGCATGGGTTCATCTGAAGAAAGCTCTACAATAATAAAAGTGAGGTAATGTCAAAAAAGTCTACCAGCTTCTTTAAAGAAATTACTTATTTCATTGCCATCTCACTTTTTCAAAACAACATAAAAAGATTTTCTCTCTAACACAGGGTACAACACAAAGTATTGTTCACGAGAATGCCACAGGAAAGATCACTGCCTTTTACAGCAGCTTACCAGGCATCCTGGTATGTGTACTGAATCAAGCAAGCTCTTTACTTTTTTTTTTTTTTCTTTGTGTTTCTGGTGGTTTTATCAAGCAAATGAGGAAAAGCCTTATAAATCCTTTTTTATAATTCTCTATTTGTGCAGATGCAATACAATGAAAATCTTATGTTCTTTAATACTTAAAAACTTATTATAATACCTTTGTTATAATGGACACCAAGATCATTATACAATAAAGGAATTTAGAGCATTCTCTTTTTGCCACTGATACACTGCCTGTGGGAGGACCAGGAGGAGATAATCTGTGTTCAGTCACTGCTTTAGCCTAAAAATAATTGAAATTGAAATTAGAAAATACTTCTTCAGCCTGTGTAACGATATGAAGGAGTAGGAAAATATATGGTTTTGCAAATCCTCATCTATTTAGCAGAGCAAGAGTCACAAGCAAACCAGTGTCTCATTTTAAAATGTATCCCTACAAAAAAGGGATAGCAAGAAAGCAAATGTGAATAAGCAAAATCAAATTGAGCATAACAGAGGTGGAAGAAGCAGCTTACTGGAACCAATAAGTAGCCCATGTAGGGTAAATGCAGTATATCAATATTAACATTTTGCCTCACCTCATTCTACCAGCTTTCAATGTATTTGTATTTACTCACATTCCCTTACAACGCCATATCTGAATTTCACTTTATTTTGCCATTCACTCATTTCTTGTACTCCCTTTTTGTACTCAACTCAATAAAGAGTTGAATGTCTACTGAATTATTTCTAACCAAATAACTTCTTTTTCAGACTCAGGTTTCTGACTAAATTATTTCCTCTCCTTCACTTACCGTAAGTTAGGAGAAAATTGGCTGCTTTAGCTCCACATACAGGCCTCTGCTTAAGAAAGATCTAATTAATTTATATACTTGGTAGGACAGCATGATAGTGGCTCAGTCTCTGAAATGTCTCCTGGTTCAGTTAATATTTTCCAAGGAGTGCTATTAACACAAGTGAATAGGGATTTCCAGTGTTGATTTCAAAAGGTACATGCCAGCCACTGAGATTGTGTTGCTAGTACTCAGCAAGGCCCATGAAATTGTAACATTTGCGATTAACATTGAGATTAATCTAGGATCAAAAGAGTCCCTCTTCCTGTGAAAACAGCTTCCTACAAGAGAACCTCAAATGTCTTCATCCAAACCAGTCTAAAATGACTCCAAGCACCTTGCTGTTCCCTAGTGACTTTTTAGGTAATATAACAGGATGCAACATGAGTTTATTTTTCCCTAAGAATCAGCATAAATTTCCTTCTGCTTGCTTTCACCCTATTACTTACCATTAGACTACTTCAGCTCACCCTAAACATTTCCATGGTTACTATGGGCAACATACCTACTAGTAACAATACTCCCAGCAAAGCTTCCCATCAGTATTCACTTCTTTCCAGCATCTTCAATGTAATCACAATGGACACTGTGTGTTTCTGAACTACTTCAGTAATAAGCCAGACACCAATAAGGTAAAAATGTTGCAAACCCCAGAAAGATTTAAAAAGAAAAAAAAGAAAAAAACCAACAAAACAACCACTTGAAGAAGAACATTATATTTGTGCCTGGAAAAAAAATAAAAGAATTACTAGACCAGACATGTATCGTTCCAAGTTTTTATGGAGACAATAAAACAAGAACTCGGTAATATGTTCTGATCATCTGTTTTAGGCAGACTCGAAGTAGTTGTCTGGTAAAATTATTGCTTTTATATAACAGTTTGCTCTTTTTGTTTTGATTAATGACTATGCTAGTTTCTAAGCAGCAATAGTTCCTACATTAGAGAAAGCACATTTTTTGGAACTGGTGTTACCTGTTGGTGAGAAGATGACTGTCCTGCCAGTGCATTTTGCAGAATGTAATTAAATCTTGTCCTAAAATAGAAAGTGCCTAGCGCAGCTTTTAAATAGGTAAGAATCTTGGAGCATCCTGTTCTTATTTTTCTAATTCAATTGCATTATATGCCATGTGAATCTCCAGACAAGATAAATTGCTTTTGTTTGAAATTAATTTACTATATAAACACATATTCTTTCTAAATATCTTTGGGAGCACTCATACTTCCTCACAACTCCTTTTGGTAGCTCAGACAGTTTTTACAGCTTTTTTTTTTTTTTTTTTTTTTTTAGGTTCAGTGCAGTAGAAGTACACTGTGCGCACATCTTTTAGTGTTTGATCTTTTGTGACAGAGTTTGTTCACAGAACAAGGATGCATGAAAATACAGCTTCATTTCACATTTCACACATAAACCAAAAAGGTCGTTTTCAGATAAAGAAATGGAATAGACTTTGACTGTTGCAGAAGCTTGAATACTGTTGCGCTTTTTTCTGTCTAAACCAAAAGCAAAAAACTGCCAGAGCTAATTTTGATCCAGAAGATGAGTTGCTTTGAAATGTGATGGACAAACACAACACGCAAACCACTGCTTCTACCTCTTCAGCAGTCTCATGTAGCAGAACAACATCTGCAACCAAGTACAAGCTGCTGATCCAACCTGTGCTTCAAGAAAATTGGATTAGGACAGAGGAACATTAAGTTTCCATATATTTTAAAATGTCTTCAAATCTTTAGCTTTTCTTTGGAAAACAGGAAGGACTAGGAAAACAGAACAGCTGATTTCCAGGTTACTGTGCTTCAAATGCAAAAACTGGGATCCAAGTCTTTAAGAAATTATTTTAAATCTATAGCAGGAAAGAAGGTGCTTTTACTTCCCATTGCCAAAACTTCAGGCTGCATGTGCAAAATTCTCTTTAAAAACTGCATGGGATAAAAAACATTGAAGTGGTAGCCAGATTTTGAGAGAGCATCTGCCAGAGATTCATGTTCGTTTGTATGAATTGGACATATGGATTTAGTTACATTATGTGAAAAAAGTTTGGCACACAGAAGTTGTATTTCTGTAAAAAGCCAAGGAATACAAAGCAGAGGAGCCAGGAGAAAAAAAAAAGTCTTTCAAACTAAGGTAGAAAGTGAAAGGAAAGAAGATCAGAGAGTTGTGGGATCTTGTGTCCTGTAATAAAGGGAAACTAAATTTCTCAGAGCCTTCATGAATAAATCTGGAGCTTAGTGCCATACTCCAAAAATAAATTAGAACAATCTGTGTACAGGAAAGGTTAACAGCCAGTCTGCTACTATAAACTGGTTTTGTTTCTAAATCATATTATTGTGGGTTTTAGTTGTTGGTTTTATTCTTTCTTGGTTTTGTCTTTTTTTTTTTTAAGAAGCAACTTTTTACTGCATCAGGACAGAGACAACTCTATTAGCACAAAGGATGTTCCAGAAATGAGTGAAGCCCTCTAGAGCGAACAGCAGGGGCTTTTCTGGTGAACACAGGGTGGAGAGGACACAGCCTTCCCACCAGAGAGCCAGCCAACACTGCAATAGCTTCCCCTCCCAGTTCTGCATCAGCCATGTGGTAGGTGGCAAGTCTTATGTTTTAACTTCTTAAAATCTTGCTTGCTGAGTGCTCAGTTTGATTTTTGTGATTTGTGCCAACATTTTCCTCTCTTTCCCAGCTTCTGGCTGCTGTGTGGATGTCTCCTTATGCTTCTCTTTCCCCAGCTTTCCATCTCTGGAGGGAGGTGAGAGGTCTCCTCAATTATTTTTCTCTCGTGCAGGCCTCACAAAGAGAGTGATTCATTGCTGTATTCGTGGATTGTTGTTTGGAATGGTGCAGGCCAGAAAACACCTCTACTTGGAGACTCAAACTTAGGAGTTTCTGCACTCCTTATCATTCTAATTCCTGGCAAAAGACCCTGAATTGCATGTTTTCAATCCACATAAACTTTAGATGCTACTAGATGACATAATTTATATAACCAATGACTTTCTGACATGGATTTGGTCTGATCAGAATGATAAAAATCTTTTCAGATAAAACCTGACTCTTCTCATTTCAATAAACACTTATCCAATTTCTCCTTGCAGTTAGAACTTTGCTGTATTTCCTTAACAATGGAGCTGAAAAACATAAAGGACAATGTAAATGTAATGTTACCTTGTCCATGAGCTTATTGTGCAACCGCTAACCACTTCAATCATAACCAAAATCCCATGTATCAAAGCCTGAACATTCCTAAGTAGATCTTTTCATCCTAGCTGCTAAATTACTCCTGTGGTCCTCCAGTCACATCACCTACGTCAGTGCCACGGGAACTGCAGTTTCTCAATAATTTCCTGCTTGCCTTTTTTCCTGGAATCATTGTCAAAGAAAAAGTTAGAAATAGTAAAAATACCAGGATCGTAAAAATGGCACTGCAAGACAAATTTGAGAAAACCTGGAGGTTTTAATCTCTTGGCCCAATTGCTTCAGCCTAACTTAGGATCAAAACCAGCTTTGTGTTCAATACGAAGTCTTAAAGTTTGTCTATGTTATTTGTTCATGCAGCTGGGAGCTTGGGACTTCTAAAAAAAGACTGAGACATGGAGAAAGACAATCAAGCAAACAGGACTGGCAGTGCCCAGCAGAAGTTTGAGAAGCTGTGACACACCACAGGAAAACTACAGAGCAAGTTTGGGTGATGACTTTGACCAACTCTATCTTTGACCTTCACGCAGTCTTTGTAATTATTATGATTTTCTTTCATTTTATTGTGGTTTTTCAAAATGCATCTGCACTTTACAAATGCTCTGTTTGCTTCAGTAGAAAGAATCCAAACAAACAAGCATAAAACCAAGCCAAAAGCACAACCCCAAAGATTGAAACTACATATTAGAAGTAGGAATGGCCAAATTCTGCATGCTCATCCATCTCTCTTATTCCCACCCATGTGTCCAGAAGGGAGAAAGCAAAGCTGGCTGTGTTTCTATGGTACTTTACCTGACCCTGCCGACCCAACCAGTGTCTGCATATATACCCAGGCAACGATACATCAGCCTCTACAGCTGGATGGGTCTGCCACGGGCCCATGTTCTTGGGGAGGCAATGAAAGTGCTGGGCAAGCTGGGTCTGGACACCCATGCTGCCTTTCCCAAGGAAAGGGTCTAATTCATGTTGGAGTGAAAGACAAACTACTATTAAACAGAGGCCTTAACATTTCAGCTTTCAAACAAGCATCATAATATTTCTGTATTTTATATATATATATATATAAAAAGTAAGATTTATAGGACTTTCTTCAGAAGTAAAACACAGATGGGGACTGAAAAGACAATTTTTGTCCCTGTAGTGGAACACTACTTTATGATCTGAAACCAGCGTCTACTAAAGAGGTTATCATTCACATGTACAAATGAACCATAATGCAAGATTGAAAAATTAATTAAACCATTGTTTATTCAATTACATGCTGTGTCCCTGCTTTATCTAGATAAACAAGCTGAATAAACTTCTAAAAGCTCTCAGCCTGAAGAGCCTGAATCCTATTATCAGGTGTTAAATTAAACATTTAGAGGACTACATTCCATGAAAGGATATTTCCAAGGACCTGTGGTACTTCTAAAACAGCACATTTAAAACATTCTGCTATTTTAAACAAACCTACCTTGAAATTTTTAAGAGCCTAAATATGTCTGCAAATGAATTAACTTCCCTTTAAATGTTTTTTATGTGGTAAAATATTTTGTTTAGATAAAACAAAAGGAATCATCCAATAAATAAGAGATAGTGTGTCTGACAATGTAAGATTTTCTCACCTGAAACCACAGGCATGAAAGCAGTATGAAATCCCTCTCTACCTCACCCAGAGCACTGTGACCAGGTGTAATTTCAGAACAGACTACAGAAACTTCACATTTATTGGCTGCCGCCACAGTTGCCTCAATTATGCAGAGACTATTTCTGTGTTAGTACTTCCATGACACTGACAGGGGCATGATTTTACTTGCAAGGAGATACTACAACATATCAATGGTGAAAGTAAGAGGGAGACTCAAGGCCCAGGCCCAACAACATTTATAATTAGAAAAAGTTACAACGACAGGCAGAACAGATGTACTTGAGATCAGAAACCACCTGGCAAACATCACTTTACAGTTCAGCATGTGCAGAAATGCTTTCAGAAGTGATGAAGTTTACAGCACCACTGGAATCATATACTTCTGCTACATGAGAAACTGGCAGCAGTAGCAGCTGCAGGACAAAACTTCCATTGGCCAACTACAACCCTTTTGGGGGGGGGGGGGAAAGCTCATGTATTCAGAGACTGAAACTAGAATACAATATGCATGTGTTGTCTGGACATCCATCCAGTGGTTTAGCAGCTTCAATTATCAGTACTGAAATGAGTGCTTCATATTTATATTTGGCTCTTGGATAGACATTTTATTAAAAAGACTAGCCTAAAAGAAATAGCAAGAAAAAATATATCCCACAAATTTCCATCTTCCTTTAAGTGACACAGAGTATAAAGCCTATGGAACACTTTTCACCTTCAAACAACAAAACAAAGAAAAAATCTTGTCCCTGCTGAGTAACAAAGCAAAGGTGGAAGGACCTCAAAAATAGACAGGCTACTTACTCTTTCTGAGTAAGCAAAGAGAGTCAGTATGAGAAGTTTTACACTCATCCCATCGCACTCATGTCTTTTCTTTATCTGTAAACAAACTCTCAGATTTATTTTACATGCTGCTCAAAAAAGAACAGCAATTTTCCCCCTGACTGGATAACAGTCTCAGAATCAGAAATCTGAATCCTATGTGAGCCTGTTCCCAGTTTTCCTTCATTATTTATTATTTACGTGGTTTTGCCATGAGGAGTAACATGGCATGGCTCTGTCCCAGACACCAGCTGGAGACTGACTTGGGAGGATTCAAGAAGGTTGTTTATGCAAAAGAACATTTTTCCAGTGTAATGCACCCCTTGATTTACCACTGGATGCAATAACATTTGCTCAGCAGTGAGTGGCAAGGCATCATAGAGCTGCCAGTGTAGTCTGAAAATTTGTGCAGCACAAATGAGCTGGCTTCTGCAACAGTAATGACAATACAAAGGCAAGCCAGGCCCCCCAGCCCAGAGCGAGTCACAGCATTTTCCCCCTGTGTCTGGTAACAAGAAGGCAGATCCTGCTTGCAGCAGAGGTCAACTTGTTTAGCGGGGACTGTTTAAAACAGGAGTTTAAGGCTGAGCCTGGGCCAGGAGGACTCGAGGTCCCCAGAGACATCATTGTTCCCTTGCCTTGTCCGTGGCACTGGCCAAACTCTTGCCTTGCACCGTAAGGCCCAAGTTGTATTGAGTACAGTACATTGGCCTCCGGAGTGTCAAGAGGGAAAAGATCGTGGGTTAAGCTCGGATGGACAGAGGTTTTTTATTCTCATGCTTGAAACTGAGCTTTGTTTAGATTACAGCTCGGGTTTCACAGCATCAAAACCCTTTCCTCATTCTTGAATGAAAACGGAGCAGGCAGAAATCTGACTTGGACCATTAAGTCTTGAAATTTCAATGTTATTAAAGCGTAGAGAAGAAAGTAAGTACAACCCAGATGAAAAACCTCTGGCCATAACTGAAACCAAGAATTCAAACATGCCACTGCTCTGCCAGCTGAGTGACTAGAGCTGAGCCACCGTGACCCCCGAGGCAGCAGTGACGCTCTGCGCTTGCGCTTGTGTTGGAGGCACTGTAAATCTCGTCTGCCTGGGGGAATGTTGTATGGGGCTGGATAAACCAGATTAGCCCTTACTTTCTCCAGAGAAGATTTACTAGGGAACTAATGGGTTTTTAGCCCTTCCATCTCACTCAGTGACACTTCCCCATGCAGTGTATATGGGATTTCTGGATAAATGACATACCAGTCAGAGCTAACTGTTGTGCAGCAGATGTGGACTCCTACAAAAAGGTTGATTTTCCTATGTCTCTGCAGGTGTACTAGAGAACAAGCAATAGCATAAGTAAAAGGTGTCCTTACATTACTGGTTGCTGCTCATGAATCCAGATTTCAGTCCTGTTGGGAGCTGGGCAGCACCTCTCCTGAGACAGACATATCCTCTAATTTTCCCATTTGGTACAGAGGGAAATAAAATGCAAAATAGGCATGGATTTCTATCTAAGCAGGTTTGCAGCCTCAGGTCTGTGGTGACAGAATTTTCTACAGCTCACACTAAGAAAGACACGGATACATATGCTAGATAGTCAAAGCACCGCTAGCTCTAAAGTAAGATCTGTTTTGGCAGGGGACAAACACAGTAAGAAGAATTTTGCAGGCCACCTGCCCTAAAACAGAGAGCCAGTGTTTCCCTGCTCTCAGCTCTACTACACGATCATACTGGCAACACCAGCACTTTAGAGAGATGCACTAAAATTGCTTAAAAGAATGGATTTCTTTCAGTGTTTAGGTAGTTTAGAATCTTAACTACAAATTCATTACCACTCCAAAAGCTGAGATGAAAGGTCCAAAAAGCTTCAATCCATGTATAAAAGACCCCAAGGAAATTTCCCCATTTGTCAGCGGCCAAGTACTTGCTGGACGAGGTGGTTCCCAGGTGCTGCGTGCTGCAGCTCCCATGGCACTGGCAGGGGAGGCAGCTGTGCCGAGCTGCCTGCGCAGGGTTGCACTGGCAGCCTTGTGCTGCTGCTGTCCCCAGTGGCTCTGAAGCCTTGTTGGCCAGCTGGGCAGTTTGAAGGTTGCCACTCTTCTTTCCATGCTCCTTGATTTTTTGAAGAAATTCAGTGGTGCTGCACCTCATCCCTGCTTTCTAAGCTACACTGTGGAGCAATGCTGATCCAGTGATGTTGTCTTGTTTTCCAAAGGGGTAACCTTTGGGAGCATTTCTGGGTCGTAAATAATCTTTACCACTACCAGAACAACATAAAAGAGGCTTTATGGTACAGGATGCTGACCCAGTTTTTATATTTATTTTGATGGAATGACATTTTCTTTTGCTTGAAGTTTTACACCGCTTATTCAAACTATTCTCCAAGTACTGTGCTAGAGCTGGAAACAAAAATGGAAGGTGATAATATAAATGCAGATCTGGCATTCCTAACTTTAACAAGGCAAAAAAGAGCTAATTTTTTCATCCTCTTTCTTCCAAAAGAAGAACCTCATTCCTCTTTTTTTCCAAATCTGATTGCTTTAAAAGACAGGTCAGAAGGAAGACAGCTGGCAATGGATACAGCTACCCACCTACTCTCTTCAGTTTATTGCTGTGGACATTCATAGAAATCTCAGGCTTGGTCCTGTCTCTGCAACAGATACAAAATCTCTTTTGTTGAATTTAACAGTAGATCTCACACGGTCTATTAATGAACATGTTTTTTTCATAACGGCTATTTAAGGAAACAGCAGAACTCTCCAAATGTGTATGCTCAGTTTTTTAAAGCTAAAAATATCATATCTCTTCATTAATAGTTTCACCTGACTGTATTTGAGGTCAGTCCAGTCCTCCTCTTTATAACTCTAATGTATTCTTGGAAAGCTTATAGGAACTCCAGCTCTTTTACATTTTCCCTTGTGATTTAATTTTCATATACCTTGTTATTTTCCTGGATTTGTTTTTTTATTTGCAGAAAGCATTCAGAAATAAATTCTTATCCAAAGCCCCTGTATGAAAATTATTGAAAAGGCACCAAAGTTGACCCCAGTTACATTTACTTCTGTGGTTTGTATGGTACAAAGATGTCATACTTGGGCATTGATTTTTCTCTGTTTAATAGGAATTGCAACACATCCAGAGATTACATTTATCTAATAGCCTAACCTGGAAAAATAGTGATTAAGCATCAAAATAATTACCAAAACAATGTGATTAAGCAACTTCTCCATTGTCTACTGAACAACATGAGAGAAGTGATAAAATAATTCATTGCTGTCTTATCTCTGTTTCATTAAACTTTTCTTGAGGTGTATCTATGCCCTGTATTATAAAGTGTGTATTCCACATAAGCCCTTAAAATTGGAAGCTAGTTATGAGCAGGAATTTTGGTGATGAATGCTAATGCCAATCAGGGCTTTCAGCATCAGTCCCTTTGCAGCAAATGATTACCCAGCGAGCAGCTTTCTGTATTGCAGCACTTACTGTCTCTCCTGCAGCGACAGTGGCTCAAAATGGCTCCAGTGATTCAGATATTTCTTTTGAGAGAGTCTCTCCAGGTCTGATTGCAGCACGGGGACATAAAGCTACAAAATAATTCCTGTACTTAATTTAAGCTGCCAACACTGACTCAAGTCAAAGGGGAGGTTGTCTTAGAAAGTTAATGTGCACTGGGTGCCTATGAACTATGGCTACATTACTCTGTCTTTCCTGTTCAATTCAACGGTACTAGTCTGATGTAAAGCAGGGCAGAAGGAGGCAATGATGCATGAGCATTTAAGTACTTCTTCAGTTTGCCGTCCTTGCACTGTTTCATTTGAGTTAACGTTACTCTTCTCCATATTTGGACTTTAAGGTATGCAGTTTGTCAGTTTGTTTTTATCTTGGGTTGAAAGTTTTGACATCTTCTTCAATGTTCGTGTAAATTGACAGAGAATTTTAACATACAGTCAAAAAATCCAGCCTGTTCATGACCATATTTCTAAATATAAAGATAAAGCAAAGAATATACAGGGATCTTGATTTGGACAGAATGGCTACGTCCTCTCTTAAGGGCATATGTGAGATCAGTCTCTGACATTTTTTCTCCTCCCAGTATCCATTCTAACTAAATTTTACATTGCTTTTGTTTTGCAGTCTAATAAATCACAGCTATGTAGGCTGATGTAACATCGCTGTAATGCTTTGAGACAAATGCTGGTGTGTTAGTTACAAAGATGAGAGTGTGTAGGCAAGCATTCATTAGTGTTAACTAATGAATCCTCGAACAAAGTCAAACACAATTGATAGGAGCATAAGTTACTGAAACCTTGAGGCTTATTGTGCCGATATGGTGGGCTTTTTAGGGAAGGGATTTTTTTTCTTTGTTTGTTTTTGTTTTGATTGAGTGAAACCATTCACTGCCTGCCTTGCTTTGTGAGAGGCAACGGTCCCTGAGTGCATTTCTGAACTGAGCTATGGTTTATGAGAGACCTTACCTTTATGTGGAACAAAAGCCAGATTTGCCTGGGAGTGATCTGAAATGCAGTCTTACTGTGCTGTAGCAGTAATAAAACAACATGATCCTGCAGAGATACACAGGTGTACTTTTCTGAATATATGAGTGACTTCATAGCACCTTTGAAAGCTCCTAAAAGCTAAATGAAATAGGTCTTTGTACTTCGAAAAACAATCAGTCCTTTGAAGACCTCAGGGAAAGCATAGATGAACTTTGGTTTCTACAGAGGCTGGGAAACACAATAGGTTACAGGGAGCGAAAGTACCATGGAAAGCTGGTGTGAGCCACTCTTGTCTTGTGAAGGCTGTTTCCTCTTCATGTCATACTTCCCCTATAGCTATAGAGAGCTCTTCTCATTGTTCAGGAAGCATTCTTTTCTTTAGATACAGTGATCCTCTTTTCCTTCCCACTTGAGAAATGTCCCCTAACGAGGGGATGACAGGGGCTATTTAATTTTTGCATTCTTCATTACGTGCTGTATTCCTTTCAGAAATCGGTGGGTCAGGGAAGAAGAGAGGAGGTTGCATCTTTTCTCAAAAGCTGCTGAGCAAACTCAGAGTACGAAGCTTCAAGAGACTTCAGGGACAGTGGAGGCAAAGCTAGAAGCTGGAATCTGCACACTTTCTTGCACCTTAGAAAGTTGTGAAGAGTCAAAAACTAATCCTAGAAGCAACAGGCAGCTTGCAAAAACTGTCATAGCCATATGCCACTAGTTTACAAGCCCATTTTACTTCCATTTCCTCTTACTTAGTTGTTTTGAGTTTCCCTTATTAAAAGAGATTGAGACTTTAGTCTAAGCAGAGTTTCTTCAAAGCTCTGCTTGAATCTGCCTCCCAGGGCTATAAAGACCTGATCAAGCATGCAAGGTTACAAAGCATTTCCAGAGAACACTCTCCTGGCAATGAAAGAAGAGGAAACCTGAGGGTGACCCATAATGCCAATAATTTCAAAAAGACCAAAAGCAAGAGGCCCCATGGAGCAGGGTTTGGGGGCAAGAGAGCTGGATACAATTTCCAGCTTCATCATGTGGCAATTCACTTAATCCATCTCAGTCTATGCCTCTACCTATATACCAGCGAGGTACGCTCTGCTTCCTTGGACTTTTTTGTTACTAACATGAATAATATTGTTAATTTACTTGTTGATATTCTTCAGAAGCACTGAGAAAAGGGAGTTTACTGTTTGAAACCTTTTCAGAAATCCAGTCTCCCTTCCCCTCAAGCTTCAGTTTGAAGCCATGGAGTTAGCAGAAATCATCTCCAGGGTGTGGTGAGTTCTCCCTGCTTAACTCATCCTCAACACAACTGGAGGAAAGAGAAAGTTCACTGCCAAGTGGACAAGGAAGTGTAAGGACAGGATGCACCTTCCTCTTTCTGTCTTATTACGTCATAGCCACACACGTGAAATAACACATTTTTCCTGCCAAAGTAGTCTTGCTTTTCTCTCAAGAACAGGATAGCAATACCCATTTTGACAATGGGGGAATAAGAACACTGATGAACTCTGAGGGAACAAACAAGCATTACAGAGTGCACCTTATGCACAAAAGGAGGTACCTTTGGAAAGCTGGCAGGCTTAGCATTAGCCAATGTATATATACAATAATTGGGATAAAACATTGCCAGTATACATGCATAACATACCGAGTAAACCACATACCAGAATAAATAAATGAGACTCCAACGTTATGGAGTACATAAAGAAGCATACCTCTAGCATCAGCAAACAAATGCTATGTTCAATCTGGATTTCATTGAGCATTCATTTAAGAATTTAAGTTATAAAACTAATCCTGACATCTCATCTTGATTAAACACAATTTTCTCTGTGCTTCTTTTTATGTGACCGGGAAGTTATATATTTTCATTAAAAGTCCTTCCTAACCCAGACAGCTTGAAGTAGAAAAGAAGGAGAATTTAAAATAAAGTTGATTCTTGGAAGAACAGTTCTCATGAAAGCAGATCCTTCACTATCCTGCACTTTAAACCATTTCTAAAACCATGAAGTAGATAGAGCATGGTACACATGGATTGACATTCTGTTCTGAGGAACTATTACTATAAAGGTTCATCAGTGGGCAATGAGCCCCTAGTATGAAAAGTCTAGGAAGACCATCCCCTCTGCCCCCGCATATCCCTGGTATGGCAAACTTAAGCATTTTTACTAAAAATAACAGGATATATTTCTTACAAAAAGCATAAAATAAAAATAAAATGTTATAATCTCCCCTTTCTTTCAAGGGGCAAAGGGAATTGAATACAACAGCTGGCTGTCAAAGAGGAAAGCAATAAAATCTCCATGGAAATAAAATAATGTATAGTTTTCTTGATTTCAACCATCATCCTCTTGTTGTATAAACCAACAGAACTGAAACATAATGTGGAAGTTGCAAAAGTGCCACAGGTAAACTGAATACCAACTCTCCAGTAGTTGCAATTTGGGAAAAAACAACCAGACTCGTGGTGAGGACACACCTCCCTAGGCAAGCAAAGAGCACCACTTACTGGCTGATGTAGCCCCTGAGTTACTGCTGCCCACTTCATTACTGAGCCAAAAGTAAGCAGCGATAAATCAATTACCCAGTCCATCAACCCAGGATAAAAGAGTTACATTGCTTCAAAGTAGCCGGTGACAGCTCACATCCTTTCAAATACACTTCCTGGTTTGGAATGAATCTTCCACCATGAACAAGTAGATGGACAAAATGTGAAGTGGCACTTAGGCAAAGTGGGGAAGCAGAGTGAAGAATGATACAAAGCCCACTGGAGTCTTTTCCCTGCCATCAGTAGTTCCTGGCTCAGCTCCAGTACAAAAGTAAGGGTGAGATTTTGACACTACCAATTTCTGTAACCCCCAGATTATTATATGTCTGCTATATTGACATTTTATGTTCAGAAAATTAATCCGGATTATGCATAATCTGCCTATGTTTTGACGTATTGTAACGTACAATATATATGGCACAGATTTTTTTCCAAGGCAGCATCATGCTGCACAAAAAGATACTGCTCTTTGTAAATTGTTTCATAAATTGCCTTTATGAGTATTCTCCCACTCTTTATCTTTCATTACAACATTATTCTTTTCACCTTTAAAGCAAAGTTGAATAGGGCCAGTAATTTTACCCTACACTTCTACCTCATCAGTGTTCACTCATGTGGATGAAATTATATTTCATGGTGTACAACAGGATATTTTGCGTGTAATGAATGATCAAAAACTGTTTTGCCCTATGCCAAAAATAAGTATAAAAGTATAACACTCTTCACATTCATTCCATTCAAAAAACGGAATTACTAGGAAGGAGATAAGAATGATAAATAATCAGGAGAAACAGAACAAGGACAAGAGATGAACCAAACATATTTTAAAGTACATAAATCATAAACTATTTACTTACCATTAACTCAAATTCCACAAAACACATACATAACTGACAGCAAAGTTAATGCAATGAATTTTACCAAGATCATAATGAAAACATTCTGATTTTTTCAATTAGCTGTCTAAATTGATTTGGCTGTATTTTTGTTAAAGTTTGCAAACCAGTCAGTGAAGGACAGGTTGTGTCACATTGCTAGTACTTCATATTCACAGTCTGCTGTGTCACAGGGACTGCCGATAACCAGGTGTTATCTTATCCTTTACATCAATGCATACACCCCAATAAGCATATTGTCCTGAACAAACCACTGGGATAGCAGTGCTCTTAGGCCCAGGAAGCATTTAATGCAGAAAATTTATCATAGACAGTCATGAACTTAACCACAATTTAGGTGCCCTCTTAGTTTTGGGTTTTGATTGTTTTTATCTCGGAAGCAATGTGAAGAGTTTAGAAAGCTCTATTGTTCCCTTGCTGTGTTGAGCACTATTCCTTTCCAATCCAACTGTTCACACTTTGCCTAATTATGTGCAGTTTTCCACCATCATGATGGCCTGTCTTGCCTTTTACAGGTATTTAGGTTTTGACTTTTCATACATACTTAGGAGTATTGTCACTATACTTGAGATCATAATTAGGCCCACACAGACATTTGCTTAAAAATGCACAGAGACGGGAAAGTAATAGTATCTCTTTTGTTTGGCCATTTTAATTAGATCCTTGGCAACACTACTACAAATGGAAGCCTATCTTTTGTGTGCCGTGATTAGCATCTGACATAAACCACGCACTTTCTAAAAACAATCTTCAAGGAAACATGCATATAGGAATTGATTTAAGACTGAATTAATGCATACAGAAACTCCTGCTGCATTACTCAGTTCTAAGCATGAACTGGTTCAAGGGAGAGAAACTACAACAATTATGCAGCTTTCACCACCCAACAGAAGAATGCTTGCAAGATAATAAGCAACAACATGAGATAGATAAGCTTCTTTATTTGTAGACAGGGAATTGGAAGGCAAGTTAAATTCTTTTTCCCTATCAAATATTACACAAATGGCCTCTAGAGGGATCCAGGTTATTGCTTTTCTTCTGAAATCTCTTAAACTTTTTTTTCCCTGCTATTACTTTTTAACAAGAGAATCATTCATCTAGAAATAATGATGCAAACATTTTACATTAATGGGTGGTAGAACTACAGAGTTCATGACCAGTAGAAAGCTTTTTGAAAATCCCGGAATTACAAAATCTAGAGGGCAAGGTTCACATTCAGTAGAAGTCCAGTCTCAAACAAGTCAGCTCTCAGCTCATATCAGACTGAATAAAACAAGACAAACCCGTGCCTACACATTTAGCTGCGTGTCTGAAACAGCTGAACTGGTGAGTCTGCACAATTACGTTAGGAATGTGGTAAGAATTAGGCTCATGTTTCTGGGGAATGAGTCAGTATTTTCCATTTCAGCTCCTAGAATACTCATGAAAAAGTATATTGCTTCTAAATTATTGTCTCTGGCTCAGGTTTTGTTTGCCTGAATTATTTCACCTAGCTTGAATTTTTACAGCTATGTTTTTAATACAGCAGGCATATACTTAGGAGTTCCAAGTTAAACAAAGAGCAAGAATTTCATTCTACACTGTCTATATTCTATACATTCTATATTCTAGTTTGACAAAACAATGGACGTGACATGATTCAAAATACAATCTAGTAAGCTTTTTACTGAATGCACACTTCGCATGCAATCAAACATAAATAAAGCAGATGTAATGACTCTAGGCATGCAGAAATGCCTGTGTGTGCATGTGCGATGGGAAATCCTAGACATGCTCCTACTCTGCTTGCAGCTACATTTTCAAGTTCATATTCTGAAAAAAGGGAATTTCAGGGACCCTTGGGTGCCCATTAAAATATTATATGAAGATACTCAGCTAATGTCCTATTCTTGTATTTGGTAGAAGTGTGGTTTGGCTTGTGTGAACCAAGGTAGAGAGAGAAAGGGACAACTAAAAGGCCTCCTTGGTCCACACCCTGTGATAGGAGAAGCAGTTCACAATCCTGCCATTGGAGATGGTTTGCTGAAACTGGGCCCTATAAGCAGACTGCATTACAGTCTGCAAAATACACCACAATACAAAGCCAGTCCAAACCCAGTTTGGTCCACTGAATTTAAACTTTCATCGAGTTGTATTCCTTCTGTTAGTGTACTGATAGATGACCTGGTAGCATATCAAGACAGAACAACAGCTCTGTGGCACAGGCATTTGGCTAGGGTATAGGAAGTGTCATTCATACAACACTGAAGACAGCACCAGATACACAAAGTTACTTACTGTTTCTGATGTACCTTGTTCCAGCCAAATCATCTTCTCACTGACAATGTTGTGAAGATAATTAATTAGTATCTGCAAGGGCTTAGCTAAGCAACTAGATCACAAACTTAGGTAGAAAACCTCAACAAATTAAAACACACTTTAGATAAAAAGACAGACATGATCCTCCTCCAGTGAAACCAATAGGAACTTTTGACTCAAACTCAAAAGAATGTTGTGCAGTTAAAATCTCCTGCTGATGATTTTTTTTGGGTTTAAATTTCAGTTTGCAAAGAAAAGAAAAAAAAAGCATTTAATTAAAAATGCTAGTATAAACCAGGCAAAGTTGCCTTATGCTTTAATGTGTGTGTTGTATAATATCAGAAAAGCTGCAGAATTAAACATTTAAGCTCCTTCCTGAGGGCAAAATAATAAAACAAACAACCATAAATTGGAGTCTGAACAAACATTTCTCATTCTATCAAGAATGCTGCTAGCTAAATTTCTTGATTACACCTTCTATCATTTAATAATCTATGACATGAAATACCTCCTGAACCAACTAGTTTCAAAATGATTATTATAATGTTCCAATGAAAAATAATATAAAGTGTTTTTCCATTCAAGGATTAAGTAAAAGGACCCCTTCCTAAAACAAGAATGTTTTCTTTGTTATCTATCTTGTTATTACCACATGAAATTTTCTCTCCGTGTAGTTTTTTAATATTATCTATAAAAGCAAACATAATTTGTTTTCCTCTGGGTGGAATTCACAGAAACAGTTAAAAGGTTAGTTATTTGTTGTGTATTTGGGTGGGTTTTTTACCCTCTGGAACTTGAATCCACATTTGTACTATGGAGCTATTGCTATATTTACAATTATATGGTGTTCTCCAGTGGTTCTGATACGCAAGTCCTACCTATTCCCATTCCACTGGAGTTTCTCTCATGACCTCGGTAGGAAAAGAATCACTCGAACCAGTTACATTTTAATAGCTTCAGTGGGCTATATCTCAGACCCTACATATGGTCAAAGATGCTGGATTTCTGTCATTATGGACTGTCACAAATCAACCTGGCTGTAGGAAAGAGACAGTATCAGGTTACTCTTGTTTAGGAAAAAAAACAGACACAAACCTTAAAGGTAGAGACCATTGCTATGTATTCTTCAACCTGCAAAACATAAAAAACCCCAGAAAATTAATGTGCTGTTATTGAAACAAAATTCAAATAAGCATGACATTAAACAGTGAATAGAAAAAACAGATCAAGGAGTTTGTGGTGAAACGGATAAACCATTCCTCTCCAACTTCATAGCAGACCTAAGACAATTTTTAGTAGCACATCTACTAATAACCGTGTATTTTTACTAATGAAACTGTAAGCACTTTGAAGGGCAAAAGCTGTTGATGGCATTTGCCTTAAATTTTTGAAATGAACTATTGGCTCATTCATTTTGGGTTCACTATTTGATATGTACTGTTACACAGGTTAAAAAACCAAAATCCAACTCCACAGTATTACCTGAGAAGAGAAAAATATTTTTTACAGTGTTCCCTCACTTAGCAGTAGTACTTTGAGTAACTAAAGAGTATATGCTCTTAAAGACATGAGAAGATATTTCTACATTCTCTTTATACATTAATAATGTTAGTAGCTCTGGATGCTGGATGAAGTGTCTAGGAAGTAGGTGCTCATTTTCTGCAATATTTCAGCCTATCTACTTTGTCTATACTCTCGTACCTTTTCACCATCCATTTTGTCTCCTTACCTGCTCTTTGTCACAGACTTTGCATCTTCAGATGAACCATAAGTAAAGAAGAAGGGAGTAAAATAGCTTCAGTTTTAAAAGGCAATCAAGCCTGAACATAGAGCCCTTCAGCAGAAGCCTAAGTTGGTTCATGATGGATGTAAATAAAATGCACAGAAGATGACCTTTCCCATTTCCAGGAACCCTTTTCCTCAGACCTTTAACATGGTTCTGTCAAGGAGTATAAAAATACGCAGCAGAGAACAAATTACCTTTCTATTTTAAAAAAATTGGGGTTTTTTTTCCATTATTTTGGGCTCACGTGACATTCTGACTAATGGATTTCCTTTGTCACTTCTTACCCTCAGAATGGATGAAGTCAGAATGTGTCAGGTGGTGTAGATGAGCAAATTGCTTCTTTTAATTTGGTGTCAAGCCTTAACAGATCTATAGTACTTCTTTCCATATCTACACATATTTCAAGGAATTGGGTTAAAGTTTGAAAAGTAGGGATCAGCTTCTGACATTTAGTTTGAGCACAGCAGAAATACAAAAAAATTTTCATTAAGGAGTTGGACCATGAAAAAATGCTTAGAGAAAGCTTCAGATGGAGGTTGCCAGTGCTTAACTTTTTACAACCAGTACCTAACATTTCATTAATCAGCTGCATAGCTGACCATGAGGATAACTATTTTCTGCATAATTGGAACTAGCACACACAACCAACAATGTTTATGGTCAACTTTAAGTTTGTTGTCAACCAGCTCAGCCCAAATAAATCTGTATTACATGTTGCAGTCCACACCAGAATGCTCTGCAGTCTTCTTATTTCAGCTTTAATTGATTGGAAAGCTTTATATCATATGGTTACTTGGTACGTCTTACAGTCGCTGTTACTTGCCTAGCACTAACAAGGAAGTTTCTTGGTATCTTAATAACCCAAGCAGGGGCACAGCAACTGTGATAACGTTGGGAAAAACCTGGTGTCTCATCTCATATGTAAGCTCTGTCACCACGCTCTGACTCACAACTACCAGTACCATGACTACCTCTGCTCCATAGCAAGACTCAGTAAGAATGGTTCGTTTTCTCCAAGTTCACTCACTTTCTTTGTAGCTCTCTCACAAACACCTACAGTTTCAGGAAATTCAGCTGAAGCCTTGATTCTTGAGGTCTCCAGGTTGCTAGCTCATTGGATATAGCATGGAATCACTTTTTCTTTATTGGGAAAAAAAATAGAACGTTTATATATTTATCTTTATTTTAAATGTTGAATTTTAGTTTTTCTTTTCAGTGAAACAAGAAATTCAGATTCTGACTCCTCCCTGCTCAGCTGGATATTCTCTTCTCATAGTCACCTTTGGTTTACCTCAACCCTTTCCCAAGAAATATACACAAGCCTGAAAAAAAACAAACCCAAAGTTTTGTTGTACTCGGGTATCAGGGTTAGACAAGTACAACTAAAATAATATAAATTACTTTCTCTCAATTGCACTAAATTTTAAGTAGGCTGCCCTATGCGGGAATCTGTTCTGATCTGACTTTTTCTAGTTAAGTCACTTCAGTTTTATGTTGTCGGACGTATAAAAATATTTAGGTCCCCAGCCTTCTGCTAAGGCTTATGTGCCATCTTGACAACAAAATTCCTACCTCAGTGCAACTGTTGAACTAAGCAAAGAAGAAACATGTGCAACATGAAGTGATGTAAAACCTCCTTCACTGTGCAATAAGTTGTTTTGCTCAAGGAGAGACTAGCATTTCTCAGGTTGAAATAGTACTTCTCTTATACGTATGTGATTTACCACCATACTGTTCTTTTCTTTTTTCATGATCCTGGATGATTTCTTGCACAAGTCCTTGGCTATTAATGTATTGAAAACTTGACTGCACTACAACTTCCATTTCATCTCTTGACATTTTGTTTTATTAGGCTTGTGAATCACAGGAAAACAAGGGACAGTACCTAGCAGACAAAATTTCCATTTTTACTAAGCACAAGTAGAAAGCTTTTTCTCCTAAGGAGTGTTCATGGAATTTTGCTGGAAGCCAAGGAAGCCCCAGGAAAATGTTCTTATTAAATAAGAGTTGCAATCAGAATAGCAGCCTTGACACTTTACAGTGAATTTCATCCAAGGCCAGCTGTGATTCTGGAAGAACTGCATGGGAAGAGAATTTGTAGAATTTACCTGACTGTCATTCATATCTGATCCAAATAACAATGTGACTGGTTGTTTTTCCATTGCATAGAAGTAAAAATGCCTTTGCCTCCCCTAAAACACAGCGTACCTTTGAGAGAGTACACTAAATTTCCCTCTTCCACCTGGCTATTTTCATGAAATTTGTAGTAATGACTTCCACAAATATCTGTGAGACTTCAGTTTAAACTAGTCAATCAGTTCAAAAGCATGGGGAAATACACCAACACTCCCACACTGAGGGACAGACGGAGGGACAAGGAGCAAGACAGAAATCTCATTAGCATCCACACTGCTCAACAGCAGCTTGTCTCAGAACAAAAACCAGCCAAATTTCTTTGTTTAACTTTCAAGATCCTGATTCAGATAAGCTATTTTCTACAGCTACTAAATGACTGCAAAAGTATTTTTACTGTCTTGCCAGCAAGACATTTCTATTTCCTGTAATCAAGATGGACTGTAAAAAAAATAGACTTACATCAAGTAACAGAGATCACGAAGCAGTTTATTTCTAATGATTAAGTCATAAAAAGTACATAAAAAAACCTTCAAGCCAGTCAAAATGCTTTCTTTCCCAATAGAAAAAAAAAATGCTTAGAAATACCATGAGCAAAGTAGAATTGTGGATATTGAATTCAAAATAATGAAACTTCATCCTTTTCTCCACTAGGAAAACTGTCTAATTTCAAATGATGTTTTCTAAAGGGTCACTCCATGCCTGACTGCCATGCCTTTGGATAATAACACAAGAATGAGTAAATTAATGTTGTTATATTAAGCAAAAGTAAAGCAATGTATCTACTCATGGTATAACTTCCCACACAGGTTTTTGACACATTCCGTAGAGTGATCGAGTGCATTGATTTCTGTCTGTAATGCATGATATACATATAATACAATATACTCTGCCAATTCAGCTAGAGGTGTTTTCCCGATTAAAAAAGCTCACTTGATTCTTACCTCATTCATAGAAGGAGTAAGGAGGCATGTAGCGTGCACTGTTGCATTTGCCCTGAAACAATGGCAGTTTGACCCATAATATTACAATGGAAAAGGCTGCTGTAAAATTTTACATGCTTAAAGCTAGACCTGCAGCTATACTACTTTATCATTAATATTATTGCTCACAAGATAGAATTTAAAAAATATTATTCTCAGCAGAAACATTTGCATGGGTATATTTTCAGCTCCTGAACAGATGAATACATCAGCAGAGATTACTGCTGAGGTCATTTCACTGATACCAATCAAATCTTGTTGGATGGCAAAGCATCATCACAATATGAAGTACCAATCTACCCAAAGGGATTTGTTTTGATAGGTACATGGATATTTAATAACAAAAGACATGATGCTGCAGCAACTGTAAATGCACCAGAGAAAAAAAACTCAAGATTTTGCTCCTGAATAGTGGACAAGAATCCTCTGAATACCGTGGTTTCTAAATCTTTCATTAAGCATTTAACTGACTCTGTTATAGTTTCTATTTTTTCTAACTCAGTGCTTTTAATTTGAAGAGGATATCTGAATTCCTTTTTTAGGTGATCTGACTTGCCCGCAGGAGTTGTTTGTGTTTTTATTATCTTCTAAAATTATACTGAATAAAATGTGTCCAAGCTGAGTTTGAACTACTGTTTTGAAATGAAACATAACTACTTGAACAAACTGTGAACAGGACTTAAAAATTATCCATTTGCTTCTGCCCTAATAGTACTGTTCACTTTGGCACACATGAAAATAGACAGAACATTCTTAATTAGCTCATCTGAAAGAAGTGCCTCCTAAGCGTATCTTCCCAAGCTCTGTTTATAATTATGAAGTTGTCATCCTAAGGGGAAAAAAGTAACTGTTTTCATGCTTCTGCCACGTAGTCTTAAGATAACGAGTTTGCACTTGGATTTATTAATTAACATGTTTTATATTCTTTGTATAAGAAGCTTGCCCAAGAGTCTGTTAGTCAGAATCCAATATGTGAAGATTTAATGCCATTAATTGCCTAAAAAAGACTGGTGATTTTTTGGCTGAGTAACATATGTCCATATCTTGATGAATTTTGAATGCTGCTGCAATTATCACTGAAAATGGACCATTTAAAGCAAACATACTGATTACCTCTACTTATATATTGAACACAAGAGTGAAGAAAATAATTCTAAATTCATTTAAGTATTAAGGTAAATCACTACCCAAGTTTTATTGCATGACTCTTGAGAACAGCTATTTCCAAATTAAAGACAGAATGAAAACTTTGCTTTTCAAGAAAAATAAGTTTTAAAATTAAGGTGTTGAAGATACAGAAAAAGAGATAGCATAGATAAGACATTCATACCTCTTCAATAAATAAAATACCTTTCAAAATGTGCCTGGTTGTAGAAACAAAACGTAAGTTATACTAGTCAAAAGACCTAAAAAATTTTCTAGATGTCAATACACCTTGGATCAATCTTATGGTCACAGCAGAAGCAATAGAATTACATACACAAGTTTATGTATCAGCTTATATAGTCACTGGATTGCTCAGCTGCAAATGGTGTGGAGCTGGTAAGCCACAGGAAAACTATGCTGCTACACTGGAAGCAGACACAGTTTCCAGCACTATAACATAGTGAATTACGAGAAGCCAGACTAACGTGTCTCCTTTATAAATAAGAATTTTGGCAGGGTCTAAACAATCTGTTCATTAAAATAAGTGAGAAAAGTCTTCATTGAATTGAGAACTTAGTGGATTTAAGAGATGGGTTGAAGTAGATAGTCGAATTCAAAAGGAACAAGTTGGGTATTACCTCTTTTTGAGACGTCCGGTTTGAGTTGTTTACATTATTAATGCATTTAAGAGAATTGAAAAAGAAAAAACAATGTTCACAGAATGACTGAAATAATGATACATTTCTCAGCCATTTCAAATGTTAAAAATAAAGCTCAATACAAATACATCAGAAGGGAGAAAGAGAAACTAAACATGATAAATATGCTTTTGCCAGTCTGCTTTGTTTCTCTGTGATGTGATGATTTCTCATAGAAATAATATGCCTGAAAAACCATATCTGTGTAGCTTTACAACTAATAAGTTTGATTGTTGTAGCATTACAGCTGAAGGCTGATCAATATCAAATTACCTTGAACAAAGTCAAGTCTACAGCACAGTTGGACCATTGCACTGTGTTCAAGGTAAATACACAATTTGCAAATCAATTACCTTTTTCATTTGCTACCTCATCATCGAACTTGTACTTGATTCTGAGATGTGTCTTCAAATTCTGACCTGTTATTTTGGAAAAAGGAAATATAAGTCACAGACTTTCTTCACCATTGTAACATGAATGTCACACATATGAGGTAGTGTTCCTTTCAATGAATAATATTGATCCTTGTCTGAGACATTTCTAAGAGTAGCTCACCAGGTCACGTTCAGGCACTGAAGGCCTCTGGAGCCTGCAGTATTCCATGTGGCAATTGCATATTGGTCCAGCTGAAGGCAAATGCATGGACACCAAGTTTTTCCACTACTAATTCATCTTCTTGAGCACGGTTCCAGACTATCAAACAAAGGTAAGACCATGCAGCACCATTAAGTCCCTTCTGCTGGGATGAGGTGGAGCTCCCCCAGCCTAGGTTAACATGTGGTTTCTCTAGTAAGACTGGAGCTGACGTTGTGTATATTCCTAGGATAAGTTTAGCAATAAACACGGTTCTAAAAATATTTTCAAACCCATTTTAATGCAAACTCTCTATTTCCATTTTTGGTTGTATCACAAAAGTTATTGCAAACACATTTCTGGCATCAGTAGTTGACATGCAGTCTCTACTTGGCAAACGTCAGTCCAAGTATTACCTATACCAAGGTTTCAATTGATGCTGCTAAGCCAGCTGGATAAGCTGGCTTGCTTTCTTGACTATACATTTAGTCCTTTATAATGAATTTTAACTTTAAGTGATCCAAAATCACAGGACACTGAATACGGACTTCCCACACCATTGCACACACACCTCTGGGAGGTTGGTTTGGGCAGTCACTGCTGTCAGCCCCCATAATGATGATATTTATGAATGTTCCAGATCTAAACACAGCCTTAAAAAACCCTGTTCATTGCTTTGTTAAAGCACAGTTTGGGCATTCTGTATTTCACAGGATTAAGCCTATCATAGATATGTTTAAAAATCCAGTTTTGGGTTCAACTGTATTATTAAGACAGGCCTAGCAAGCTTTTTCTGATAGAGAAATCAACCTGGATCATACATCCAGTCACTTTTTGTGTATTTACTTCATGAGGAACCAACACTGCCATGCCCGAATTTCACATATTTATAGTGAAACAGACTTCCTGGTAGAATCCTAGGTGATACGATCATGTCTTGAATATAAAACCTAAACTTCTAGTTATTTAAAAAAAGAGCTCTTCCACAACCTGAGATTATATCTGGAATGAAAGTTGATTTATAATCAGTTATGATTTACTGATTCATAATCATTTCCCACACTATTTAAATCCCACTAAACCCAGAAAATTACACCACATTCAGAATTATTACAAATATATTATTTGGTTTCTTATTCTTCCTCCTTCTTCCCCCCACCCCCACTCCTGAAAACTCTGGGTATAATTTTTTTACTAAAGGTAATTCAGACCCTTCTTTGCTTACTAAAACTATCATTTGGAAAGTATAGCATTCAGCAAATACAATTTGGTGGTGGTGGTGGTGGGAGCATTTCTCTTGGTGCTTCTGGTATGACTTCATTATAATTGCATAGATCTCCATTTCTAATTAGTTCACTTGTTAACATTTTACATGAATTCCTTTGATTGTGTTGTTCATTAACAAAACAGTCAACAGTCTTACCTGACATCTTGTTGAAAAGCATCTTCACCAAACAGTATTCTTGCATAGATCAAAGTATATTTCAAAGTTTTTTCTAAATGTTTCTAGCAGTTTTACAATTTTTCTCATGCTTGCACTGGTAAGAATGTAGGCTGTCAAAGCTTTGAAAGCCTAGCACAACTTTGTTACAGACTTCAGCCTTCTTAAACGCCTATTGTTTTTGCAGGAAAAATTTGGAAGTATTTCGGTTGTTGGTTGAAATTAATCCCATCAAACTTAATCTACTAAGTTGTGAAGGCTAAGTCTTACTCTCGATTATCTGAAGTCATTCTTTTTATGACAGACACGTGGATTAAACTATCCTCTGGAAGTGCCTGTGTCTCTCAATTTTGTGAGACTAGAAGAGTCAACAGAGAGTAGTACCTTCAGAAGGTGATTCTTCTCATTTTAAGATTTAGATATCTGTCTTTAGCTGAGATGAGACAAAACACTTCACTTTTCCAGAATAGCTACTCCCAAGCTGGGGCTTCTGGTATCAGACTTTTTTTGTCAAAGATTCAGCTTGCCAAGACTTCCTGATACAGATGAGAAATTCAGAGGTGCTCTGGAGAAATGGGTTGTCCTCTCTGGATCCACATCATGTGAAATACTGCAGACCTCCAAAAGTTACCCATTGCCCATCAAAGCCTGCACAGTGTCCACTGTCCTTGCTAGCTACAGAACATACAGCTCATTTGATCATATGATACCACCTCTTCCCAATGCTCACACTTAAGAAATGAGGATGGCATCATCCAAACCTTTTTAATCTCATTTCTGTGTATCTTTTCTCATAGTTTTATACCACTTTTACTGCTCTGCACTTTCTTAATATGAAGATTTTATAAAGGCTCTAGGGGAGGCTTGCCACTACAGATATTTCTTATCAGTGTATTTCATTCCACAGACAAACCAAATAAATAAATAAATTAAATGAGGGTCTGGAGTTGGCAATGTCATATCTGAAACCTGCTGTTATGATTAGGTGTCTTTCTTCCTCGAGCCACCTGGAGTTTGTTATACACAGGTCAAGCTGTAAATCAGAAGATATTGGATGACTCCAAAGCTATAGAGAACATAAAATTATGTGGCTTCATCTTAAAGAATCATAGGCAGAGAGAAATTAGGGATGGAAGGCTTATTAAACTGTCTAGTTCAATCTCTGCCAGCATGGGATTATTCCCTGGAATGTATTTTACAGCACATTATCAAAAATTGTTTCCATATGTAATTCTGCTCTGGAAAGAGCCTATAAAAGTGGTCTGATACAGTGCCATTCTGATTGAATCCATGATTTCTCTCTCTGCTGCGCAAAGTTTGAAGAATATTTTTTCCTATCAGTTGAAGACATCTGCTCTTTCAATCATACACACTATCACTTATAATAAATGTTCTTTGTGGCACCCTCACCTTTATTTGCATTGTGTAACTCCACATTATGTCTCATCTCACTCCTATGGCCTTAGGCATACTGTGATGCAGTAAAGAGGATGGAGGTAACAGTGGCGGTAAATGCTTTATCAGAGATAAAGTGATACAGATTCTTTGTATCACATACATGTGCACCGAGACTTACAACGTTAATACTGTATCTTCCTTCTGCAGCTGCTCCTCTCCTGTTTCTGAGACCACGGATTCTGAATCCTGACCTAATGAATCCTTCATTATTTCCACTTCCTTCTGATATAACTACTGAAATTATTTAAATATTACTACCACTCTCCCCAAGATACCTGCCTTTTAGCTTTAGAGGAAGGAATGGGTCAGATAACTGAACCCTGAAGCTGCTGAGGTTATTATTCTGTCTCATAGTAAGCCGGTTTGCTATTAGTTTAGTGCCCCTTCATCTTGTCTTTGACACTACATGCGACCTTTACGTTTTTCTCTTTGATTTTATTCATAGTTTCTTTCTTTTTCCATTTCACAGTTTTAAATTCAGAGTTCCTTGAAGAACTGGAACATAATTTTGATTTTCTTTACTAGAGTGACCAAACAGGCTGCACTGTTTTATTGGATAAGATTTATCTTTGTGAGTTCTATAGAGTTCATCCCAGGCTTTATCTAAGTAGTACTCCTTGCTTTATCATCAGAGTGTCCATGCTTTAAGGTCAGATGCAGGCTGGGCATGGGGCAACAACACGTCAGCTGACTGCAAGGAGGAGGTGCATGCCCATTGGAACGCTGACTGGAACGGCTCATCTGGGATCTTCTCACAATTCTCAGCCAATCAGACATTCATATTTTTAATTGCCCTGCTTATTCATCAGATTCCTGTTTCTTGAAAGTTTTGCAGCTCCTAATTTTTATGCTGATTCTACACCAGGCCAATTCTAACACCATCAAGCTGCTTTTTAATTACTTGCAGCCACAGGGTAGCATTACATTCTCACCACTGCCAGGGGATGTCAGCAGCTCTGTCTCCATGACTTTAACACAAATCATGCTTTCTTTCCTCAATCTTCTCCACTTACCTGTCAACATTAGCTTTTCTGAGGCTCTTCACAATGTCCTTATGCTGCTTCCACACTCCAGCAGTCAGGAAAGCGCAAAACATAACAGGCATCTTCTGGAAACCTGACATGCCCTCTCAGCTTGAAGCCTCCTTGCAGCCAGCCTGTTCAGGCACTCTGCTGCAGTAATATGCTACCAAATGTATGCATGGGGAGATCCACGCACCCTGAGAGGTGGACTTACGCATGCCTATGTTTATGCTTCCTGGCTCTCTACTGTATGACAAGTCAGGCTTAAAAAAGCAGTGTAGCTTTAGTGGTCATTCTACATTCCCTGTCACCAAAGCAGAGTTCCACCTCTGGTTCACTGCCATCATCTTTTCTCACAATCACAACAGCATCTGTGAGGATGGAGTAGTTAAATAAATCCCACTTTGCACTTTCCCACTGTGTTTTCTAGGCTGAAGCTCACCTTGCCTGCTATAGATACCTCTATCTCATCCTTTATATCTTACAAGAGAAAAATTAACTTTGTCAGTACTTACTGACACTGCAGGCTGTACTGCAGCCTGAGGCTTCTAGGTGCATTTCAGAGAGAGAGGGCAGTGTTGACTGCAGCAGTTAAAACATTAAGCAAGACACCCTGCGAACTTCAGCTGTATTTTTCACTCTGTCACAGTTTTTCTAGAGGACTGTGGTCAACTCCTGAGGCCTCTTTCTGCTTTGGTCTCACCATTTTTCATAAGAAAACAGAATCATAGAATCATTTAGGTTGGAAAAGACCAAGATCATCAAGTCCAACCATTAACCCGGCACTGCCAAGTCCACCACAAAACCATGTCCCCAAGTGCCACATCTACAGGTCTTTTAAATACCGCCAGGGACTGTGACTCAACCACTTCCCTGGGCAGCCTGTTCCGATGCTTCAACACCCTTCCAGTGATTAAATGTTTCCTAATATCCAACCTAAACCTCCCCTGGCACAACTCGAGGCCATTTCCTCTTGCCCTGTCACTTGTTACTTGGGAGAAGAGACCGACCCCCGCCTCGCTACAGCCCCTGTCAGGTAGGTGTAGAGAGCAACAAGGTCCCCCCTGAGCCCCCTCCTCTCCAAACTAAACTCCCCCAGTTCCCTCAGCCGCTCCCCATCAGACTTGTGCTCCAGCCCCTTCCCCAGCCCCGCTGCCCGTCTCTGGACACGCTCCAGCCCCTCTACGTCCCTCCTGCAGCGAGGGGCCCAGAACTGAACCCAGGATTTGAGGGGCAGCCTCACCAGTGCCGAGTGCAGGGGGACAGTCACTGCCCTGGTCCCGCTGGCCACACTGTTTCGGATACAAGCCAGGATGCTGTTGGCCTTCTTGGCCACCTGGGCACACTGCTGGCTCATGCCCAGCCAGCTGTCACCCAGCACCCCGGGCCCGTTCCCACCAGGCACTTCCCAGCCGCTCTGCCCCAGCCTGTAGCGCTGTGTGGGGCTGGTGTGACCCCAGCGCAGGACCCGGCACGGAGCCTTGTTGGACCTCATACAGTTGGCCTCAGCCCACGGATCCAGCCTGCCCAGATCCCTCTGCAGAGCCTGCCTGCCCCCAAGCAGATCTACACTCCTGCCCAGCTTGGTGTTGTCGGCAAACTTACTGAGGGTGCACTTGATCCTCTAGTCCAGGTTGTTGGTAAAGATATGAAAAAGAACTGGCCCCAACACTGAGTCCGGGGGAACACCACTTGTGACCAGCCACCAGCTGGATGTGACTCCATTCACCACCACTCTTTGGCCTCAGCCACCCAGCCAGATTTTTACCCAGCAAAGGGTACACCCATCCAAGCCATGAGAAGCCAGTTTCTCCAGGAGAATGCTGTGGGAGATGGCGTTAAAAGCTTTACTAAGGTCCAAGTAGACAGCACAATACCCACAGCCTTTCCCTTATCCACTAGGTGGGTCATCTTGTAGGAGATTAGGTGCATCAAGCAGGACCTGCCTTTCATAAATCCCTGCTGGCTGAGGCCTGGTCCCCCAGTTGTCCTGCATGTGCCACATGATGGCACACAGGATGATCTGCCCCATAACCTTCTCCAGCACTGAGGTCAGGCTGGCAGGTCTGTATTTTCTCAGATCCTCCTTCCTGCCCTTCTTGTATATTGGCATCACACTGGCTAACCTCCAGGAAACTGGGACCTCCCTGGTTAGCCAGGACTGTTGATAAATGATGGAAAGTGGCTCAGTGAGGACTTCCACCAGCTTCCTTGGCACCCTTGGGTGGATTGCATTTGGCCCCATAGACTTGTGGGTGTCTAAGTGGTGTAGCAGGTTGCTGAATGTATCCCCTTGGATTATGGGGGTTTCATTCTGCTCCCCATTCCTGTTTTCCAGCTCAGGGGTCTAGGTGCCTGGAGAACAACTGGGTTTACTATTGAAGCCTGAGACAACTAAGGCATTTAATACCTCAACCTTTTCCTCATTGCTTGTCACAATGTTTCCCCCTGCATTCAGTAAAGCATGGAGATTTTCCTTGGCCCTCCTTCAGTGGCTGATGTATTTATAGAAACAGTTTTTATTGTTTTTTATGACAGTAGCTTAATTAAGGCTCTTCACCCTGCATAACCTCACAATATCCTCATAGTCTTCCAGAGTTGCCTGCCCCTTCTTCCCATGGTCATAAACCTTCCTTTTTTTTCCCTGAGTTCCAGCCAGAACTCTCTGTCCAGCCAGGTTAATGGTTTTCCCCATCAGCTCGACTTTCAGCACATGGGGATGGCCTGCTCCTGCACCTTTAAGATTTCCTTCTTGAAAAATGTCCAGCCTTCCTCAAACCCTTGGCCCTTCAGGACTGTATCCCAAGGGGCTCTGTCTACCAGGCTCTTAAACGGGCCAGTCGGCCCCCTGGAAGTCCAAACTGAGGTTTCTGCTGACCCCCCCCCCATTACTCCTCTGAGAGTTCGAAACTCTACCATTTTGTGATTGCTATGCCTAAGGCGCCTCTCACCATCACATCACCCACAAGTCCTTCTCTAGTCACACACAGCAGGTCTGGTGGGGCATCTCCCCTGGCTGGCTCACTCACCAGCTGTGTCAGGAAGGTCTCTTCCACACACTCCAGGCATCTCCCAGGCTGCTTCCTCTTGGCTGTATTGTATTTCCAGCAGACATCTGTTAAGTTGAAGTCCCCCATAAGAACAAGGGCTAGTGATTGTGAGACTTCTCCCAGATGCTTGTACAATGCTTCATCTGCCTCTTCATCCTGGTTGGGTGGTCTCTAACAGGCTCGCAGCAGGATATCTGCCTTGCTGGTCTTCCCCCTGATTCCTATCCATAACACTTAACCCTGTCATTACCATCATTAAGCTCTAGGCAGTCAAAACACTCCCTAACATACAGAGCTACCACACGCCTCTCCTTTCTTGCCCGTCCCTCCTGAAGAGTTTGTAGCTATCCAGCCAGTTGCGCAAGTCATCCCACCATGTTTGTGTGATGGCAACTGTGTCACAGTTTTCCTGCTGCACAGGGGCTTCCAGCTCCTCCAGTTTGTTGCCCATGCTGTATGCATTGGTGTAGCTGCACTTCAATTGGGCTATTAATCCTGCCACCTTTTTGGGGTAGAAGCTCTAATTCCTACGTGACCATTCTCAGGTGCTTCCATGGTTTCTAACACACCAATAACCCTTGTGTCTTTGCTGCCACGTGGATCTCCACCGAGAACGCAGGCTGAAGTACCTTGCTAACACACTGCCCCTCTAACACTGGTGTGCTGGCCCCCAGCTTATCTCTAGTGAGATATCTCTGGTTTTATCCTTTTCCCCTTCAAATCTAGTTTAAAGCTCTTTCAATGAGCCCTGCTAACTCCTGTGCAAATACCCTTTGCCTCCTTTGAGTCAGGTGGATCCTGTCAGTTACCAGCAAGCCTGGTGTCACGTAAACTGACCCACGATCAAAAAACTCCCAGATTTTCTGCCAGTGACATCAGGATCAGAGCCATGTATTGATCTTCTGGCTCTTCCTTTTTCTTCCCTCATCATTCCCTGCAACTGGAAGGATACATGAGAACACTGCTTTTACTCCTGATCCCTGACAAAATTGCCTTCCTTTATAAAATGCTTTCAGGCCTACTGAAGAAAAATATCGTGCAAGAGAAAAGCTATTATTGTTTGGCTGATGTGGCCCTTGCTATTTTCTCATCAAAGTCATAAGAACAAAGTGATATATAGCTACAGTGCCTGTAAGCTCACCTACCTGATAGAGGAGGTTCCTCCTGAGCATGGGAGTGAAGGGCTCAGAGCTCCCCCAGAGCCTCTGACAGCTGCACCAGAACTGCAGTGGGTCTGCCAGTAATGCAACTTCTTCACCTTTCAGGTTTCCAAAAACTTTGTAGTCCAAATATTTATTTTTATGCTGGAGGGCAAAAAAGAAGAGAAAACAAAAGTTGGATAATTTTCATGTTATATCATCTGTGATTTCTGTTTCTGATCTGGTTACAATAGTAAACTCCTGTTGTGCCACCCAAAAAGACTGGAAAATGTCCATTCTAATTGTTTTCCCTAGGCTATGTGGAGTGAATGTTCAGCTCCCTGAGGATGAAGTGTACCGATGTAAATTTACTGTGATAGAGCCACACTGCTGCTGATCGTTGCAGAACTACCACTGAGTAGTAAATGCTTCACTGCTCTGTTACCCGGGGGGCTGAGCATTAACTACACTATTGAACAGCAAATGCTTATCATCCCTTATAATTCAGACTATATAAATCACTGAAGAGAGACAATGTGCCTGCAGGGAGCTCACATGGTCTATAAAAATGTGAAAATCTGAACTATATTTAGCTGACAGAGCTATACTTAAAAAAAGGAAAGTATTCAAAAGATAATCTTAGACATAAACTCATCTTCATTTCAATCTACTAAAGCTTTGGTGGAGTTTAATCTTTTCTGCAAACATTTTTTTTTAAAAGTATTAAGAAATAAAAGCTATTACTCTGCATTCTTTCTCCTCCAACCATTCATGCAGCATATATAATGACCTCTTTTAAGCTCATCCTTAAAGCAAAGCAAAACAGCAGTATTTTTTCTTCACTGAGCAAAAGCATCTCTGCTTAAAAAAAATTCCCACCTAATAGAAAGTTTAAAATATCCTGGTTGCAAAACATGTATCTACTGAAGGTAGAAGACAGAGTTCCCTTTTGTTTAAAGACATAGTTCTTCAAATATAGGGCTTACGTAAGGTTCATTGCACTGAGAGAAGGAAGGCCAGTTAAAACATTCCTCCAAGGAACTGTACTGCAACTAAGGACATAAACTTTCATTCCTGGATAAGCAAACACTTAATCTGAAGTGGACACAAGTAGTTCCACTACTGTCAATGAATTACTTATGTCTGTGAAGTTAAATATACATGAACATTTGAAGCATCAGAGGACTTTATAACAAGCTGGTGCTGCGTATTCCTTAATGTATACATAAAATCTGTCTCTTCTTTTGGCCTCAACCACACAGTAACCTCTGGATGAGCCTCACCAGTCCTCTGTAATTATCATGGAGCGATTATGCAATTTACTGCAGAGCTAAGGCCTTCAATACTATTCTGCATTAGAAAACAAAACCATCCCCAAATGTCTATCAGTAGAGAAATAAAACATGGTAACCTTTAATACACAAATGCAATTACACAAAAAGACAAAGAACAAAACCAGATGAGAAAAGCCTCAGGGGAAAACTGGTGTGGGACTTTCTGAGCTCTCCATGTAGCATTCAGAGAGCTGATGAAAGAGATGTTTGAGAGCAGAGTTGGAAAATTATCAGAAGCAATCAATGTTTCAAAATAAAAATCAAATAAGAATACCAAAGCTTATTTTATTAACCCATGGATACCTTAGCAGTTTCCCACTAACTTGTAACTTTTATGAAGATGTTTTCTAATGAAACAAAGAATATTTTTATTTTTTAATTTTATAAAAGATGATGTCATCAATGATTTATGTTTGGTGTGTTGTCCCCCCCCCACACACAGAGAAAGTATCTCTAAATTATTAGCACGGGTCTCCTACCTTGTGAGCCTGAACTAACCAAAATAATGAGGGATTTTAAACACAAATATAATTAAGCAATACAAATATGTTTGAAACACTAAAAGAAAACTATGAAGTATAGTTTAAAAACTGGTTCAGATGAAGTTAGACAATCAGAAAAGGGTTCTCCTGACACAAAAAGCTACGTACATATAAGATTACTTTGTAAGAATGTAGCAAATAATGCAAACATCTTTAGATGCACTGTGAGGCCACCTCATTAAGAAGAATGGAGATAAAAGTCTTTATATATTCATAATGTGGCTTGAAGGTGTTGCTTTGCGCTGTCTTCAGATGAAAAGCAGATAATTAACTCTAAATAAAATTGAGGAAGCTCAGAGAACACCAATAAAATCTTCAAAGGTTTGGTCTTCAAAGGCAACCATTTCATACAGCCAGTGGCTTTATGTCCTGTGGGCTATTATATGTTCATCAGGATGTCAATAGTGAGAAGAGAGCAGAATATACCAAGAAATTGTAGCTAAAAAATGCTTAATTTGGGATGAATGGCAGAAAATTAATGCAGTAGAGCAGTAGTTTAATATGCTGGCAAAATGAACATTTACACGTAATCCTCCAAGATGTACACCAGCTGCAGAATTCCAGATGAATTTAAGATGTTAGTCCCGCAGGACTACTCAAGTGAAAATGAGCTCATGCTTCAGTATTTTCAGATCAGAGCCATATGCTGTACACTAGCACATTCACAGTATTAGTACATTGCAGTAAATTTCTTAGAACATTATTGAATTTAATTTCAAATGCCCACAGTCAGCAAACTTCTGTCATTTCCCTTTGGAGATAACTCTGCAACCTGGATCAGCCCTACATAATTTTATTCTGATACTAATCTGAAAGTATCTTGGTCATTTGCATAAACATTGGACACCCCTAACTTTAGGTGCCTGGAAAAAATCTGGTGATGAATAAGCTCATTGATTTAAAAAAATTTCTCCTGATGCTACTCATTAGTTGGTGCAAACTGCTGCGGTGCCACCAAGGGAAATGGAAGGGTGACATTTCACAGCAAGGAGAATCTGCTGGGTAGCCTATGGCGTTAAGTGTGAGTACCGGCATAAGCGTGGCTCAGCTGTAAGCAGTTTGTTCCTCTTCTGGTATATAGTGAAGTCTTATGCATTATAATCAGAGCTTTTAGTTTGTTTACTCCTAAACATTTTTAGCTTCCCGCTGAAAAAATATCTGTAAATGGAAAAAAAAATATTAAATAGGCCTCTTAAAAATTAATCTCAATTGCATTATATTTGAGACCCACTATTACACCCCATGCTCATTATGTCTGACCTAAAAAGGATATTAAAAATCTCATTATTTTGTTGTTGGCTTTTCTACTTTATTATTACCACAACAGCCAGGTAATCATTATGCCAGCTACTCAAGACTGAGATGTAAATAGCTCATGTAGGAGTTAATAATCAGATAATAATAGAAAACACCGGTTCTGTATAATTAAGTCAAATGACAAGATTTATACTGGAGCAATCCTATGTCCAGAATGAAACATTTTATGATATTACTCTTTCCAAATAGTCCTACACTGTGCAAGCATACTATATCTGGAGGTTGCTTAAACTCTAAAATTTTTGGCATTCATGAAATTTTAATTACATGGAGACATTTTGTTTCAAATTTGCAGTGATCTATTTGCCATTAATGTTGGGTACCATTAATTAAATTTCCTTTTTCAATAACTCAGACTTCAAAGAATCAGAGAATGAAGTTGGACGGGACCTACGGAGGTCTTCTTGTCCAACTACCCTGCTTAAGCAGGGCCACACTTATTGATTGTCTCCAGAAACTCCATCACCTCTGCATCATAATATTCCTGTAGGAGCATGGCGAATTACTGATATGACCAAAGACAAAATTGTCATAGATTTTCTAAAAATTATCTATAACATAGAGACTTTCTTGTATTAACTTATAATTAGAAGGAAGTGTTGCCATTCTTAATATTTAATAGTTGTGTAAGCACCAGCAGTGCTAGATGTAAACCAAAATAAGGCATCACCAGGTCACATGCAAATTTAAAACAGTAAAAAGGATAGTTTTCTCAGGCTATAACCATCCAAGGAACAGCTAACCATTTTCAGTCTAATACTAAAAGAACTTACATTGCTGCCTCTATTAATTCAAAACTTTCTTTTTCAACTATAGGAAAATAAATGGTAAAATGCAAGAAACATTTCCTAGCTATAAAGTTTCTTTTATCTGATGGATTACATGAAAGTAGTTCTGGAAGCTACTAACAGATTTACATTTTTGCTGAGGGCCAGATGTGATTCCACATTTCTAAGTTTGACTTATAACTTACTTCTTGAGTAGTCCTACTGTCTGAAATGAATTTTGGGAAAGGGTTGGGTTTTTATTTGCATGACTTCTTAACATGGCAATACATTTTAAAATATTTTTGAGATTTACTTTTCCTCGCACTTTGTCTTCCTTTGCTTTTTCTTTCTTTCTTTTCTTTCATGTGCATTTCCCTAAACCAATTTGCTCTTAGCATTTTGGTATGACTGTGCAGGCCTGAAGGTGTAGGGGCAGAAGTGTAGGGGTAGGAGAGACCACCTTCCTGAGGGGAGGATTACCTCTAGCTGTTACTTACTTAACCACTCTTCCAACTTTCCTATAAGGCTCTGCCTTCACCTATTTAGCCAGGATAGGGTTGCAAAATGAGTCAGATGCAGAATTCAGGGAGGAAATTTCATGAAAATCCAAGGAAAGACAGTTTAAATTGTGCTTTAGGGCTTGCTATCCTCCCAGCATGCACAGTTCATTCTACCTGTATATTTGTTACAGCTGTGGTTGCCAGTGACATTAGGTTGGGACAATCTCCAGAAGCACATTTCAGGTGATGAGGTAGAATGTCTTGAGGAAAGAAAAGCAGAGATCAATGTTCACTGTAGGTGAGGGTCTTCATCCCTCTCCAGCAGAGTGTCTAAGGGAATATAAGGGGTGTGATATTTTTCCCTGGCACTTGTTGCACTGCCAGGTTACCAAGTGTTTATAAGTTGGATAGTCAGTATTGCTGGAGATATGTGGTTAAATGAAGTTGCATCCAGATTCTAATGCATACTTAAGCTATTAAAGTCAGCCTTCTACCTGGCACTGAGGTGAAAAATTCAGTTGTATAACACAGCACCTCAGCAATGAATGTCAGAAATTGTCCATGAGGACCTATGCTTCATGACCTAAGGTTTTTTAGCAGTTTTAAAAACTTATCTCCTTCTTACACTGTACATTTTTCACTGTTTTCCCTTACTTCACTAATGCCAGCTTGATTGAAAAGGGCAAGGGGAAAAGCAAGCATTCTGCAGGGTAAATGGGAAGAGAAACAGACAGTAGCTTTTCTTAAAATGTCACTGCTAATAAGGAGCTTGTGACAGCCCAGCATTATATAAGGTTGACTTTTAAAAAGGTGTTGTTAAATATACACAGGTTTCTCTGATATTTTTAGCTTGGTTTTTTAATCACCTCCACACTGCATTTTTAAAAATATTTTGAACTGCTACTTGTTAAAATTCTTTGTCATGTTTTCTAGCCACTGGAGCAATGCTGTCCTGAATCAAGACAAAGTAGGAACTTTGTGGCTGTCAAATGAAGGTACTGGTATCTGACAGAACCAGTTATTGGTTTAGCAAAAAAATGTCTTAGCTCTCTCTGCATGATCTGACTCGTTACAAGAACCCACTGTGATGGGATTTGGGGTGCATGGCTATATATGTTGTTATAGTGCCTTTTAGTTTATTTGCATATATAGTTTGATTGGATTATCCCTTGGGTCAGCACTCTTAGGTTCTGACCCCAGTTGCAACTGTCCTTGAAGACATTACATTTGATGTGAATGTGGTCCTGGCTTTAAACCAACACTGGTTTATTCTAGATTTTTAATGTGAGAAACTGATACTCAATAAATTTAGGGACACATTAATTAGAACTAAAACATACATATGTATTGATATGTAGCTTTTGATGATACATGGTACATAATAGCTTTTGTGGTATTCAGTCTAAAAATTGTAGAGAGGCTCTACATCATGGCTTTTCTGAGGTTGTCCCCTTTATACACATTTTGAACTAGTTAAGACTGTTTAGAAATTTTAAGACCACGAAGACTTAATGTAAACTCAATTATATAAAGTGTCATTAAAGTAATTTATGGCTCACTATAAAGTTTCAAAAGAAAATACTTTTCAAATTTGTTTCACCTATAATGTAACTAAAATGTAACTGATCCATGCAGAAAACAGTACATAATAATCTTAGGAATCTTCCTACTTTAAATGGATGGCAACTAAATAAATATTTAGCATAATCAGCCATTTAACACCTTCCTCTGGGCTGCATCTCTCTGGGGTCAACTCCTTGGTCTGTTCTGGGTCACTGTGATCTCCTACTAGCAGAGAAATATATAGGGAGAGTTAAGGCTAGGGTTTCTTAGTACAACACCAAAAGGGTGAGAGGAAGGAGGAAGGATGGATTCTGGAATGGGAAAATCTGGGGGGTCCATCCTTGCCTACACTGCTGTGGTATTGAAGGTTTCCACCCTCCCTTTAAAAACTCAGCTAATTCTCATGTTTGGGTTAGGGCTTGGGTCTGTAAGTTAGAGGAGAAGACATCCAGCGAGGCTTATTCTTGGAATTGTTAGCCAGGGAAAGCTGAGGGTCAAGCCTGCATTAAATTCATGTTCTTCTCTGCAACCGCAACAGAGGTAGGAGCCTGCAGCTTCCTGTCAGCCTGGTGCTCGGGCAGAGCTGGATAATGCATGAAAAGCCAATCCATATTTCCAGAGAGGAGAGCTCACAGCTGTGACAAAGTGGCAGCAGAGAGGAGTGTCTCTTCCCAAGCAACATTGCTATTCCCATGCCAAAAATATGTGATGATGCCTAAGGTTATGGTTACAAATGGTGGTGAGTAATTCAGGAAACACAGCAATGTTTCTGGACTGCCTGGCAATGGTGAGGCAGGGATTTTCAGCTACACTGTATGGCTACAGCACCTTATCTTGCTTTTTGGAAGAGTTTGGTGTTGTTGCTTCAGGCCCAGCATATGGCCAGCCTGGGCCTTGGGCACAGCTCAGGGCTGAGCAGCCCAGGATGAGGTGGCCATTTCTCTGGAATGGATTTAGGAGAGAAAATAAAGGAAATCTTGGGGGCTCAAGGTTTCACAGCACTGCCTCAAGTCTCTTTTTCTGTGTGTAGTGAGCTGAAATATTTATTAAGGTTTAGATTTGAGATAGTTTAAGGCTGGGAAGAGATGGCAATGTTACGTCAGCAGCTTTCTCCTTGTGTCTTCAGGCTGGGAAATTAAAAGAATGAGACAATTCTAGCAGTAAGCACTGAAAATGCTCTTGGGCTTTTCATTCCTGTGCTTTGTTCATCATTACCTTCTCCAGCACTGGCAGAAGCCCTGTCCTAATTGTAAATCTAAATCAGCTGAATATCGATCCCCAGGAGGTCTGATTATATTTGTCTGAAATAATAGAGATGAGTAGCTGACTCTAAAGACAACTCTAAACTTCCTTATCTAACAATTTAGATCTCAGATTAATGAGCTCTTAAGTAATTGGGTCAGGCATAAATAGTGTTGTTTGCAGAGACAAGAATACATTAGTCTGTAAAGGTCATATGTTAGTATTACGGAGAAGTGTTACAATATTTATATCCCAGTTTTGAGGATCAATTGTTTGTAGTCAGATTGTACCTGTTCTTTTTAAAGATATTCAAACTAAAGACTGCTCAGGAGGTTTCTTCCATGTAGTCCACAACGCAGACCAAATACTTATGTTCAAGGCAGGAAAATTTTGTGTAAGTTGTCACACTACTGACAGTAGTTTCTTTAGGGGGAATTTGGATGAAGTGTATCTCCTGTGAAGAGCTGCAAACAACAGTATTGATCTCTGGATGTTTACTTCAGGAAGGAAGAAAAGAGTCTTGGTGTTGGAGGTCCAAGGGATTATTACAGACAAGGGAAAAAAAAAAACAGGATCTGTTTGTTCAGTAATGGTCTGATAAGGGATAAAATGTTCTCTACAGACCTGGGTGCACCTTAGAGATATGTAGGGACCTCTGCATTGTATCCCATTACATTACTGCTGCCTTTCGTTTCTCAGCCCTTACAGGAACTCTTTTTGTACCATGCTGAGGAATAAATGATTTCTTTTGGGACTTCTCTTCTGCCTTGTCTGACTGAACCTAGTGCCCCAACGGTCTTTGGGAAGTATAAAGCACAGTAAACCTAGAAGGATGTGATTTTACAACCTTCTTTGCCTGAGCTTGTCATGGGAATATAGGAAACGCCAGCACTGTGACACTGTGAATTGAAACTGCTTGCTCTGTTTGTACATGTTCTTCACTTTAGTCTCTTCCTGAGCTCCTCTGCCAGGCCATTAGAGAATGAGAATTGAAGTGGTTTTCTAGGCCATTAAATTAGAAATAAACTGCACAGTATATTGCTGTCTTCAGCAGATTTCTGGAGGACTTAAACATTGTTGCAGTCCTTATTTAATCTATGCAAACAAAAGAACCTTAGTGTAAAATGCAATTAAAATACAAGAACTTATTCCAAGAATCTTAATTTAAAACCCAATCCTGCACTGTCCTAAACAGTCCAGAACAATTTACACCTTAAAGTTTCATATAAAAAGTTGCAGGTTTTGAGTTGGGATAACAAGAGAAACAGTACGGCAGGAAAACACCCAGAAATCCAATGAAAAAGAACTGAGATACTAAAACAGACCAGTCTTAAAAATGTCAGATGAAAGAAAGGATAGTTAAATCTAAGCAAACGCCTCATAGATAATTTAATTATTTCTAACTAATTTTCCCTATTTATAAACTGTACATGAATTGACTGGGAAATTCTTAAATGTAATCCTTATTTAGATTATATATGAATAGATTTCTGCAAAGTCCATACGCATTACAAACTGCAAGGAAATTTTAACCAGAAAGTTCTGGGTGAGGCGATTGGGTCAGTGGATGACTTCAATAAGACTACTTAAATTATATAAAAAGAATGAATTTTAAATTAAAGACATTTTAAATTCCCATTTCCATATCAAAATAGCTGCACATTCAATATTGTTTGGAATATTTCCGATAGAATTTAAACACCTCTTGAATTATTACAGAACAGAACGTTGATAACAAAAAAGGACTAGATAAATTAAAGCATTAAACTCATATTCAAAACCAGAAATTTCTGCCCAAATGATGATATAACTAAAATACAGAAAGTGTCTTTATTCAAGTAGTTTAACTTCTGGAAAATGTAGTTTTGGGTTGATCAAATCTTATAAGATTTCAATAGACTTCTGTGACTAAGTCTACCAAAAAGCTGGGGAAATGGGTTATCTAAGCAATTAAATTTCTATCTAAAACCAATCAAAACAATAATGACAAAGAAATGAGTAAAGAAGATAAATCCAAAATAATGAAATGCCAAAATAACACAAAAAACCATTTCAACTAAGTGAACTCTGTTCAGCTTCACTTTGCAGACAGAATGAACATGTGCTCAGTTTGGGATAACAACTTATTTTTATGATTAGATGCTTCCAATTATTAGGAGAAGGCAATATTACAATTCTGCCATACATACAGCAGCAAAATACGTATTTGTTGTTAGCTGCACATACTACTGTAACAAACCCAGGAAGGGTCAACATAATGTGAGTTAATGAGAGGATGACACCACTTACTTGCTTAAGCTAGACATCCCTGAAGGAGGATTGAACCAGGATAGAAGTTACTGTATTTTATTGTTTAATCTCAAATCTTCTCTCAAATCCTGTTTCATCTTGTCTTCTCTTTATCAGTTCTTCCAAAAAAAAACCCACCCTAAAAAATCCACAGACAGAGCACAAACAAAACTTTGTAAACTGCTTTCTGGCAAAAGTTAGGACATGACTGAGATTTCAATATAATTAAACCCCAAAATTAAATCTGCAAAAGCAGTATCGCAAGGGACAAATTCCTTTTTTTTTTTAAATAAGATTTTGCAGTTACATTTGTAAGATTTGCACACTCTGTGGAAATATATTGTGTTAAAGAAAGACGCAAACACTATCACTTGTTTTTGTTCTCTCTTGGTCATTCTTATTATCTGCTTCTGCTTGATAGAATTGTACTAGTAAAATGGTTATTGTAAGATAACAGCCACAAGCCAAAGCATCGATATCAATGTTAATGCATTATGGTTATCAGAGAGTTTTGGAAAAGAGCGGTCCTAATATAAATTGATTAATGTAATTTATTTGCTAGTTTTCCTTAGGGAACTAATGCAGTCAGCTTTCTTGCATTTCAGAGACTGCAGTGGTCCATGTCATTAAGAAACAATCATACCAAATGTCTTCAAACACTTCCTCTGTGTTCAAACAGACAGCTGCAAACAGCATCACCTCATTTGCAGTGAATCTCTCCTGGAGGAATTTTTGCTGTCTTTGTTCACCTAGCCTTCTGTGGCAACATGCCCTTTCAAGTCTACCTAGCAGATTACTGTTTTGTTGAGTTTGTTTTGTTTTTTTTTCATTTTTCCTGGAGTATTTTTGCACAGAGATTCCCTAACAGAGAGCAAGTGATAAGCAGTGGACTGCAACGAGAGCTAGGAATTCTTGTGGCAAAATGGACACTAGGACACAAGAAGTTAGATCCTGTCAGGTTGAGAGGAGGTTCAAGATACTTTTATTTATTCCCTGCAGCGATGGAGCCCTGATTTCTAAGCTGGTAAGTGCACAGTGGCAGTATTATTTTACATTCCCATCATCAGGACATAGACTGGCCATAAAATGGAAAATATTCAGCCAAAAAGGAAAGCAGTCAAAATGGTGCTTGGATAAAATCAGTAAGACCATAATATAACAGGTGATACACTGGCCAGGGCAAGTGAGCAGGCCAGCAAGAGATCAATGCAGAGTAGTAGCTTTTTATTAGAAATAGCGAGTTGTACATAGCGTGATGGTGAACGTTGAGGACTGTTTTCTGTTATGCCCTATGACCACTCAAATCCAAGTATCTTTCATGATAGCAATATAAACCCCCGTGTTACAAAATTATGTTTTAATATCAGTGTTGTTTTTCCTTTGCATAAGCAACAGATTTCAGGTTTAGAAGTGTTTTTGAATCACTTGTAGTTTTAATAATTATTTAGTTATCAATTAAATTTCCAGGCTGAACATAGTTATATGTTTTATATTACTGGAGAAGTCAGTAATTTTCCTGAGAAATCTGTGCAAAATTTAGTTAGTTTTCCGGACATGCATTAATTAATATTTTAGAAAAAAAGCTGTTCTCCCAATTGTATGGAGTTTCTTTTGAAACTGCCTGGCCAGATTTCATTCAAATGATGTTTTGACATGCTGAAGATTACTAGCTGAAACATAATAAGATGGTCTGAGCTTTTAACTGAATCTGCAGAAATATTTAAGTGCTAGAGCTTGTTCCTACTTCTCACTTGAGGAACTTCAGTGCTTTCATCCTGGAGTCACCCCTGCATTTTTTTTGCTCTCCTTAATTAATTCTCTTGTCAATATTGTTTATTTGGTGAATGGAGCAAATAAGACACCAAAGATGCCTTGCCAGGAAATTGCTCTTTCTGAAGCTATAGCTATAATTTCACACTGCAATAAATGTGCACATAGTCAGTATGGGTGAGGGGGGCTGAGGGAAGCCCAAAACATTCATCACCATGTGATGCTGGCTGCTAGCTAGAAACACAGAAAATGCTGCCTGTAACCTCCAGGGAGTTAGTCCATCATGAAAAGAGACAGGTGCAGCGTCGGCAATACAAGAATAATAAGTAGAACAACTTACACTGTCACTTTGCAAAGTAGAAATACAGGAGAAGTCTTATAGATGCTGGTGAGGCAGGGGAGGGTGAATAGATAGTCATTACCTCAGGAGGAAAATGATAAACCGTGTTCCTATTCAGAAGATGTGCCTTTGCTTATCAAATTTATCTGCATTTGCAGTAAACTATGAGAACTAAATACATTAGTTACTCAACGTCGAAACAGGCTTTTCCAACATGAAAAATATGTTTGGTTATTCTGATAAGAGCATAGATGCTTTTTATTTAACCTTAGCTTTCTCTACTTCAGTTTTAATGATAAATTGCTATTTATGTGAAGTGTTTTCCAGCTAAGCCCTTATCACAACATTGCTAGGGAATACTACAGCATGAATCTCCATATTCCTTGCAGGAGTGCTGTCCTCAGGTACTCTGTGTCATTCAGTGTGACTAGAAAAGACAATTAGCTTTCATTCAATATCACTAGGGTCTTTAACATAAGACTATCCCTTGTGACAATCTTCATAGACCCTTTGCATTTTATTAGAGTATTCAAGGACAAAATCCAGGGATGAGTTTCAAAGCAGTGGGTGCAATTTTTCTTTTTTCTTTTTTTTGGGGGTTAATGGGAAGGGAAAACTCTATTTTGAGGGTTCACCACAGAGAGCAGACATTTATTTACTATGGACAGTACAGACTCCCATGGCACCTAGTATTCAGGATCCTCATTTTCTAGTTTAATTTCAGTCTATCCCTCCCTTTTGCTTCTCAGTTTCATGAATTGAAATAAAAGTACATACAAAGGGTCAGTGTAAGTCAAGTCTTCTGCAAGTTAGTAGAATTTGCACTATGCAACATCTCGGCCTCTTTGCCTCCCACTCAAAGCTGTCTTCCTTTTGCATACCCAGTTTATGAGATGCACCAGCAAATAAGCAAAGAAGTCTTTCTATGTTGATGCCTCTTACCAGTCTCTGAATATGAACAGTCTCAATCATGTCTTGTTCTCTCCTATAAGCTTGCCTATCTCATTTGTAATATACCAGGAGCTGTACTACTGTGGTATGTGACGCTCTGAAAGCTTTTCGAGCTATTATTTTCTTGGCTCAGTTAATGCAAGCACAATTGATTCACTAGGCTCCAAAAAAATCTCTCTTGTTGCAGCAACTCAAACTAGTATTTAAGTAGAACCTTTTCAGCAGAAAATCAGAACTAGAGAGCAAAGTATTATGATTCACTTATTAATGTAAAAAAGTATAAAACTTGTATGCATGACAGCAATCCTATACTTACAGGTACATTAACAAGTTAACACACCATTCAATTTCAAATGTCTATAATTCCATGAACTTCTGAAAACAAAATATATCTTCCTCCTCCTATGATGTGCCATTTGTACACTACCCAGTCAATAATTTTTTTATAGCATGGAGGAAAAAATATGCCAGCAAGCCACTAATTTGTTTTATAGTCTTCAACAATTTTGATTTTTGGCAGAGAAATAACATTTAGATAGTTAAATCTATTAACAAATTTATGTAATGCTTTTAGAAAGTAAATCTTGGTACACTGGCAAACACCTTAATCACTTGTACACTTTATGCTCTTACTAAATTCCTCAGACTGGGGATACATAAGCAATGTGATCCTAATGGTCTGTGTCCTGTAATAAGGTAATTGAGCCTAGAGCATATTCCTGCAACAGTGATCTCAAATGCCCTGATATAAATCCTATAATAACTAACACTTAATCTTGCCATAAGCTCTGTTCAAACAAATCCACCCCACCTTAATAAGGCTCTGCAAGGAGTGACAGCTTTTCTTCCTTTTCCCTTGCTCACTTTCCCCTCACATACAGACTCCTGCACACTTTAGTGGACTTTAGGGTTGGGCCTAAAAATGGAAGTCTGACTAAATAAGATATACTGAATTAGTTCAATCAGTTATCAGTGAAGAAATGGTGACTTATTGGTATTAACAAATCAAATCAGGTGGAGCATTAATGAAGACAGTGCAGACCTCTAAAAAAAAAAAGTTTTGCAGGATGAAAGATAACCAAGAACATTGGGTAACTGCTGAAGCTTAAGTAGAATAAAATAGATTTCTTTTATATTATTTTCTCAGTGTGAAGTGGCCTATATTTTCAATTAATCTTTTTTTAAAAAAGAAAAGAAAAAAGAAAAACTACAAAAAAAACCCTTAGTAAGTGTACTCTGGAAAAAAAACCCCACACTTCTAATTAGGATGTCATATTATTTTTGTATCTAGATTTTAACTGCACTCACTTGATATACTCATTAACATTGTTTTCATTACAATCAAGCTTCTTACTATTTTCTAACTGCATTAGACTCTGTATTCAAGAAAAGGGAAAAAAATGAGTCCTGAATAAAATTCTGGCACCAGGCATCCCTTGAATCTGAATTGAACTCTATTTCTTTTGATAGACAGAAATAGACATTAAGTGAATACTATGCAGTTCTGAAAGCTTGCACGCACAGACAGGGCCAGCCGATGGCCACTTCCCCTAAACCCCTGTGCGTCTCTGCAGTAGCCCCATTAGGATGCTCTTTCCCAGTTGCACGCTGGCTCCTGCTGCCCACCACAGCTCACCAGGACTCCGCAGCTGCCCCCGGCACAGTCCTTGGCCCATTTCTGTCTCCAGCCGGGGTGCTTCCCACATTCCCCTGCCTGCGGTCTCAGGACCCACCTCCCTCTGCAGAGCGACACAGTCAGCCATCCGCAGCCACTGCTCAGCCCCCTGCCCTGCGGCCACCCGTGCAGGGTATGCACGAGGACTGCAGCAGGGCACCTCGCCCACCGACCCTGAAATGAAGAAGTATCAGCGGGGGCAGAGAGAGGGATTTACAGAATTCCTGGACATGTCCCTCCACGTGTGTGGAGACCTCACCATTCCTGCTGCACTGGTCAGCTCTGGAGGCATTTCTGCTCTTAACAGTCAATCTGTTTCTTGTTAGTAGTGCCCCTATACTTCCTACCCCACATCCGAGTTTCCATGCAAAAAAATCATGCCACACAGTTCAATTTAAGACATTCAGGATCATACTGTGGCATTGGTTCCAATTCCCTTTGGAGTCAATGCCTTTCCAGAGGCTTCAGAGGCATGCATGCTACTTTGTTTTTCACAAGACGGTGTAATATGCTTTTACTGAGAGAGATATGTACAAACTCTTATTCTATTACCTTCAAACATAATGTGGGTTTAGGTATATTTTCCAGAAACGGTCCCATGGCCATTGCTATAACGGTGACCACTGAAACAAGTCAAAGGAAGCTTGATAGAACTCCATGTAAGACCACAGTCCAGCAAAGTAGTTAAAAAAACCCCAAGCATGACATTTCCCCACATCACTTCAATTTTTACAAATAAGCAAATGCCAAACTGCTTAGTGTAGTAAGTCCTGTGTAGGTGCACAGTACATAATAACTACCTCTTTGGAGTCAGTTTGTTAAAGTTCTTACATTTTTAGAACATCCAACTATCCTATGAAAATGTATAAAAGATATTTTTTAAGATATAACAAAAACCTGTTAATTAATTTCATTAACTTTTGTATTAGCTTAGTTTCACTTCACTGAAACAAGTCTTTATTCTCCATTTCTAAAGAAACTTAAAAATAAGTAATGGGGAAAAAAATGAATATAAAGTAAACCTACCTGGAGCAATTACAAATAATCTTTGGATCACAAGTCTTTACTACAATAATTAAAAACATCAAGTAATTTTTTCCTCAAGAATTCCTTTACTTCCAGCACTTTGGGTACTTATTAGTACCTTTGCAATACTTTGTGCTGTTTTGTTATGTTAACCCATCTGACCCACTGAGGAAGGTTCAGTTTAACTATTCACTGAGCTGAATTCCTGCTAAGAAGTTGGATTAGTATAAAAAATATTTTAATGAGCATCATTTCAACATCTGGTAGCGTAAAACTAGCATTTTCTTCCTGACGAAATTATATTCATTCTTATTTCTTACCCTTGCAATAAAACACACTATTATTACTTATTTCTGTTCACTTACAAGGCAAAATACAAAAAAGCTATTTTAGTAATGTATTTTCCCATTCTCATAAACAGTTTGATCATGTTTTATTTAAACAGGATCCAAAATTGCCACACACTGAGCATATACTATAAGAATCTGACACAAATGAAATATTAAAGTTGAAAGCTTTAAAAATTTCTTATATAGTGGAGTCATTAGTTTTTTCCGTAACTTTAGGGAAATTCAGATGAAGAGTGAGATTTTTATCCTCTGACTCTTCATAAAATACCAGAAAAGCATTCCCCAGCAACAATGACGTTTCAACATTGTAACATTCTTCTAAGAATAGGATAAGACTATTACACACATACAAGACATTTCAGGCATTCTTAATAATTAAGAATGGTTCTGATCTGCCCTCTGCCTGATGGTCTTTCACTTTTCACCAAAACACAGGTATGTTGCTGCTTGGAAGATCTTTTTGGTCAGAAAAATTGACCCTTGAGAAGATTCCATTTCTAAGAGCTTTTCTGTTGGTTGAACAGATACGAACAACGCATGGGAAGCATGCTCTTTATTTTGCCTCCTTTTTATTATCAGTTTGGTTAGAACAGTCTCCGTACCCACAACAACAGTCACAAAATTTGTAAGTAATTCTTAGCAATGGGAGCTCAGGTTACTAAATTCTTAGCCAGATTGCACTCTGCCAAATTAAAATAGGTACAAGCTTTTTTTAAATTATTTTTTCTTTTACGTGCCTGGGGTACTCTTCAGAATCTTAGAATACAACTTGACTTTGCTGTATGTGCTCTGTGTCATACACAATCAGAGCTATTGGACTGCAGCTCAAAAGGTCAAGGCAACTTGTGGTTATCAGAAGTTTTAAGTGGTACAACACGTGTACTGGAAGCTCTCTGTTGTATGTCACCACCACTGTGTGCCTTTTCTCTTCTCTTGATTTTTATATTAGATCACATCACAACTGTAGTGTTTCCTATCTGTAGGTCATAGCAATTTTCACTAGCTGAAACCTCAATAGCCTGGCCACACAGCAGTGCTAGCGGGCACTGGTCAACTCCATATTGCAAGGAGGTCAAACAACTTTTTAGTACTTCTTATCCAGCAGGATTGAAAGGATTTATAATCCATCCTATTTGGAACACATTACTGGAAAGAAAGGGATAGTGGTATTTCCCTTAACTTCCAAAACCTGTAGAAAAGCTTTTACAGAAAATGCATATAAGCAGGTTTTTTAATAAATTTTAGAGAAAAGAGATTTATAAGTAAGGATTTGAGTCACTTACTTGTAATGGCAATACACTGAAATCCAGCAGAGTTGTTCTTCACTGCAAACTTGCTGACCATAGCAATGTTGACTTAAGCAAACCACCAAATCCCTTAATTGAGGGAATGTCCTTCACACATAATGGAGAAGGTTTTAAAGATGATTCACAACAGCAGTGCGATGACATTGTCACTCCCCAGAGAGTTTTATCTCCAAAATAACCCATCATCTGTGCCATTAGTGCATGCCTAAGATCTTTGGCAACCTCATGCATCTCTGGCTAGCTGTGAATCAGAAGACCACATTAAGATTAATCGTTACCAAAAGCCCAGGATACAGTGCAACACAGTAAGTTTAAGAATACATTTAACCAAATTTATCTCAATGTTAAACTTGTCAAAAGACATAAATAAATCTGGTTCTGTGTATTTGTAACACTTTCTTGTTGAACCCAGTATCATTTTCCTACTACAAATGGCACACAGCACTCTTTCAGTTTAGTTTCTGCTTTTACATCTTCCAGTGAAAAATCTGTCCATTAGTCCTCTCATTGAAAATATACAAGAAATGATATTTCTAGATATTGTTCGTTGTGTAAAAATTGTAATTCCTCTGAAATAGACTGCCTTAATAAGGGGAAATTATTGCATGGTACAGACAGAAAAGTGAAATAATTGGTTTTCAGTGTTTGAGCAGTTTTGTTTCTTTGTATTCTTTCAGTTTGACTGTTGGTGGAGTTAAGATTTCATTACAGAGTGAGCTATTGGTTCTAATAAGATATTACTGAAGTATTATTTCTGCTTTGAAATCATGTTTAAATGATGTACCCAATAAGGTTAACTTTTAAGGGCTAAACCATCAGTGAAAAATGTTAACAAAGTAATTAATAGCACTCAGAAGTTAAAATAGGTTCTTGATGCAGCCTGAGCAAGGACTTGCCTGTAAGTACATCAGCATGGGACGCAGATGGACACAGAGGCATTCTGAGTGGCAGCTGCCTTCTTGCTTCTTGTAAAGGGGGAGAAAAGTGCCAGGTCGACTTTCCGGCATCGGGCAGCAAACCCTACAACCTCCTGTAAGCCAGTGTCAGGGCACTAGATGGGGAAAAGGGGAAGTATTTCTATCTAATTCACACATACAAATTAAAAGATAAGTTAGCATGTAAATATTCATATAAATGAGTACACTCATTTCCTTTTACTTCATTGTGTGTGTCTAGTACTACTTTCAGTCTAGCCCATATAATTTTAAGGGTCTGACATCTATTGCCCTGATCTCATTTATCACCAGCCCATCTCCATTTTAGAAGCACAGATACTCAGTGTACAATTTTTACTGTAAAATTGAATTTGTTTCTTATGACAGAGTAAGCTTGTTGAATTTATGATGTAACATTGAACATCCTTCACCTTGAAAGTAGCTCTCCTGCTGTAAAAACAAGGCATCTCTCTCATAAGGACACTGTAATATGATACAGATGCCCATCCTGTTAGACAAGGTCATGCCAGTAGAAACTAAACTTAATTTTCTGAGACGTTCCAACATTTAGCCCTATTTTTCACTTTGCAAGGATAAATATGAGGAAATACTTTATCCCGGTGTAGTAACTGTCCTTGCATCAGTGGAACAAAGAAGCGTTTGATGTTCAGTTCAAAATAGCTGAGTGAAAGAAAAGACAAAAAGCATGTTGTTTGCCTATCTGATCATTATTGCATTTGTTTTTACATTGCAGAAAAAAACCTGAATTATCTTTCTTGTAGTTTGGAACCAAATTCTTCACTATTTTTAGGACTTTCTCAAATCCTTTGTATTGGGTGTATTTCTTTTCTCTCTCCTTACTCTTCACTCCACCCCCTTTGCCTCCTCCACTCCCTCCAATTACTGTCAAGTTCCTAAATAAAGCTACCTGTAAATTTGCATTAATTAACTTACATTACATAGAAACAGGAATATATTGCAGTTCCAAACTTGTCTTCAAACTTACACAACCTACTTAAAGTCTGCAGCTTATGTGTCATAGTCAGAGTCCAGCTCAGCTCACCTCACGTGGGGCACCAATTGTGGCAGCACAAACAAACCAGTCGGCTGCAACAAGGCTTTTACCATCCATCAGATTCTACCATCCCCACTGTCTCTCCTTCCTCTAGAAGTCAGACCATACTGCTCCTCCCCCACCATCCTCGGGGCTATTTAACCACTTAGTGAGAACGAGCTACAGCTGCGCATCATCCATGTCAATCAACCCACTGCCTTGGAGGCAAGGCCACAGCTGCATGTTATCAATGCTAATCAACCCACTGCCTTCATTCCTCTACAGTTAGGTGTTTTTTCTTTGGTAGCACTTCACAGAAACGTTTACAATTCTGAGATAACAAAGTTCTGCACTAACTCAATCCCTTTGTCATGTGGGGGACAGCATTTTCATTCATCCAGTTACAGCAGCACTGATGGGTCCATCTGGCTCCATCTCTGAAATGCACCCCAACAGGATGCAACTCCTCATTTTCCAAGAACAATAATCCCCTGTGACCCTCCAAAGTCTCTCCTGCCTTGCCTTGCCTCCCTTTCCTGTTTTAGCTCATCTCTGTGGAGGGCCCATGACCAGCCACAGCTCAGTTTCCTCCAGGCAAGAAAGCAGGAACCACCATCCTTATCTATTGCACCCTTTTTTGCTCATTCTGCTTCTCTAGAGAAACTTAGCTGTTGCCAGCTGTTAAAACAATTTTCCAGCCAAAGCAAACACTTGCAGACTGTTGGTGTTCCTCTCAGCTTTAAGGAACTGAGATGTTGCAGACTAAAGCACCTCAAATTTATCTGGATCTGTTTACAACTACTAAAGGGAAATCAGTTCACAGCTGGAGAAATATTTTCCAACTATAATTTAAGCTAGGGTCTGTGTGCTCCTTGGGTAGGTGAACGCACATCCCTGGCAGAGCAGTTGGATTCTGCAGTACTCTGGAGATCTTATAGAAGACTTAGTTAAATAAATAATTAAAAAAAAAAAAAAGAAGACAATTATTCACATGCTCTCAATACTAAATTCCAGCTTTTTAGCTCTTTGTATTGCTCTAGATCATAATGCATAGAACTTTCCTGGCCCACAGCAACAATTTTGAGCAAAAACTGCATGGTGTTTGATGTCAAGCTTTATTCTCCCTTTTAAGTTCATTAATTTCTGTGGTTGCAAGGATCATCAGAGCATCATGGACCGTATAAACTTTCAGCAAATCATCCATCACTTGCAAAGGCTTACCTCAAAGAATGAGACCTTTTTTAACAAAGAAGTAGACAGCCTGATGTGCTCCTGATGTGTTTATCCTTCAGCTTTAAGAATGTTCATCCTTGAAGGAACGTTGGTTGATTATGCAATTGGATCACAAGGTATCACAAGCAAAGTATGTATAAACCTACATTTTTCTAGGAGGCAAAGAAAGATTATTGTACTAAGGGCTCAGCACTTCTCAGATGGTTTTCTTATCCCCTTCCTTGAGCTGTTCAGATTCTATATGGCCTAACTTCTCATTTTGATTTCTTTTCTACTAGTGTATATTTCTCCCTTACTAAGAATAAATCATCAGAAGAAGCTGTTTTGAAAATGGCTTGGACGTGTTTTAACCAACAAATCCAGTGCAATCCGCAGGCTCTGATGCTCAATGTTGAAGGTTTCTTTCAGAATAAGATGCCATGTTTAATCAGTTTTACTAATACTGCACAGTACTATCTGCTTTGACAAGAATATGTTGATCATATTACAGAATGATTACTGCTAATGGAGATCTTTTAGACAAGATTAGATTTTGCTTCTGTCCAGATGCCTCAAAGAATGTTATTAGTTTTTGGTGTCATATTTTTCATAACATTAATATGATCAGCTTATGGGCTTGCTCATATGCTATAACTGCAGCAATTTATCTGACAGTTAAGCTGTCAGGACCATGCAGCATCTAACCCAGTGAACACTGCTGCAATCTGTATCAAATTAGGCACTGCCCACACAATCTTACCATAGCTGTGATTTGACCAATGAATATTCTGATGAGCCCTCAGCCGCTGAGATTCAGAAATTTACATCATGCAGTTCAATATGTTTCCAAGAAAGCTGATTACTTCATGATAATATCCCTAACAGTGAATCAACATACTTTTAAAGAAATGTAGCTTTTTGGTATTTTTCCCCCCATAAATCAGTGAAATGGGATTCAGAGCTGTGCTACTTTGACAGCTAATTAACGTGACACTGTATGGGAAGCCCATTAGTAGAACAGCAGTTGTGATAGTAGGTTTTCTATATATGTACATAAAGGATGATAAATTACTTTGGTTATGAAGCACTTTTCTGTTCTTCTTTCAAAGCTACCCGATATCCACAAGTACCTTTCATGACCCATATTTACCGATTAGACACACAAAAAAATTTATAAAAGCTGAGAAGCGTAAAGATTGGTTTTAATACATTTTGACTAGAGAGTCTTACAATATCAACTAAGCAATACTATTGCCCTTAAGTTTAATACATGCTGATATGCACTCTAATGGTATGCTTCATTCCTTTTGATAATATGCCTTTAAACACAATGTCCTTTAGGGTCCAATGGACCATGAAATAGTCTCTGCAAAAGTACCAGCAGTGCCAATGCTGAGACAAACATTCATTTCAGCTGTCCCCTTTAAGAACTGTGGAAGAAATGAAGCACATTTATTATATACTGATGTATTCTGACTAGATAATCCTTTTCAGTTGTAGGCACTATAAAGATGAGTGCAGATTACTGTGGGGGAACGTTTAAAAAAAATCAGATGGGCTGAAAGAGTTGTGCTTCCAATTTCACAGTTGGATAATTTGCTTTATAAACTTCTATTTAAAAGAAAGTTTTACTGGCAACATAGTATGCTAAGTAAACAATCTATAATTTGAAAGTGAGTAAGTTAGAGATACTTACTCAGAAATGGTTTCCACTAATGCTACATTTATTAATTAATATTGGATTTTGCTTTTCTATGCTCCAGGCATTTTGAATGCTTTTTCTAGATAAATCATTGTCATTACAATTCTGTCAAAATTTACCCCTTAAAGTGCCACCATTTAATGGCATTTTGATAACATGCTTATTTCTGTATATGATAGAGACTAATCAAGTCATACTGAAAACAAGACCTCAGGATTTGGAACACGATACTTAGATCATGGTATTTTTGTGCATTTTTCAATGCATGAACTTCAATATTCCCATCTTAAAGCTGGGAATATGATGCAGAAAGCCTAAGGGATTTTTTGCGTGATGCAGTAAATGGAGGGAGAAGCTATACCAAGAGATGTTACCTGGCTGTCAACATGTGACCTTGGTCTGCTGAGCCCGTATCATCGGGTCTTTTAAGAAACATTGAAAATAAATCAGTCAGATGCAACCTGTGTCTGATCGAAAGGGAGAGCAGGAAATTAACAACTAGAAACTGTCCTTTTTTTTATGTATATATGTACATTTTTTAAGTCTATCAAAGCCCAAATCCAATGTATTGGAAATTAACAAAACTGAGCTAGCCTGAGAAGCCATGAAAAAATGTATCCTATACAGCACATGGTAACCTATAACAATACCTATTCTGTTGAACCCTTTCTTGTTTAGCAGAGTTTTCTCCAAAATTCAGAGTAGGGAAAATCCCTAAGTACAAACCAAGGAAGAAAACACCTCTAAGAAGCTTTATGCACACATACCTATGTGAAACTAGCACACAAGGAACTGTTTGACCAACCAAGTCTTTATCTGCTATAAATGTTTACGGGTGTTGATAGATACACTATGTTTACATCAGCTGAAGTTCTGTCATCTGAACTTCTGTACATTCTTCTAATTTAGAATAAACAGTTTATACAAGTTTCTTTAACTCAGAGGTGTAAAATAATTAGGTAATTTATGACATTCTGATAATGTTTAGATTTGTTGCCTTTCCTGCCTGCTTTTTAAAGATGTGTCATGATACAAACATAATCCTTTAAATAGCTAGTTAACTTCAATACCTAACAATCAAAAGTCAAAACTGGTTTTTTTTAACAGTTTTGTTGAACTGTCGAGAGTTCTGTGTTTGAGAGAGAGCAGAACTGGCTAGAAATGAGAACAGGCTTCAGATTTCTCTATCAGCACAGTTTTTCTACGTGGTGAACAGCACATTGGTCTCTGGTTTCTCTGCTAACACATACCACAGCTGAGGTGACATGTCACTGCTGAAAAGCTGCTTGTATCATATGTTTCATTTTGCTGGCATGCCACATTTCAGAAAACACAATGTATTGCAGTACTTCACCTACACATTACTGTTGTCTTTATGGACTCTGAGATCATACTTATGAGAAATGGGAAGAACTGAATATCATTCATCTATAGACTGAGTAATGCATTCAGAAGCTGAATTCCCACCCCCCCACACCCCCCGCCTTCTCTCAGTGTAGAATTCAGTTACCAGCTGTCATCCTACTTTAAAATGAAATTGATGCACTGACCTTCTATTGGTGTTAATATAATATAAATTACTAGGTTTGGGGTTGGGTTGAAACTAATTTCTAGGCAAGAGTTTAATAAAAAGTTTAGGTAGGAGTGGTTCCTTTGAAACCAACTAGTGGTCTAAGAAAATGCATTTTACCTACAAAAAAGTATAAAGGTACTTTCTGAAAGCAAAGTTTGGCTGCTAGACTATGAATAAGGAAGGAATGAGGAATAAGGAAGTTCATACTACAAGGCTTCTGTCTGCAAACTTACTAGGTAAGGAAATAAACTACTACTTTGTCATATTCTCCAATGCTCATGACAATCTCTTTTGGCAATGAGCAGAAATAAATGTCACAAAATATATTAATTGACATTATTTTACTCTCTGCTGAAGAAGATAATATAAAAAATGTAATATTATGACAGACAGCTTAAAACTTTTAGCAGAAATATAAATTTCCTGACTGTATACTTTCAGAGTTTTATAACACTTCTGGTGTGTTTTATATACATATACATACATATATATATATATATATATAAACAAATCTACATAAAAGAAAATCAGAAGCTTTCTTTGGAAGAATCGGAGATTCTTTTACCACAGCACATCTCTCAGAAATAAATATTATTTAGTTGGAAACAAGAATTGTCTTTCCTTTATGTCAAATGTATTAACCAATTAAGATTGTTACTGTGACTGCACTGAAATAAAACTGATACTTTTTTATAGTAAAAGAGCTTTACTTTAAATTTGATTATTATCATAGCCATACAGGCTTAGTATATAATTAGCAGGTAAGACCATTAAAAACAGTGCAAGATTTTAGGCTAAGATCTGGCAATTCTGTGCAGCACTGAGCAGTGCTCTGTTCAGACATTTGTGAATTGGGTTTGTTTCTTATTTTGTGCTGTGTGTGTGGTGTGGTGAGGAACACACTCAAAAGAAAACTATCTGTTTTGAACATACCTGAACAAAACTGCTTGTTCTGTTTCCTACCCAAATACAATACTGAAAACACCCACAAAGTTGAAAAAAATATTTCGTTCTTTCAAAATATTTTCCAAATTTTCTGTCCCCTTAAACACTACATTTAATTAAATATTATTTTCAAATGTCACAGCTAATTGAAAACTTGAAACATTTTGTTTTAAAATTGTCAAAACAAAAGCTATTTTATTTTCTGTTATTGAACATTACTTTTACTTTGTTTAGTATCAACATCAAAATGCATTCAAATTATTTTGAGTAAGGAGCCTGAAACGGAGTTTGTGAGAAACTTGAGCTTCAATAACTGTTTAAATATATCTCCTTAACCAGTATGTATTTTCTGTATTGCATGTTCTATCAGTCAGGAAAATCTCCATGATGTTTATTTTCTGTACCACTCTCTACATGTCATGAAGCATATGCTGTAGGAAACTGATTGCATTTCAGACTGACAGCTGCAGTGCTGTTCCGGTTCTCTGATATGAAGGAAGATATCTAGCATTTAAGCAGAGAAATTCCTCAGTAATATGTTTGGACACTTGCCTTTAGAACTTAATCATTATAAACTCTGGGGCTGTTTGCTTTGGTAGTTCGGTATTCTTATTTCCTAATAGGCATCTCTTTTAAGTTTTATGGAGGCAGATAATTCTAATCAATATTATTTTTTCCAGGAAACTGTATCTTATGCCACAAGTTATACATTAATTCCTTCCACTCATTTCATTTTCAATCCTTCTGGCAAAGCTAGAGCTACACAGAGCATACTTGGTTAATACACATGTACACTCACTGTTAGATTCTTTACTCAACATCATATAGCGCCACTCAATGGTGATTCTTTACGGACCATTTCTTTCAAGAATTGTCGAAAGGGCTGCCGTTATAGGTGACTTATTGACAGAGCTCTACAAAGGTTCACATTACTTAATATGTCATATGAACATGTAATTGTTGTAATCCAAAAACACTTGATTGCTTTGAATTGCAGGTGCTATACTACCATGATTGTAGTAATTAAAATAATTAGCGTTGGAAGAAGTATAATTAAGTTATTAATATACACAATCTTCGTTAAATGCAGAATACACGTCTTTTTGACAAGGGAATAGAAGCAGCAGGATAACACTGCAAAAGGTCAAAGTGACTAATCAGATCAGAAGTCAGAAAATTGCCTTTTAGGAGAACTATAACATTGTTACCATATAAACAAGTAGAGAAACTTGGGGTTTTTGGTGTGGTTTTTTTTTTTTTTTTTTAACTTTTTGGGTGTGTATTACATTAGGATCATACATCTCATTTCCTTGTAGTTTTTGAAAAAGCTCCAAAATGTGAAAAATAGAGCATGATGGAATTATTAATGCTGCAGGATCACACTAGCAAGCAACACTGAGGCAGATTAGTCTCAGAGTATTTGTTGAGCAGGAGAGAAATTTCCTTTTGTTGGAAGACATTCCTACAGTTTCTTTGGTTGCAAGGTGTAGGCAAAAATGTTAAAAATATGAAGGTTTGTTCCTAACACTTAGGTGTCTGTCACAACAGATGTGTTGAAAATGAAACAAAATATTCTCTTTAATAAGCCCAGATCTTCACCATGACATTTCCTATATTGGGAAGCTAGCCAAAAGGGTTTAAATATACGCTGTTATCAGAAAGACTCTTAGGTGATGTGACTAACTTCTTTCCTGATATGAGGTGTCAACAGATGTGGCTTCCAATAATCAAGTTAAGAAAGAGAAAACATTTCCTGTTTCACACAGCATGGCAATATTGGTGTCAGTGTGAAAAGTAAGGTGAGAAGATCATTGCGGAACAACTCAAATGAACTTTAATTAATGACCAGCACACCAATAATCTAATTAGTGCCTATTTTGTTCAGTAACATTTTAAGTACAATGTAAACTAACTTCTCTCCTCTAGAAGCTGTATTAGCTTTCAACCTGTAGATTATAACCCTGCTTTATTTTACATAGTTTTGGGGTTTTTTTATTCTATTATATTTATTATCCCAGTTGCATTCCCCTATGGTGATTCAAGTAAATGCTTTGCCACAAGTTGGAAATTACCATCACTAATCAGTGTGTTGATATCTTTTTGTTTCTGTGCATGCATTCTATGTCTGGAAATGTATTTTCCAAGCTTGTGCTGGGAAAGAAAAGAATTGGAAACAGGCCTAACAGTTCTGCCAAGTTTTCTTGAGAAGAGTTATGCAAATATATATGGGTGACAATGAAAGAAGTTCAGAAAACTTTAGTTTGCACAGCTACCTTGGATTGTTTTTTGGCAGAGCCACTGACTGACACTGATTACTTCTGACTCAAAAGCTGTGACCTACACTGTGTCCTTTTTCTGCTGATCATGCTGCATTACAATTGCTACAATAGTGGTATGGAAGCTTGTAATTTCTATATAGCAAAGTTTTCTATAGTAATAAAATTTTTATGTTTATGTTACATATTTCTGGGTATTATTTCTTTTCTTGCTGTCTTCAGGCTACACAGTACTCGCCTTTTCCCAGCAATATTCATGCTAACTTCAAAACCTGACTGCTCATGCAAACAAAGCAGAGAGGTTTTGGCCTTTGATGTCAAATGGTACAACTGCTTTTATGAGTAACACAGGCTTTCAGTCCTGTTGACTGTCAAAAAATGCAAATACTTCCCCTTATGCTGCCACATAACAATCTCCTCTGCGTGTTACAATGCAGCCTAAACTCAAGCTAAATAAAAACAGAGTTCAGTAGAAGAATGAATGTGATCTGGAGAAGAAATTCCATGTTGAAATTTCAACCATTTTTTGACAGTGAAAGTGTAATTCAGTAATAGTTCAAAAAGGACTCCTCCTTCCACATACTTAGGAATACATGCAAAAGCTGGAATAAAATAACATATTCCCTTTTGGGAAATAGCTAACATGTTATCTGAATGTGTTTTGGGGTCAACTAATGCTGATGCACTTGTGGGACAACAGGAACCATAGATGACTTCCATGTCTATCAAACACCATAAACTTATATAATACGAGTAAAGGAAGAAATCAGAATCTTATAAATCTCTAAGTCCAGTAAAGAGAAGCATTGTAGCACCCCCAAAATTCTTCCCTCAGTCAAACACATGGCTAGGGAACATCTAACATGACAGCTGAGAGATCAAGCTGCTCTGAGATGACAGAGGAAATCAGTATTTTACAGCTAATGCCCACGCTATCACATACCCAGCCAAGTGTATTTTGTGAAACTGGAATGTACTAATAAAAAATAATGTTTGTAGACTACAGCAATTTCTGAGAACCTCAAGAACATGCTGTTAAGACAGTATGTATTATGAAATCTAACCATATTAATGAAAGATCCAAAGCAGAAAATGACATCTTTTCAAATACCGGAAACCCTTTTCTCTTTTAAAAGATTAAAAATTTTTCAACTTAGGTTTGCTTCTCCCCCCCCCCCCCCCCCCCCCCCAGTTTCTGAGCATACAGTATTAAATAATAGTAAAATAAAATTGTGTCTGATTGAAAAGAATTTAGTGGTCTCCCTTTACCTTGAGGTGTAATTTTCTACTGAATTGAGGTTCTTAAGACAAATTTTAATCTCTCAACTCTTTACTTGTCATTGACAAGGAGAAGCAAGGAAAGAACAATAAATCCCTGTTTGTAGAAGTAGGATAAAATGAAACCACTCAAGCATTTACCTTGCATTACGAAATGTGAACCTTAGTTCCTTGGGACTCATTTGCTGGACCTCTCCCCCTCACTTATCATGCATTTGTCTAATAATTCATTTTTAGGCCAGCTTTGACAAATGTTTCTTAAGTGAACGATATTAAAAAAACTTGTCTAGACTGTACAAGGAGAGCTAACAGATTTTTTTTTCTTCTTCTGTCATAATGTTAAGAAGAGTGAATATGTTTCAAGAGATACTTGGATGGGTATTTACAATGACAAATCTCTGTAGTTTCTAAATCCATGCTTGCCTAATGAAGAAAGCAGACAGTGTCTGTATGCACCCCACTGCTCATTAGGCTGTGAATAGGTGTAAGCATATGTATACTCATGGTTTTTATTACCAAAATACCTCACAGTCTTTATAGTTCTCAGCTATCAAGCGGAACAGCACTAGTAACCCTCATCTTGCAGGCAAGGAAATGGGGCCTGAGATTACATGTGATTTACTCAAGGTCAGAGAGGAAATCTGCATTAAGATTTGAACTCAGGTGTTTTGATCTCTAAAATCCAACTAATTCAACCATTATACAATTCTTTATCTATGCAAGATGTAATGTTGAGCACATCCCTATGGTGCTTTCTGAATTAGAGTCCTCAATCTCTTGCATGCCCATATGCTGCAGGAAATTAAATGACTTGAAGGCAAGTTGTTTGATGAGGATGAAATGTTCTAAGGTACAGCCAGGCACAATGAATATTGTTCTTTACATAAAAGCCAACACCCCTCACTCCCCCCAAAAAAACAAACCAAAACCAACCGAAACCCAACCCATACCAAAAAGAAAACCAAAAAGAAATATACTCTACATACTCAACAGACTTCTGTGTCAAATTCTGCTGGATTGGGACAATGACTGACTGGATTCTGTAAGGAGACTTGCAGCTCAGCTGATGACTGAAGCTAACACCACTAGGAAATAAATTGTGATATCCTTGTGATCTATCAAAATTTATAAAGCCTGTGAGTTTCTTTCTTATTGGTTGGAGCTGAATAAGAACCTTGAGGAAAATATAGGTATTTACAGTGTATTTAGCTATACCTCTGTCTGTGATTCCTTCCCAATTCCCTCAGGCTTCCTTGCAGTCCTAGCAAAAAGGAGAATTCTCATTTCTCAGTACTTTACTGGCCAGCCAACTGCTGGAGAGCCTCTGTATAAATCTGTCCAGATCCTACAGAGATGTTTTTCTTTCCTGGACTTTGTGGCCAGATTCTTATTTTTACTGATATTTTCCATCTCCAGGTATCATGGAAAAGAAGTAAGGCTGGAGTAGGCACTCACTTTGCCTTTGTGGAAAACCCTAGATATGCCTATAATGCTTCTGGCCTAAACTTCAGAGCTTTGTGGTAGGAATGGTAATATTGTCTTTCCCTCCCTTGAGGGAACTTTAGGCAGATTCCTTCCAGCCCAGTACCACTGCCAGTTCGGGGAGCAAGACACTACAGCGGACTGTCCTCCAGTGGAAAGGAGTAGAACTGACAGCCCTGTATTCTGCACGATAACTTGTCTTCTGACAAATTTACAACCCCCAAGCTTTCACAGCAGAAAATTGTGCATTTTATTCCATATCTCCTTCTATTCCTCTGCAGACTGTCAGACTGCATGGGCCTGCAGCATACTCATCACTGAAAGAATTGCAGGGATTGTTTATTTAAATGATGTCCATTAGGGCAGCTTTTGGAGTCTGAAACTTCACAGCTGGATTTTCAGTACACGGGAGTACGGAAGATGTCAATGAAGTGACATCTGTATTATCTGTTAATGTAGAATGAATAGTTTTAATAGAAAAAATAGCTGCATTCATTTTTTAAAAGTATATGTTTAAGTCTTCTCTTGTTAATTGAAAAAAAAATCTATACTGTGTTTCAGTCTAATATCAAGCACCCTCTCAGTCCATTTGATTTGCTGAGAAACAGAGGTAATCGTCTAGATTTTACTCTACTTGGTGTTGCCTTATAGACACATCTGAGGCCTACTTTTTAATTTTAAGCATCCTTCTTGCATGTCGATAAACATTTCCAATAACCTCTCATTCCATTAGAAAGAGGCTGTCTATTATTTAATTTTTACTCTGCCACATGACAGAAAAACAGGGGGCCTCGCCAAACTAATTAATGTTTCTTATCTTGAGTCCCAATAAACTAAGAATGCATGTAAGTGACTCAATCTGGCTTCTAACAAACACAGAATTCAAAAAGTCATTGTTAAGAGAAGAAAAGGAGACTGGGAAAGGTGCTCTATAAAGTAAGCTTTCAACTAATCAGTCAACCCTAAAAATGAAAAGGTCGTAAATTAAAAATATCGCATGTATTTTATCATCTTTCCTTGATAAAGAAGTGGGAGAGAACTACTTCAGGAATTGTGTTAAAACCATCAATCAATCTATTACAAAAAACTATTGATGCAGTTACATGTCATTAGTGGCAATTAGTGAGAGGTTAAATGCTGCATGGTACAGTGATATTGTGCATTAATTGGAAACTGCTCATGAGAAAAGAAAATGTTTATGAAATTAGGTTTGTAATACCAGTATTTCAGAATAAAAAGTCACTCCTTGAGTAGCTAGGCACCTTGAAAAGAAGAGGTTTATTTTTTGTGACATTTTAAAACTAATTTTATATGTACAAACTTGCAGAACTGCACATTGAGTGGAAGCAGAGTTGCAAGAATGAGGCTTTTCAGCTGTCTGGAAGACAGAAGGGCAATTCATTCTGAGAGAAGTGAGTGGGTGATCACAGTAAGACTGAAATACTGGATTTGGTTCTGACTCATGACAGTTTTCACCTATTTGCCCTCAAGCAGATGTCATTTATCTCAATTCTGTACCTGCAAAGGAGGGTAGGTAGTAAAAGCAATGGAAAAAAAAATTACTATAAGAACCTGAAGACTGTGTACATACCTAGACACATACTGCAAGCAGTAGTAAACCTACTTCAGAGGATCATTCATTCTAATCGACTGCTGTGGGAGCTGTAGCCCCGGGGGAAGAGAAAAGTTACACTGCTTAGTTTACTAATGCAGTATGGCCCTGCAGCCTCTCTGCCAGGGCACTGCAGTGCAGAACAGACTGCCTGGCAAGATTTAGTCAATCATTGCATAAAGACACAAGAAAAGTTCTTCTGGGTCAGATAAAAGATACATCTAGTCTAGTACTTTGGTCCCAGTGTTGGCCAAGGAGTGGATATTTGGAAAGGAAATAGACAGAAATATATTTCACAGAACGCCCTTCCAGCAATGTAGATTGAAGTTTCCCAAAGTGAATGATGAGTCTGTGCAACAAATCTGAATAATGAGCAAACTGCATGTATTTCATACATAGGAAATTGTTGTCTGAGGCAGGCAGCTGTCACTGTCACTCACTAAAAAAGGAGTGCAGGACTGTTAGCCTGAGATGAGCCTGAAAGGGCTAACATTAGCCTAGGATGTCACCCTAACACCTGGGAAACTTACCATAACACAAACTTCTGCTTTGGCCTCACAGAAGTAACAGCTCTAAAGCAATTGGACATGGGCATTAATATCTGTCCTAGCTTGTAAGATAGGGGTAATACTAATTCTGTACTCCACTGACATGAAGTGCCCCAATGTCAGAAATTACAGAATAATGAGCGAAATTGCCTTTTGTTTTTGGCAGTAAAAAAATATGGGTAAAAATTTCTTTAAGAAGATCACAACATTCAAGTGATGAATGATGTCATGGACCTCTCTGTTTCACCTATATTCCATCTGCTGATCTGCTTCCCCTCACAGCTTGGAACGGCTCATGCCAGAAGACATCAAAAAGAGAAACAAACAAATGAAAAAAACCCCAACTGTCATCAGCCAATAGAGAAGGATTTTCTACTTTAGACTCCTTGTACAGAATTTCTCCACCAATGTGTCTGTCTGTGTTCCAGGAACAGCTATACTACATTTTGCAGCAATCTTATAGACTGCAAAGTTAGAAAGATGGCCCACCCCCAAAAAATATTATGCAGCACATAAAAAGCACTCTAGGTACATCTTATTAGATGACTAATAATGCACCAACGGTTCTGTCTTTCATGATTAATTTGGTCATCAAAACTGAAAGGTCACAAGATATTTGCTGGTTTCACACATAACCTACACCAACTGTACATAAACAAATATACTTTTTACAAGTATGTACAAACAGAGTACATTTATGGGCTACATACTGTATGCCAAGTCTGCATTTTCAGGGTAGACTGAATAAAACTTTCTAATGTAGCTTATTTGAGTGATGCGAGGGGATCCTGAGCTGAAATAAAGACAACTTAAGTAGATTTGTGCAAATTCCTTGGCCCTGCTGTTTGTGCACTGGAAGTTTAAGGCAGAATGCTGGAGCTTTTCTGGGTTGCTAAACCAGTCAGCAACATCAGAACAACTGGTTCCCAACTATTCTGTCACCTGAGAACAAGAGGCTCTTTCCTATTCTGCACTTGTTAACTTCTACCCCTCTCTCTTTGGGGCCAGCGAGGTTGCTATTCCCTTCCTGTCCCCTACTGCAGCAGCAGCTATTGCAATGGCTTCAGGAGAAAAGAGTTGTCACCCCTAATGCAGCCCACACAGAGGGAGGGCTCAGTGGCAGTTAAATCCTGTGTGTAACCAGTGAGGCCCTCTTGCTGGTAATTGAACAAAAACACACCAAAGAACATTCAACCCATGCCAGGTCCGTCATCAAAAACAAGGTGAAGTTGAGAGGTTTCTCAGCAACTACTTTGCCTTTTCTCTTGGTTGTTTTTTTCATCAGAGCTGAGAATTTAAAGATCTTTTAAACCCATCCCCTCTTATTCTGAGCTTAAAACCTATGAACCAATTTAAAAACATTATGCACTGATATACATAGAGAACCTACCTAGTTTGTTACTTGCACAAACACTGTGGCATGCCTACACCATGAAATTAGGAAGACATTTTCCTGGCATTTGAAATCCACATTTTCTGTTGAGAATTCCTCTCATTCTCTATTGGTTTAAAAATACAGTAATGGTGCTACTATTGATGTCCAACAGTGTTCCATAATATTTAGTTGTTTCAAAAAAAGACATATTGCCCTTACAACAAATTATATAGGAATTTATCTCTGTGACTTAAATTTGTAGTTTTCCACCATTTTTGCTCACAAACTGAATTTGAAGCCATTAACTTACTTATTACAACATTTTTTTTAAAGTTTCAAAATTTGCTCTATTTTATTCAGACTTGATAATATCAAGGACTACCATCTCTCCACCAATTGCTGATCCTCTCTGCCATCCATATACTGCCAAACATAAGAAAGGTAGATAAAGATGGAAGATAGAAATGAAAAGGAACAGATGGGTTCATCTGCAGTTATACCTCTGAAAAGACTGAGAGGTTCACAGAGATGTATAAACCTTCTGGACATTTGGTGGTCACATAATCCCTGAAAATAATCATTTTATGTGAAATATAGGAAACGTCTCAAATCAAAAGTGATCCAACAAGGAGAAAACAAGTAGTTACCCAATGTGGTTTTTTTTAAGTGTACATAACCTGAGTAAGCAAACTTATAATTCCAGAAAAGACATTCCCCCCTGCCACCACCCCTCCAAACGCAAGACTTCAGCCAAGGAAAAAAGCAAATTTAAAATAAATGCAATGGGATGATTTCACTAACAAGAATGAGCAAAAGGTGGCTGATCTGGTCTGTCATTTATCTCAGCTTTCCTCTGTAAGAAGGGACATGACTTTTCTTGGTCTGGTAACGGTTACTCCATCAAATCTGTGAGGCTCTTCCCTTTTTGGACTAAATAAAACTGAGCAAGTACTGTGCTATACTCCTCCTCTGCTTCCCTCATTAGTAGTCTTTTGGGGATCTTGTTTTTGTTCCTGTGTGTGTTAAAGGAACATTTATGCATGAGTGCATGAGAGAGTGTGTTTGTGTATTAAACAGACAGAGGTAGTGAATGCGTCCCTATAAAAATATAAGTGCTTATCTGCTCAGCTACTTGGTGAAAATGAAACTAGACTTAATAGAATTAATATTCAGGGAATAGCCCCAGCTTATCTCCCGAATTTTAACAAAGTTTAAGGCACTGATTTTCTACCACCTGCTCAGCTATGTTGGCTTTCTTTCTAAAATGTCCCTTTTTCTCAGTAAAACTTCGAACAGCCTACACAGGGATGACTTCAGCTTGGAAAGTGTTGCCTGTGCAATAAAGACAGAAAAAAATTAAATCATATAATCTGTATAAACTGAATTTAAAATAACAAGCTATATGAAATATCATATAGCAAGGGCTGTTATCTATAAGTCAGTACGGCTAACAGACTGATTCACAAAAGTCTGAGCTATTTGCTAAGAAACTAAAAAGAAAATTACAGTCCATCTTTGAAAGCTACCAGCTGAAGCAATTGAACTGACAAAATTCC